>NC_091476.1:64065530-64382857 GCF_036971445.1 Narcine bancroftii | reverse complement strand
TGAAACTCGCAACACACTGTTCCCCCAAGAGTTCCGGATAAAGGGTAAGGTCATGCAGTAGTTGGCCTCTCATCAGCATCAGCGATGAGTCGGACTATACAGATGTGGTGGAAAATCTTGTGATGTGGTTCAAGAGTAACAGCCTGAGTCTTAACATTATCAAGACGAAGGAGATGCTCAAGGACTTTAGGAGGACCAGGAACGACCACCCTCCAGTACACATCGATAACTCTGTAGTGGAGAGCAGCAAGTTCCTTGGAGTTCACTTAACTCGTGACCTATCGTGGACACTCAGCATCTCATCACTTGTCAGGAAGGTGCAACAGTGACTGCACTTCCTGATTAGACTGAAGCGGGCAAGGCTGCATCGCAGTGTGGTACAGTTGCTGCAGAGAAATGGATTGGAGGTGAATCCATAGGACCATAAGTGTGGTGGAGAGAATCACTGGAAGAAGCCGTTTTTGCTGTTCACACTGGACCACTGTTAACCGATTCTCTGTGTCCTTTCACCCTCGTTACGTGGCATCCAGGGATAGGGGATTCTATCCTCCACCAGTGACATCTGAGTGATGCATTGAGTGATGGTGGACCTGCCCTGAATCTCAATCGATGTATTATGATCTTGTATTTAAACAAAATTAATCATGCCTAATTATAACATAATTAAGCATTATGTACAGCACAATCTGAGCCCTTCAGCCCCTGTTGTTGTGCTGACCTATATCAACCTTTATAAATTTATACAAGATCACGGGAACATTGTATAAAACACATAGCCATACAATTTATAAACTCAGTGGGGAACTCCTAGCAGCAATAGCGCAAAAATTATAAAGACCGTGGAAAGAGCGATGGCAGACCTGTCCTCCCAGAATTCCATGCGGCTGAGAAAGGGCTGTATGCATGAAGCACTCATGGAGAGGTATTTGGGAGGGCAGATCCACCATCTCTCTCTCTCCCCCAATGTGACTTTCACATGGTCCTTTAGACATTTACAAAGGTTTATATCAGTCGGCAGAGTTTATACCTTTTTAATCTTTTGTTTCCTTCACATTCCTGCAGTCATGCCAAAGCGTAATCAATGTGTCACTACTTTATCCCAGGATATCCTATGTCCCTTTCACACTGGGCTAATCGGCACACAGGCATCATAAGATGCCGGGAATGATACTACCTGGGTACCATCATCCCTGGCATCTGATTACACCTGC
Source organism: Narcine bancroftii (assembly GCF_036971445.1). Taxonomy (NCBI): domain Eukaryota; kingdom Metazoa; phylum Chordata; class Chondrichthyes; order Torpediniformes; family Narcinidae; genus Narcine; species Narcine bancroftii. Next base: position 64,381,646 of record NC_091476.1, on the reverse strand, counting down.
GTGCCAATTAAAGAGCTTTCGCACTGGACCCTTACTGGTAGATTGGTCAAGGTGCCAGTGTGAAAGTAGCTCAGTGACTCACTGTAACGCCGCACCCTTTGCTCCGTGACTCGCTAGCCCCTTTCAAACTGCAGCACCTATGTAGTCCTCCTGGCACCAGGGTGCGATTAATGGGGCAAAGGTTCAAATCGCAGGGGGTACTACCCGTTAAATCGCCTTGGCGATTTAAGGGGGATCCTGCCCCCCGTGATGATGTGGTGAATGACAAGTCAAGCATTCACTGGAAGTACTGCTGGAAGTTAAGAATCGAAGCCCATATGATGAACAGGAAGGATGTGCAGATGCTGGCTGCTGAGGTGATGCATGCATACAAGCGCCGATGTCACAGGAATAAGCGGATCTGCCATTTTCCTTTTCAAATCAGCCATGGACGAGACCTAGGTAAGTTTAACTGGGTTCCCTGACTACCTCTGAGACCTGGTTGGGTTCCAACAGGACTGACCCCTTTCCAACTACCTAACTGGGCCACTAACCGTGCAAATTGCCCGGTTAACCTCATTTTACACAGCAGTGTGAAAGGGTAATACCACACTCAGCACTCCATGACTCACTGTAATACCACTCCTTGCATTTTGTTTTATTATTGCAGTACCTGCTGTACTTAAGAATAGGTTGACTTGCCTGGATATTGCAAAACAACACTTATCTTGGTACTCATGACAACGTTGATTAGGTAATAGAGGGGAGGATGGTAGATGACATGAACTGGAATATTCAACTTCCTCATCAAAAACTCACACAGGAGATGGATTTCCCATCAATGGACTGAAGTATCCTGGTAGAACATGGGATCAGGGCATCCAATAGAATTATAGCTGAGGGGGGAAACAGAGGATAATCATGGGTCTCTTACCTGATAGATGGCTTCATCGCAGGCACTCTGTAGACCTAGATTCACCATGGTGTTCTGCAATGTGCGGCCCATGTAGAACTCCAGCGACAGGTAATAGATGCGCTGAAGGGAGAGAGAACAGGAGAGGGCAAACCTCAGTGAGCAAAGCACAACACTGAAATGGCAGGAGGCTTGGCTGCGAAAGGGAGAGCAGGGCAGAAGGGTCCACTTGCCGGAATCAGGAAGGTCCTGGCAGGTTGCACTGGGGCAGTCACTTCAGGAGGTGATGATATCAATTTATTGTCATGCAGACAAGCAGAATTATACATGCACTGAAATTCTTGCTTGATGCAGCAGCACCAGGTAGATGAAATCCACCAAGGATAATATTAAACTAGCACACAACAGAGAAAGTGATAAATGGACAAGGTTAGATGTATATTCTCAGTTGTAGTAGCAAGAATTTTTTTAAAATGACATTACAATAATGTGGACAGATTAGTGGATTTGTTTTCTGGTACCAGAGATCCACAGAACATTACAGTACAGAAATAGGCCTGTTCAATCCTTGCAGCCTGTGCCGGACCATTTTTCTTCCTGGTCCCACTGTCCTGCACCCAGTCCATAGCCCTCCATACCTCTCCCATCCAAATTCCTGATAAATTTTTAAACTGAGCCTGCATTCACCACTTCAGCTGGCAACTTGTTCCACACTCCCACCATTTTTGGTGTGAAGAGAGTGTTTCCCTTAAAAAAATTTCCCCTTTCACCCATAACCCATGTCCTCTGGTTTGTATCTCACCGATCCTCAATGGGAAAAGCCTATCTACATTTACTCTGTCCCCCTCATAATTTTAAATTCCTCTACCAAATCTCCCCTCATTCTTCTATACTCCAGGGAATAAAGTCCTCACCTGTTTAACCTTTCCCTGAAAAATGGGTAACATCCTAGTAAATTTTCTCTGCACTCTTTCTATCCTATTGATATCTTTCCTGTAATTAGGTAACCAAAACTACACACAATGCTCCAAATTTGTCCTCACTAATGTCTTATAAAACTTTACCATAACATCCCAACTCCTGTGCTCAATACTTTGATTTATGAAGGTCAATATGCCAAAAACTCTCTGTATAACCTTATTCCACTTTCAGGGAATTATATATCTGTATTCTCAGATCCCTCTGTTCTATTGCACCCTTCAGTCCCCAACCATTTACCATGTATGTCCTTCCTAAATGCAACACCTCACATTTGTCTGCATTAAATTCCATCTGGCATTTTTCAGCCAATTTTTCTAGCTGGTCTAGCTGCAAGCTTTGAAAACCTTCTTCGCTGCCCACAACATCTCCAACCTTATTGTCATCTGCAAATTTGCTAATCGAATTCACCACATTATCATCCAGATCATTGATACAGATGACAAACAACAATGGTCCCAGCACCGATCCTTGAAGCACACCAGTCTGAGAAGCTGCCACTCTGGCTTCTCCTGACCAGCCAATTATCCAGGCTACTATCTCACCATGAATACTGAGTGTCTGAACATTCCTAACTAACCTCCCATGTGGGACCTTGTCAAAGGGCTCACTAAAGTCCAGGTAGGCAACATCCACAAGCCTTTCCTTCATCAACTTTCATGGTAACCTCCACAAAACACTCTACAAGATTCATTAAAACATGACACAAAAGCCAAGTTGACAATCCCTAATCAGTCCCTGGCCATCCAAATACTTGCATATCCATTCTCTTAGAAAACCTTCCAACAGTTTACCTACTACGGACATCAGGCTCATTAGCCTATAATTTCCAGGGTTACTTTGGGACTTTTTAAAAAAAAAAAATCAGGGAGGTTCAAGAGCCTAACAACCATTGGGGCAACAAAAAAATATATTCAACGTCCCCATCAGAAATGTAGTCCAATGTTATAGTGACAGGCCTATCCCCACCAGTACTGCACTCCAGTGTTATAATGACAGACCTATCCCCACCAGAACTGTACTCCAGTGTTTATAGTGACAGACCTGGCCCACCAATACTATACCACAGTGTTGTACAATAATAGACCTGACCCCACCAGTATTGAAGCCTTGTGTAACATATGTAAAGACCCGTCCCCAACAGTAAGAGAGGGAAGATTTAAAAGGGGCATGAGGGGCAACATTTTCCCACAAAGAGGGTGCCGGGTGTGTGGCATAAGCTGTTTAAGGAAGTGGAGGAGGTGGGGACAGTAATAGCATTTAAAAGACCTTTCTGTACCCTGCCTGTACATGGATAGGGGAGGTTTTGAGGGACAGGAACTAGTTCAGGCATGGTGATTGGCACAGAGATTTCTCATTTTCGCACCGAATCGGATCTCAGACTCTCTCGAAAAGTCGTGCACCGCCTGCTAATTGTTTGGTTTTCCGTCTCAGGTACCCACCATGCCCGGAAAGTTGGGGCCCCCTTTTCCCTGAGAAAATTCCCCATTTCCTTCACAGCATTGGACTGATCAAGCACACTCGTGTATCGCTCTACTTAAAACTGTTTTTATTAAGTGGGTAGGAAGGAGGAGGGGAAATGGGTGGACTGCTCGTGCTTTGAAAACAAGAATAAGAAAGTATCGAGAGTCAGATACAAGAATGTATTTTGAGAAGTGCCAGATGAAAGCACTCGGGGAAGAAACCACTCCGGGAGTACCCACTTACTAGTGCAAATGCGCGGGGAATCCATCAACAGTCCCTTGCAGTGAAGGATGTCTGAGGCTTGCTTCAGTGCCAGTCCTCAAAGAGAATTGGATTTCATTAAATATACAGAGAGTTGTGGGTGCCTGGAATGCCTTGCCTGGGATGGTGGTGGAAGCTGAAACATTAGGGGCATTTAAGAGACTCTGAGACAGGCACGTGGATAATGGAAAATAGGGGTTACAGGATTTAGTTTTTTTTTAAGGAATATATGGGTTGGCACAACATCGAGAACCAAGGGCTTGTACTGTGCTGTAGTATTCTACTCAAAACATTCTAGCAATGATTTGTTACATCTTTTCCTATGTATTGTTTTTATGTTATTTTAAAAGTTTTAAATAAAGTTTAAAAATAAAACATTCTAGCATGGCGCAGGATCTTCGGCCCATAAATATGTGCTGACCTAAGTAAATCTAATCCTTCCTGACTTCACACCCTCCATTTTTCTTATATCCGTGTGCCTGTCTAAGAGTCTTTTAAATATCCCTATTGTACCAGCCTCCAACCACACCTGGCAATGCATTCCAGGCACCCACCACACTGTAGAAAAAAAAATCTTCCCCCTGTTGTCTCCCCTAAACTTCCTTCCACTCACCTTAGACCGATGATGCCTAGCATTTGCTACTGTCATCCCAGGAAAAAGAAGCTGGCTGCCCCCACCCCCCCCCCCCCCAAGCCAAACCCGTCATAATCTTGTATTCACTGAAGCAAAGACTGCAGCTCAAACAGATCGCAATGGAAGGAGAGCACCACAGTGCACTGCAGCACAGAAACTGGCCCTTTGAGTCTGTACCAAACTATTTATCTGCCCAGTCCCACTGTCCTGGGCCATGGCACTCCCCACACATCCCATCCATGAATTTATCCAAATTTTTCTTAAACCTCAAAATTGAGCTTGCATTTAGTTGGCAGCTCGTTCCGCATTCCCAACACTATGTGAATGAGGTGAAGGTGTCACAGACTTGCACCACGAGGTCAGGAACAAAGGTTACCCTTCTACCTCAACAAACTAACTTAAGGACTCTTACTTTTCTACTTTATTGATTTTTACCCTCTGTATTGCAGTTTCTTTATATTTCTTCATTTGTTTACATGCATCTTGAGCACAGTTCTTTTTTGCCTGACCAGTAAGTGGTAATTCTGCCTCACACACAGGAAAAAGAATCTCAGGGTTGTATGTGACAATAAATCTAAACTTTGAAGAAGTTCCCCCTAATGTTCCCTTTCACCCTTAACCCATGTCCTCTAGTGGTTGTCTCACCTAACCTCAGTTGCATTTACTCTATCTGTACCTGTCATAATTTTGTATACCTCGATCAAATCTACCCTCATTCTTCTACGCTCCAGGGAATAAAGTCATGACCTGTTGAACCTTTCTCTGTAACTCATTTCAAGTCCCTGCACCCATTATTGATTTCTTTCCTGTAGTGCCGTGACCAAACAGTGGCTGGGGCTCCTCGCTTCTGTTCTTATGGGTACTGAGGTGGGAGCTGGGAACTTCTGGGTCCCGGGTGGGTGCAGCGTAAGAGTAGAGAAGCTTTAAACAAGAGGCCTCGGTGTACAGATGGGGTCTGAAATCATCGTTGATGGGAAAACCAGAATTTTGTAACTTTGTTGGAGCTCAGATAGATTTGTTCCGCGAAACCAACTGCCCCTCTACTGAGGATAACTTCCTGATATGGGACACATTGAAGGCTTATTTAAGGGGCCAGATAATTGGATACACCAAGAGCATCAGCATATGAAAAAGATCAACAATTAAGAATTGTCTAATTGGAAAAGGAATACCAAAAGTTGGGCATGGAAGAGAAGTACAGAAACTTGGTGAATAAGAAGCTCAAGTACAATACGCCGCAAACATATAGGATGGAAAAGTTGATCTTAAGACCTCGGCAGCAGCACTATGAGCTGGGGGAGAGGGCCCATAAAATCTTGTTCTGGCAGGTGAGGACAGGAGGAGGCCTCAAGAACAATCAATGTAATCCAGACGGGGGAAGGCAAGATCCCATATAAGCCAAAATAAATAAAAGATGCATTTGGAGGATTCTATGAAGAATTGTACAAATCAGAGTCAGGGGGAGACCCCACTAAAATAGATGATTTCTTGCATCCATTGGACGTGCCAAATTTGGGACAGGAGGAGCGAGGGGGGCTGAGTGCCCCTTTTACTAAAGATGAAATAGCATGGACGATGATCTCTTTGCAGGCTGGCAAATTCCTGGGGGAGGATGATTTCCCCATCAAATTTTACAAGTTCTGTTGTCCCTTCTCATGAAGGTGGTGAATCAGGCAGTGGAGACTTTCCTAACAGCGACCATCACGGTGATACCTAAAAAAGGCAGGGATCTTTTGAAACCTGCCTCATATAGGCCAGTGGTTTTCAAACTGCCCCCTATACTCACATTCCACCTCAACCAATCCCTATGCCATAAGAGCTCTTTGATTGGTAAGTGATTGCTTCAAGTGGGATGTGAGTGGAAAGGGAAGGTTGAGAACCTTTGCTCTGGTCCCAATGTTACTGAAATATTTTGCTTGTGAAAAATTTCCATTGTCCTCTGGAGTTATGAACCTGTGCACATAACGAGTCAATTAGGTATGATTAAACAGTGGTTTTCAATTTTTTTTCTTTCTAATCACATACCACCTTAAGCAATCCCTTATGGCATAGGGATGCTTAAGGAGGAATAAGAGTTTAGGGGGCAGTTTGAAAACCACTGGTATAGGCCCCTCTCATTCTTAAACACAGACTATAAAATTATTGCAAAAGACCTGGCCAATAGGTGGGCAGAATATTTGCCGAGATTAATGAACCCAGATCAAGTGGGTTTTGTAGAAGAGGCAATTGGCAACAACATAGCTAGATTGCTAAGTCTTGTACACCTGCCACAATCAGGGGTGGACCCGGGAGAAGCCATAGCTTTGGATGCAGAGAAAGCCTTCGACAGATTGGAGTGGGACTTTCTGTTCAAGGTACTGGAGAAATTTGGACTAGGGCAAATATTTATTAATTGGGTTAAGACACTTTATCATAAACCCAAAGCTAAAATTATCACAAGAGCCCAGTATTTCCATTGAGCAGGTCAAGTAGGCAAGGGTGTCTCCAGCACTGTTCAAATTAGCCATTGAGTCACTAGCAGAAGCCATTTGGCAGGACCCAGACATAAAGCGGCTCAAGGTGAGCCAGGTGGAACACAAGAATAAACCTTTTTGTTGATGGTGTCTGTATATTTGACAGCCCCTTGGGGGAGGGGGGAGTTGGCCAGGCTGAGGACCACACTAGAAGATTATGGAAAGGTCTCGGGGTACAAGGTAAATATAGACAAAAGTGAGATAATGCCTTTGATGAACGGGGATTATGAGCAATATCAACAGGGAAGTCAGTTCAAATGGCTGCAAGAAGGCATTAAATATCTGGGGATAAAAGTACATAAAGATTGACTTAATTTATACAAACCTAATTACCTCCCTTTGCTCTGGAAGTTTGAGGAGGACCTGGTTAGGTAGAGGACTCTGCCCATAACATTGATGGGCAGAGTCAACTGCATCAGAATGAAAGTGATGCCAAGGATCCATTATCTTTTCCAATCATTGCCCATTTCATTGCCTAGACTTTTTTTTTAAAGTGCGCAACGAATGTGTCAGAAAGTTTCTATGGAATGGGTAAGTGGAAAAGTTAGCATGGGACCACAACTTTACCCAATTTTAAAAAGTATTATTAGGCATCCCAGACAAGGTTTTCACCTCAGTCTTTGAGGGAGGGCCCCTCCCTCATGGGTGCAAATTGGACTACACTTGATGAGTGAAGAGATAGCCAAAGAATTTATATATATGAATGGGATACCAAATTACTCTCAACGAAAACAGATAGCCCCATCCTAAAGCATGTACTCCAGACATGGTAAAGAGCAAAACAATGCATTAGACATCCCCTAAAACGCCCTTAACCCAGAAAAAGTCAATACCCCTGACTTTGGGTAATAAAATCATGGACACCTGGTGCCAGGAAGGGATCAGGTGTATCAAGGATTGTTACTAAAGCAGGGAGCTAATATCATTTGAGCAGTTGAGAAACAAATATGATTTGTTGCATAGAACATTCTTCTGCTATCTGCAAATAAAATCTTAAAGGAAAAATTGGAACCATCTATGACCCTACCTAGATGTAGTAACGTAGAGATTCTAATTCGACTGGGGAATATATGTAAATTTATCTTGAAGATGTGTTACATATTTCAAAGTGAGGCCCCGAAGATGGGTTACACAGTTTGAGGGAGAGATGGGAGTCAGACTCGGGTACAACAATCAATGAAAAGTGGTGGCAAGACCTGTGTCTGGACAGTGTGACTGGAGCTATCAACACCAGATACAGAATCGTGCAATACAATTTCTTGCACCAGTTGTACCTCACACTACAAATATTATGCAATTCAAAGCCTGAAATTTCAGAAATGTGTTTTAGGTGTGGTGTGGAGGTTGGAACTTTTGTCCACACCACCTGGCTATGTACAAAGGTGAGATTTTTCCACAGGATCCAGAAGTGTACCTTCTGGGAGATATTGGAGACATGAGTTTTAGACTGTCCAAATTCTGTTCGTGAAGGTCGCCTTAGCAGTAGCCAGGAAGTCTGACTCCCAACTAAACACCACACGATGGAACGTAGAAATGCAGAGTTGCATTCCCCTGGAGAAAATCACGTACAATCCAAGGTTAGAAATGACGCATTCGTTAAGGTGTGGCAACTTTTATTTGAAATATATTGAGATGGATATAACACACTCACTGGCCCCTAATGGTCATGTCCTCATTGTTGAAGAACATGAGGTGAGACGGGTCCTTAGAGCAGTGAACCCAAGGAAAGCTGCTGGCCCCAATAGCGTGTCAGGCAGGGTGCTGAAGGAGTGTACGAACCACCTCTCTAAGGTCCTCACGAAGATTTTCAAAATCTATCATCCTACTATGCCGAAAGGCTGCTACTTTCATTCCTCTGCCTAAGAAGGTGGTTATCAAGGGCCTCAACGATTATCGTCCAGTTGCTTTAACACCAGTTATTATGAAATGCTTTGAGAGACTGGTTTTGCTGCACATTAAAGCCAGTCTCCCATCCACCCTTGATCCATACCAGTTTGCTTGCAGGGCTAATAGATCTACTGTAGATGCTATTGCCACTGTTCTTCACTTTGCCCTGACCCGCTTAGAACAACAGGGAACCTATGGGAAGTTGCTTTTTATAGACCTTAGTTCTGGTTTTAATACTGTTATTTCAGGTATACTGGATGGCCAGCTCGCTGACTTAGGATTTTCCAGATCAATTTGTCTATGGATTAGGACTTTGTAACAAACTGTTCCTAGGAGCTCATTATTCCCCTACTCTCACACTCAGCACTGGTTCCCCCCACTGGTACTTTCTTCATGTCTACAACTGTGTCTCCGCCAAGTATTCCTCTAATACCGTCATAAAATTTGCGGATGACATATCTGTGCTTGGGATCATTTCAAGGGGCGAAGAGTCAGCCTATAGGGGCAAAGTCCACAGAGTGTCAGTGCGGTGCTCGGAAAACAATCTGGTATTGAACTTTTTGAGGATGAAAGAGCTCGTAATGGATTTCAGGAGGAATAGTATGGCCCCAGCTATATTAATGGAGACTGTATGGAACCCTCAAGTTTCTAGGAATGTATATGGCTAAGGATCTTTCTTGGTACTATTAATACCACCGCTATAGTCAAGAAGGCACATCAACGTCTCCATTTCCTGAGAATCCTTAGGAAAATCAATCTACAGGAGAAGTTATTGATGTTCTTCTATTGCTGCTCTATTGAAAGGGCGCTGACTTATTGTGTCCCAGTATAGTTTGCAGCATATAAGAGGGTTATCAATACAGTCCAGAAGATCATGGGGTTTTCCTTGTCCCCTTTGGAGGATTTATTTCAATCTCGCTGCATCGGGAAGGCAGCTAATATTCTTAAGGTGTCTACTCACCCGGACCATCATCTGTTTGACTTATTGCCCTCGGGTAGACAAACAGTCTCTAGAGCAGTTTCTGACCCAGAGCCTCTGAGAATTAAACTCCACCATTTAGTGCATTGTTTTAATCCTGCTTTTTTCTCTTCTTGTTTTTATTGTTTTATATGCTCTTGCGCGTATCCTGGTTACACTTTTTAATTTTGTTGCGTTTTCTTACACAATGACAATAAAGTACTTTATTGAAGTAATTGAAATGACATCATGAAAGCAACAAGCAGGTGACACCCTGGCTGTTAAAAGCTCTTTGCAAGGGTTTTAACAGAGTGCACAGAAAGGGTCACTCCTGGGTTTTTGTTTACCTAAAGACAACAGCTGGACCAAGAAGATCAACTCCTATTGTTTGCTGGAGAAGGTCAAGGGTTTTGCAAGTGAGAGTCACATGGGCTTTCTGAGAAGAGAGAGAGAGAGAGAGAGAGAGAGAGAGAGATAGAGCTGAAACAAGCAGGAAAACCTTGTTGGAACTGAAACAAACTCCAGAGCAGTGGATGGCTGGAAGTGCTATCTGACTGATGTTTCTCTTGGAATAAGGGAACAGAAAGGAACTCTATGGTAGCCTGAAAGAAAGAGGTCATCATCTGGAGAACCCTGATGGGGCAAGTTTCATCAGCAAGACATTGAGGTGACTAATAGTGGTACCTCAGTTGTGGAAATCTGAAACAAAAAATCTCTCTGCAAACCCTATGAGAACCTTCCTTAGTGGTAAACATTTACCTTTCAAGCACCAAATCCTGGTAAACTTTATAATGTTAAATTCTGTGTACAGTATAAGAATTGCTTGCAACCAGTGAACTTGGAGGAGTGAGAAGTAAGATTGAACTGTGAACAAAGAACTTTTCTTAAATTTACATCCACATGCGCTTAGAATTAGAAGGGCGTTAAGTTGGGTAGTTAAGTTAATAGAGATGTTAAACTTTGATTCTGTTTTCATGTTTAAAGATAATTAAAAACAATTTTTGTTAAGTAACTACTTTTCTTCGTGAATGCCCATAGCTGCTGGGTTTTGGGGTCCTTTGGGCTTGTAACATTAGGAACGCTGGTTTTGTTTAGGACGCCCTGTTTGATCGATTTTGGAATTCGAGCTCCATGGACTCAGTTGCCAGGCACAGCAGATTCCTGCCTGGGTTCATCTCTGATGAGCAAAATCTGAAAGGTGTGGTCTAGTGAAAGAAGCTGCAGTGTCAGAGCAAGTCGATCAACAACAGCTGGAGAACACGGACTGGGCCACACTTTGATGGGAGCCAAGTGGCAGGGGGCGGACATTGACCTGAGATGCAATCAGTGGCTAGTTGGTGTGCAAGGAGAAACCCTGACCTTTGACATTCAGGTGCATTACATCCTGCCTGAGGTCAGCATGGGGAGGGGAAAGAAAGGAAAAAAAACAGCTCCCTCCCCTACATTGCTTCCCCAGAGTAAAAATAGGTCTCTTCAGAGCTCGACAAAGGTCAAAGGGCTTGAAAAGCAGGTTCCCAAGTATCAAGCAGCACCTTCATCTGTTACTGAAGGATATTGGGTTTCCTATCTGTCTCCCATCTCCTCCTGTCAAAGTGTGTTGGCCTCTGGGGTGCTGTTCTATCTTAAGGGCACATTATTGGTCCTTCAGGGAGTGGTCATCATGGAAAGTCTTGCAAACACTGAGAGACAAGGACTTGGTGGATCTGTGGGGTGGTTCTGTCAGGTCATCCGACAGAATGACTCATCTCCAGTACTCACTACTAAGCACCAGGATTTATCCTGGCTGGCGGTTAGAGGTGCTGTCCCAGTCAGATCCTTCCTGTTCAACAAGATTATCACCCACAACTCAATTTGTCCCCAAGACGACTGCGGTGGAGAGGAGACAGTTGCTCACCCCTTTGCAGATATGTGAATTTGCTAAAAGTGTGTGGAGAAAGATGCAAGGATCCCTGTCTTGGTTCAACCCCAGGAGCAGCGGGACAGAGATTTATAGGATGCACCCGGGAACACAAACGGAGTCAGACATCAAGATCTGATGAAAGATCATCAACTCGGTCCAAAACCTGTTACTCTTTCAGCACAAGACGCCGGTGAAAGAATGCTGCCGAATGGCATATTCCAGGCTGCAGGAGTACGTACTGAGGGACGCATTGTGGGGGAAGGACCACAGTTTAGAGACCTTCTGTTACTGGGGATTCAAACAGCAGAGGGGGAAGTTACGACAAGATACCACAAAGGGTGTTAATGATGCTAAATGGAGAAATAATGTAACAATGTACAGTGATGGAAATGTATGGATGTGACACTAAGGATAGAAAAAGTCTTTAAATGGTTTTGTTTTGCATTTATTATGAATAAAGTTTATTTTTGGGGGAAAAAAATTGATTCTGATAAGGATGCAAGGGACCTTGTCACAGTTCATCCCAAGCAGCGGAGTGACAGGGCACTCTCGGATTTATGGGCTGCTCCTGGGGACACATGCAGAGACGGACGTCAAGCACTGCTGGAAGGAGATGAAGACGCTCTCTGGTCTCCCCGAAACTTTGTCAGTCTACTGTTGCAATGACAGGTCCGTGATAGTATGCTGAAGGCGGACCCTTTCCAAGACACAGGAGGAGGTTCTGAAGGATGCAGTGAAACTTGGTGCAGGCAACGGAAAGACAACGTGGGGAAGAATAACACTCCTCCTGCGACCGGACATTGAGGGACTGGTGGGGAGAGGGCATATCAACCCTGGAAGGGAGTGGGGAAGGGCTTGAGTAGCTTTAGTGCAATGTACAACATAAGATGTGGAAACATTATTAGGTTAGGACAAAACACACAATTAATGTATAGACTTAACCATACAGAGATGATGTATGGGGGAGGTGAGGGGGGGGGGGGGGTTGGGGAAAGGAAAAAAAAAAAAATCACACAATTTCCTGCATTTGGTGTTGCACTGAACACAGAGATAAGCACACAATGGTACCAGTGTTGATGGGAGCAAAATCTCCAACCCAGGATACACACACGCACACCTTCCTCTCTCCATATCTCGATCTCCACGCCCCTCCCTGAAATAAAAGCTCCCCCACTTTCACATCTTCCATCCTGACACTGACACAAACTTTACTCCATCTCCAACTCCCCCTCTCCTACTGAACCCAATTCCCCAACACTCCTTCCCCAACCACACACACACACACCTCATTTCCTCTTGCCTCTCTCACAAATCTTCCCCCACTTTCTCTCAAACATACCTTCTTAGAGATGCACAAAGGATTGAGCGGGTGGGAGGTGTGACACCCTTCACACTCCCAACATCACCGTTTGCCTTCAATGTTCGTGAAAGACTGGTCAGTGAGCAGTGTCTCCCGAAGAACCTTCAGGAGAGGTGAATATCTTTCCAAGGACTGATGTCCAAGGATGATGGGCCATTGCAAGCACGCATACCATGCGTGGACCCACTCTGTGCAGACTGCACTAGCTGTGTGGATGGCTTTGCAAGGGGGTTTGTGCACAGACCACTTGCTTTTGCTCCATTTCTTTGAATCATATTTGGGCAGATGAGGCAAAATGGGTCAGTGCGGCACAGACGTGGAGGGCTGTCGGGACTGACCCTGCGCTGGTCAATGTCACGTTTATCCCCGGCTAGCAAAAATTAATCAAATTTTTTTTTAAAAAAAGCTCCTTAATCCAAAGGCCCAGTGTTCTGCTGACCGAATAACAAACACTACATAAACTTTCCCGACTGCATAACCTCTTTTCTCAATTCCATGTATCCATCTCTTAAAGGGTCCTATTGAATCTGCCTCCACCGCCATTGCTGGCAGCGCATTCCATGCATCCACCACTGTGTGGTGGAAAAACCCACCTCTTAGAGAGCCCCTGTACTTCCAAGCACGTTAAAACAATGGCAGCACGATTAGGTCAGCAGTCAGTGCAATGCTGCCACTGTGTAGTACTGGTGGAGATGGGTCTGTCACTGTGAAACACTAGGGGGTATAGTACTAGTGAGGACAGGTCTATCACTGTATAACATGGGTACAGTACTGGTGGGGGTGGGCCTGTCAATGTGTAATAGTTAGGTACAGTACTGGAATACCAGCGATGGGGGTACAAATCCTGCGCTGTCAGGAGTGTTGTAAGTTCTCCCTGTGTCTGCATGGATTTCCTCCCACCGTTCAAAAAAACAGCATTCCCAGGGATATAGGTTGTGGTAAACCACCGTTATATGTATTTGTCTGGTCGGACATATCCATTGGCTGGCTGTACCTGTGGCACCCCACACAGGCTCCTATATAAAAGTCCACAGCCCCCTCCTCAGTGCAGGACAGTTGAGCAATATGGATGTCTTTGTTCTTAAGTGAATAAAGCCTATTGGTTTCTCAACCTCCATCTATGATAGGTCAATTGGGTGTATGTGGGTAGCATGGGGTTATGGCCCAAAAGAGCCTTGTTACCATGCTGAAAATCTAAATTTAACATTTAGATTTTATTTTTAAATAAAAAAAAACATTGAATTTACAAAAAAAAACTATGCACCCTCATGTCAGCCATTTCAGCTCCAGGAAAGAGCCTCTGGCCATCCACATAATCAATCCTCTCATCAGGTCACCCCTCATGCCCCATCGCTCCAAGGAGAAAAGTTCATCTCAACCTATCCTCACAAGGCATCCTCTCCCATCCAGGAAGCACCCTCTCTCCAATTCAAGGCAGTTCTTAGGTCAGCACAACACTGTGGGCTGAAGGGCCTGTACTGTGCTGCAGATTTTTATGGTCTTTCTATATTCTCCTCACTGGGCTGGGAAATAGCTTCTTCCCGCAGGCTGGAAGATTGATAAACAGAATCTGAAATCAAGGATATTATCCCAAATTTTTTTAAAATATATATATATATATATATATTTTTTTTTTTAAATTTTTAATAATATATATCTATATATGTAAAACCCCAATTATTCAGGACCCATGGGGATTGGTAGATGCCAGACAAGTGAATTTTCCAGTTGCTTGAGATTAAATGTTGCTTGATTGGCAAACTAAGGGCCAATTTTAAATTTCCATATTTTTTTAAAATCTGTTTATTTTCCACAATTTTTTTGCCGGTTGCTTGAGGATGTCGGTAGTTTAAATTCCGGATAACCAAGGCTTTATTGCTACATCTTTATGTATATAAGATATTATGTCTGAACACTGTGGTGCAGAGAAATGCTGCTTCGTTTGGTTGTTCATGTACAATCAAATGATCATAAATTTGTTTTTTTGCCACATATAGGTTATATCTTAGTGTTATATGTTAACCGTTATATATTAAAGGAACTTCATCAGCATTGAAAGGTCAGAGCCTGATTTTAAAGTTATGCTTTCTTGCCCAAGGCAAACCCAGAAAAGGATCCTTCCAAATATCCAATCATGAGCTCAAAATAGATTTGACCTTTGAAGTCCTAGGTATCATTGCAGTGGAATCGTTCCAGGGCCAATGTATTCTCCCCAGGGTGTAACAACAGGGATGTACACAGCACTCGAGGTGCAGTCTACCCAGGATTGAAGACAGCCATGGCAATTGTGTTTAATTCTGGTCAACTCACTGCAGGAAGGATGTAGAGAGGGTGCAGAGGAGACTTACAAGGATGCTGCCTGAATTGGCAAGCACTCCTTGTGAAGATATGTTTTCTCTTTGGAGCAATGGAAGATGAGATCTGGAATGCCACTTATTGCAGCTAACAATCCCAACCTCCCACAGCCCCCAGATGAGCCCCTTTGAATTTTCCCAGAATAAATCTCATCTCTTCAGACTTTTCTCCACAGGTTCAGCAGAAGTCTGTGACCAGCCTTCCCACATTCAGAGGTTTGCAGGTGTGGACACCTCATTTGCAAATGTATGGACCTCACCCAGTGTCCCAACATGACCGTACCCCAGTGTTATACAGTGACAGACCCATCTCCACCAGTACTGTACCCTGGTGTAATACAGTGACAGACCTGTCCCCATCAATACTGTATTCCAGTGTTACATAGTAATAATCTGTTTCCCATCAGTACTGTACCCCAGGGTTGCATAGTGATGGACTTGTCAACCAGCACTGTAGCCCTAGGTTATTCAATGATTAACCTATACTCAACAGTACATGTTGAACTTGATGGATTAGTGTGGCATGTTACTGGATTTGCTTTGACTCTGCTCAAATAATTGTTCAGTACAGGTTTATCAACAGAGCTCTATCAATTGGGAGGGGCTCAGGTTCCAATGTTCAATGCACATCCAGGACTTGCTCCTGACGCCCCTTCCAGTCTGAGCCTTTGTGATTGCCTTTCAGCATCCAGTTGCCTCAACCTATGTCCTAGCATGGATGGGAGGGTAGGAGAGTTATGGTCTTGGTGCAGGTCGATAGGACTAGTCAGAACAATAGTTCACCACAAACTAGATGGGCCAAAGGGCCTGTTTCTGTGATTATAGTGCCCTATATCTTGGCCCCAGTGCCCAGATGTGCTGTAGCAGTAATCCAGTGCCCGACCCTTTGTTGCACTAACATCCACATCTCCAGGGCTCAGTTACTGGACAGCCTATTGACGAGGTCTGGATCCAATGTCCAGTTCTTCTGTGCCCCAGGGTGGGTCCACCTCCCCCGACAAAAGTCGTAGAGGAAACAGGCCCATTGGTCCACTTCGGCCATGCCAACAAGTAGGCCCAACTGGGTTAGGCCCATTTGCCTGCATTTGGCTCGTATCCATCGGAACCCTCCCTGTCCACATTACAACATTCTCCACATCTACCACTTCCTCTGGTATCTTGTCCAATATACCCACCACCCTCTGTGTGAAGAATGCATCACTCAATTCCCTTTTCATGCTCACCATGCTCATCTTAAACCTATGCCCTCTACCTCTAGAGTGGAACACAGACATCTGCAGATGCTGTGGATTTTAGTAAAAACACAAATACATCACTCGCAGTATTCATGGGAATTAAAGATATATAACCGATTCAGGAATGAGCCGTTATGAGTCAAAAAGGCAGCAGGCATCTGAATTCAAAAAGCTGGGAAGGGAAGAACAGGCAGAGGGAGGACGGTGTATATTGGATATGGATGGGACACAGGTGAGAGGAAAGGTACACGGACAGAGTCGTGGTGCCCGATGAAGTGACTGGTTCTGCACCCAGTCTCTCTGATGTGGAGGAGGCCACAATGGGAGCACTAGATGCAGCAGGCAACCCACTTCTGATGTGTCTGTTCATGATCTCATGCACTGCCATCTGCAAATTGGAGGAACAACACCTTCTATTCTGGTTGGGAGCCCTCCAGCTGGATGACATCAACCTCTGCTTTCCTTCTCTCTCTCCTCCCCTAATAAAAATCTACAACACAGCCCAGGCCCTTCAGCCCAGTGTTGTGCTGATCTAATAACCTACTCCAGCTACTGCCAAGAATTTCTCGACTGCATAACCTTCCATTTTTCTCAACTCCATGCACCTAATTACCTCTTAAAAGATCCGACTGTACCTGCCTCCACCACCATTGCCGGCAGCCCATTCTATGCACCCACCACTCTCTGAGATGAAGGACCTTTTACACTCTCCCCACCTCCTTCCCCCAACCCACGTACTTACTCCCAAACACCTTAAAATTATGCCCCCTCATGTTAGCAAATTCGGGCTGGGGGAAAAAAAACCTCTGGGCATCCACACGATCAATGTTTCTCAGCATCTTGTACACGTCTATCAGGTCACCTCCTCATCCTCCGTTGCTCCAAAGAGAAAACACATCTTCACAAGGAGTGCTTGCCAATTCAGGCAGCATCCTTGTAAGTCTCCTCTGCACCCTCTCTACAGCCTCTATATCCTTCCTGCAGTGAGTTGACCAGAATTAAACACAATATTCCAAGTGTGGTCCAACAACAGCCCTCAAACCCAATCCCATAGTCACTCAGAACACTCTGGCACCCACCATTACCCCAAACACTCCAACCCACCCACCATCAAACAGAACATTTCAGACATTCATACCATCACAGGGCCACAAACACCTCAAACACCCTTCCCCCACCCTTAACGAGCCCCACCCAGCCTCAACCCCATTTCCCAGCATGCACCCCACCACCACCCTGCACCCCACTGCCTCCATCACCCCCACTTCCACCCAGTACCCACCGTCACCAATCACCTCCCTCCCACCCAGCACCCACCCCCACCCAGTACCCACTACCAACCAGCACCTACTGTCACCCAACACCCCCGCCCCCACCTTAGGGTCCTTCTCGTAGTAGTACTGCTGCGTGCGGATCCAGCGGCCCACCAGGTGGTCACGCACTGTGTGGGCCAGGGCCTGGTAGTAGTCGCGGGGCGTCGCCACGTTGCGGTCCTTCACCAGCGTGAAGTGCAGGTGCCGGTTAAAATTCTTCTTCAGATCGTTGACGTTCTCGACGCCAGCCAGACCCCGCACGCTGATCTGCTTCCTCCGCTCCATGTCGGTCAGCGGCCGCGACATGTTGACAGGAGGGGGGGGGGGGGGGAAAGAAAGGAAGAAAGAAAGAGAGAGAGAGAGAGAGAGAGAGATCGTCACCAAGAGAGAGAGAGCTAAGGAACACGACCTTCCACCGCACCGGCCACCGACTGACGGCCTCGTCAGCCCCTCATTAATATTCAGCGGGCGCGCACCCTCATCGCATATGCATCAGCCTCATCAAGCTTGATGCGCCTGCTCGCGACGCGGGAGCCCAGCCCCCTGCCAGCGGACCAATCGGCTCGCCGCCGCCTCTTAGCCTCGCCCCGTCCCTCTCGCGCTGGACGCCGGGAGCTTGAGTCCATCCTTCAGCCCGAGCCTTATTCACGCATGCGCCCCCCCCCCCCCCCCCCCCGTCGCTGATTGACAAACCGGGTCAGCCGCGAAGGCACGGCTGCAGAAAGGGCATGGAAAGGGCGAAGCTATTTTAAAAAAAAGCCCTTTAATGCCCTTTGCAAATGCACGGACCGACTCATCCGTCTTTAAAAACCCCCTCCCGATCCAAAGTGCCTCCAAATGCAAATTGTCCATTGAGCAATGGGTTGGTGTGGGAGGGGGGAATTCTGCAATGCAGCACCCACCACATCTTGCAGTAATTGCAGTGAAGTCTGCAGACGCAGTGACAGTAAAAAAAAACCCAGGCTGGCGAGAAGGAAAAAGCCTCCATTACTGTCCCCATTTAGAATCCAACATGCAAGCGATCCTTTACCCTACTGTCCCCCGTAAGGAAGGCAGAGAGTCGCCACGATGTCCTCTCACACAGCAGGTTACACAGCGGAGACACGGAACCAACGTTTCGGGCTTTGCATCAAGAGAGGGACTGTTGTCTGAAATCTGCTTTGAGATTCTCGGGGAAGGGCAATGTCTTTTTCTTGACACATTGATTGCTTGGCTGCAACGTCAGGGAAATGCACAAAAAGGGGGCTCGTGGCAGCGGAAAGGGGGCAGTTGAAGCTTTGGAGCCTGCCTTGATTGAATTTCCCCTTCCTAATACCGGGCAGTGTGAAGCCCCGGCTTGTGGTCAGCTGAGCTAGGATCCGCATTGCGTTTTGTGATGGCGTGAACTCGGCATTGGGCTTGAACAACTGATACACGCACAGATAGAGAGAGAGGCTGAACGCTGTCCAGCGACTGCAGCCCCTCGCGTTCACCTGCAGTTAGGGGAGATGGGGGGCAGAAGGACTCGCGGGCTGCCTTCCAGAGCGGGACGCAGCGCCCACACTCAGGGTTGGTGTCACCCAGTGCGGTAACGCCCGGGGGTTCACCCCTCCCATCCATGGACCTCCTCTTGTACCAGACCAGAGAGAATCCTTAGTAATGCTTTTTTCTACTGTGACAGAGTATTTAGAGGTGTTTTGGGAAGGATTATTAGAGCAGGTTCCACACACACATCTTAAAACACAGAATATTTGCGGGACTTTCGCAGAGTGCTTTTTTTTTGCAAAAAGAGCAACCAAGTTGCAGCATACAGCTTGCCTGGAAGATCATGTGATTTTTAGCAAGGAGACAGAACAGAGAGGGAGGAAAGAGAAATCAGTTCCAGAAGGACAAAGCTGGCAAAGTTTTGTTACCATCTGAAAGGTGACCTGAAAGAAGGAGGATCATCTGGAGAAACCTGAAGGGGACAAGTTTCATCAGCCAGACTGATTGGAAAGGAAGCAGTTTCGGATGTCCTGGAAGAGGAATCTCTCTCTGAAAACCAGCAAGAACCCTTCTGAGTGGTAACCATTTGCCTGTTAAGCACCAAAGACTGGAGAGCTTTGTTAATGTTAATTTCTGTGCACAGTACAAGAATTGCCTGCAATCAGTGAGATTGGACTGTGAACCAAAGAACTTTTCTAATCTTAAATACACATTACACACATCTGCGCTTAGTATTGGGGGGGGGGGGATTAAGTAGGTTATGTCAGTTAAGTAATAAGTTAAAGTTTAATTCTGTTTTCTTGTTCAAATATAATTAAAAACAACTTTTGTTTAAGTAACCGTGTGTTGTGGCTGGTGTTTGGGGTCCTCTGGACTTCATACCAATACGAATGTTACTCGTAAATCATAATTCCCTGAATGTAACGGCAACTGTAGTGAGATAAACAACTAGCAAAATTGAAATTACACTTTAAATTACAACAGCCTAAATGTATATAATATAGAATGTTGTAAAAATACAGAATATGTGATATAGTTGTAAATTGCTTAAATGTAATTTCTTAGATTATATTGCGACAGAGTATATCGAGGTGTTGGGAGATAAATTGGGAAAGGTTTATTACAGCAGATTAAAACACAGAATTTTTGCAGGAGCAGATTTATAACAATAAAACCATATAACAATTAATGCACCAATTCACATGAAACTCCACTAGTTCCACCTACCTGCTCCCTGTCCATAATCCTCCAACCCCCTCACATCTATGTACTCATCCAACCTCCTCTTAAATGACAGGAATGACCCTGCTGCAACTACTTCTTCTGGAAGAAGCTTCCTCTTATATTACTCCTATAGTTTTGCCCCCTAACCTTTAACTTATGACACCTCGTTCCAATCTTTCCTACCCTCAGGTAGGGAAGCCTATTCACATCTATTCTATCTATTCCCCTCATCATT
This sequence comes from Narcine bancroftii, assembly GCF_036971445.1. Classification (NCBI taxonomy): domain Eukaryota; kingdom Metazoa; phylum Chordata; class Chondrichthyes; order Torpediniformes; family Narcinidae; genus Narcine; species Narcine bancroftii. The sequence goes on along the minus strand of NC_091476.1, from coordinate 64,360,974 downwards.
TAAAATACCTCTATCAAATTCCCCCTCAACCTTCTATGCTCCAATGAAAGTCTATGCCCCAGTCTACTCAATCTTTCTCCGTATTCAAGATACTGCAATCCAGACAACATTTTAGTAAATCTATGATGGGCTGTCATTTGAAAAAGGCAACAAATGTAACAACAGGCAGTAGCAGCTTTGTCTGGAAAACAGGACTTGCTGTCTGGAGGGTCATGTCATTTTTGCAGGCAGAGATCAGAGGAAAAAGCAGGCTTTGCTCTCAGAGTGGAAGGGGGTGTGAGAGAGAGAGCCAGAGGAGAGACACAGACATCGGTTCCAGTGGGACAAAATGGCAAGCTTTGAAAAATGGTCTGGTCAAAGGAAAGGACTGGCTGTCCGGTGTTTTCCTTTGAACCTTTTTCTTTCCGCTCACATCCCACTTTACGTAATCCCTAGGCCGTCAGTGCTCTGTGATTAATAAGGGGTGACTTAAGGTAGGATGTGGGTGGGAAGGGCAGGTTGAGAATCACTGCTTCTAGACTCAATTGCTATTGGAATATTTTGCTTCAAAAAATTGTCGTTGGCCCATTCCCTTTGGAGTCCTAAAACCGCACACATAACGAGTCCATGAGGGACGATTCAAACTTTTTCTTTCCGCCCACATCCCACTAATCATAGAGCACCGATGGCCTAGGGATTACTTAACGTTGCATGTGAGTGGAAAGAAAAAGATTGAGAACCACTGTGTTACAGGGAAAGGTTAAACAGGCTAGGACTTCACTCCCTGGAGTGTAGAAGATTGAAGGGTGATTTGTGAGGGGTATTTAAAATCATGGCAGGATGATGCATTATCAATTACTCAAAAGACTGTTGTCGAGAAACCAACTGGCTTTTATTCACTTAAGGACAAATGTGCATCCCTACTGTTCGACTGTCCTGCACTGAGGAGAGGGCTTTATACTGGGGCCTGTGGGGAGCGGCCACAGGTACGATCGGCCAATAGATGTGCCTGACCAGACAATTATACACAACAGTGGTTCACCACACAGATAGAGTCAATGTGGACAGGCATTTTCACAATGTGGGGGGAAGGGGTGGGTGAGATTCAAACAAGAGGACATGGTTTGAGAGTGAAGGGGGAAACATTTAGGGGTAATTTCTTCACTTGGAGGGCGGTGGGGAGTGTGGAACGAGATTCCGGCTGAAGTGGTAGATGAGGGCTCAACTTTAAGGAAAAATTGGAGAGGTAGATGGACGGGAAGGGTGTGGAAGGTTATGGGCTGGGTCCGGGGTCAATGGGAGGTGTTCGGCATGGACTAGAAGGGCCGAATGGGCCTGTTTCTGGGATGGTTATAACAATCATAATCTGTGAATGTTATTATTAATTTATTTCTACATCACTTAAAAATAAGAAATAATCATTATTTTATTTAATGGACAACAAACTGAACATGGTTGTTGAAAGTATAGAATAAAATCTTAACACGTTACTCGGTAGAATGCAACCCTACGTGTGTTATGTTAGAACATGCCAATACAGTTTAATTAGCCATGAGAGATTGGCTGGGCCAAAAGTATCTGGAACCAACTTCAAGGTTACATTCCCACCAGTGTCCAGGGTGCCCAGACTGTTGTCACAGGGCAAAAAGAAAACCTTTCCACGACATCAGGATTTTACACCCACCGACAACTCAGAATTAGAGGGGTCGACGGCCACGACCCCGTTAATTACCCTCCCGTCACCCAACCTATTGAGTTTGTGTGGAGAAGCACTGCCACCAGTTTGCGCTCAAGAGGCGGGAAGTCGCTTACCGCACTGTTCTGTCTCCGGACAGGGATTTTTCTGGATAACCCATGGAAACGGGGCATGTGGAATAAACAGCTTCCCCCTCTCTGCCATTGTTTAGCCAGGGCATCGACACAGATTGCTGATGGCTTGAGGTGACATAGAGTCGGAAGGAAGACCCTCCATGCTTGCAGCTTAGTCCCAAATATCTCATTCTCCCCACATCCTCCTCTCTGGTTCCACTCGTCATGGTTACATGAACACAGGACAGCACCGAAGCCCCTGATGAACGGATCCACGACCCATTTAGAAATCTGATCCGAGGAGACCATCCAGAGACATTGGGAGACTATCAGACCCGAGACCATCAGTCATTCCAGGGCAAATTAGGAAGGTCTTTGGACAACGACACCACTTTCTGCCGGGAATGCTCGGATCGCTGGAATGGATTCCCTTTGGGAGCATTCCCTTGGAATTCTGGCCCTTGGGGAAGGCATGGGGTTGAAGGCAACTTTCATTGGTTGGTAGCAACGATTGGGATTGGCCAGGTAAAATAGTTCCCACTGGAAATGGATTGATTCGTTAGAATGTATTGGGAAGGGCTTGATCCACTGGGATAGTTTTATGTGGGGGAGGGATTGATCCATTTCACTGTGGCTCTGCATCTGGTGACTGCACCAGATGGTGCCTGAAGGGCTTTGCAATTGCTCAATAAAGCAGCTTGTTCATCATTATCTCTGAGAGTGGTGTCTACTGCACACCCATCAGATATAGGGACGGGGCAGATGGTCACCGCACCCCCCCGACCTTGGGCTGCAGCCCTCTCCTGGGAGTCCCACTGCCAGCGGCAATCCCAGGCAAGCTCTCAGCCTTCCACCTTCACCCTAGCAGAGACACGGGCACATGAATGAGCCGCTCGAGTCTGGCCTGGGCCTTTCGCAACCTACAGCTCAACGCTCCCAACAGTCCTGGGGAACTTGCCCTCCATCTCCCTCTCAGCCAAATTTCCCTCAAATGTTAAAATCGGGGGGAGTCACGTGATGGAGTAGTGGCCGGACGGTGAACTCCAGCCCTCTCCAGAAAAGTTGGAAAAAACAAAGGAAAACACAAAGGCACAAAAATACAAATTAAAGAAAAGTGAGTATAAAGGTGGAAAGAAGATGGCGACGAAAAAAGAAAAATCGAAATCAACGGGAAGAAGAGAGGAAGAGAAGACAACGGAAGAAGAAGGAGAAGGCCTTACCTGTTCGAAGAGGCCCGCGGTGGAGAGAGAAACCCGCTCCCTCAGGTCGGTAGAAAGTGGACTACAAAAATGGCTCGCTGAGCCGAGTAAAAGTGCGCAACCGCGCATGCAAAAAAACACACCGACGGGAGGGGTGACCAGCTGGGGAGTCGATCTCCACAGCCGGCAATGACAGCTGCAGAACACCTGCAGCAAGAGGAGAACACAGAAGACAACGAAAACAAGAAAGAAGAGAAGAAAAGGGCAACAAAGAAACAACAGATGGCCAACCCAGAGGAAGAAGAAGAGGAAGAGGAAGAGTACAGTGAAATAGAAGAAGAAGGGAAAGGCAAGATAAAGGATATACTTTCTCTTATTAAAGAATATATGGAGTCATTTAAAGAATGGCAAGTGCAAGAATTTAATGATTTAAGAAGAGGAATAAACAATACAGAAGAGAAAATGAATAAAATAGATATGACCTTAACAGAAATGGGAAAGAGAATGGACAAGATGGAAGAGCGGGAAGCAGCAGTAGAAATGGAGGTAGAGGACTTAAAAAAGAAATTAGAGGAATCTAATAAAAAAGTTATAGAGACACAAGAACTGTTAGCTCAGAAAATAGATATAATGGAAAATTATAACAGAAGAAATAACATAAAGATAGTGGGCCTTAAGGAAGACGAAGAAGGCAAGAATATGAGAGAGTTTAGAAAAGATTGGATCCCCAGGATCCTAGGATGTCCAGAACTACAGCAAGAAATGGAAATAGAAAGGCCACATAGAGCATTGGCCTTTAAACCACAACCACAACAAAAGCCAAGATCTATTTTAGTAAGATTCCTAAGATATAACACAAGAGAAAAGGTACTGGAGAAGACAATGGAAAAAGTAAGAGAGGGCAACAAGCCACTGGAGTACAAAGGGAAAAAAATCTTCATTTATCCAGATATAAGTTTTGAACTCCTGAAGAAGAGAAAGGAGTTCAATACAGCAAAGGCGATTTTATGGAAGAAAGGGTATAAATTTATACTAAAGCATCCAGCGGTATTGAAAATATTTATTCCAGGACAACAAAAAAGACTATTCTCTGATCCAGAGGAAGCACGAAAATTTGCAGAACAATTACAAAATAGACTGAGGGATGAATACGTGTAACGAGAGTACAAAAGACTGCGAATTAAAAAGCCACATAAGTTTTGAACTCCTGAAGAAGAGAAAGGAGTTCAATACATCGAAAACGATCTTATGGAAAAAAAACTAGTCTCGGATCCAGAGGAAGCAAAGAAATTTGCAGAACAACTACAAAACAATCAGAGAGATGAAGATATGTAATAAGAGTAAAAATGACCACAATTTATATGTATGTGGGTAAAGAGGTATAAGTGTGTATATGTATAATGTGCATACGTGAATGTATCCGTATTTAGAGGAAAATATAGATAGTATAGACAAGAATTAATAAGGGAAGGAAATGGAATAGAGGGAATAAGGAGGGAACTAAAAGAGTGACCTTTGTTACATATGAAAAGTGAAATCTTTTCTGGGGGGGGCTGGGTGGGGAGGAGTTGCGGTCACTGCAAAATCAGCTCACGCTTGCGAGTGAATTCGCAAATCCAAATGGAGAGGGGAGATGTGGTTGTCCGACAAGGGATAAAGGACAACTCAGGAGGGGAAGGGGAGATTGGGGCAAAAGAAGTTTTAAATAGGAGAATAAGGAAAATGTTTGATGTTTTAGGAATGTTGTCTTATAAAGGGTTTAAAATAAGAAAACAGAAATGGAAAAGGAGGAAAGGTAATGATGGAAAAACGGAAAGGGAAGATAAACAAAGTATAAAATGGCTACGTTGAACTATATGACTTTAAATATTAATGGAATACATAACCAAATTAAAAGGAAGAAACTGCTAAATTTACTGAAAAAAGAAAAAATTGATATAGCATTTGTGCAAGAAACACATTTAACTGAATTGGAGCACAAGAAATTAAAGAGAGATTGGTTAGGACATGTAACAGCAGCTTTGTATAATTCAAAAGCAAGAGGAGTGGCTATATTAATTAGTAAAAATGTGCCATTTAAAATAGAAGAGGAAATAATAGATCCAACAGGGAGATATGTAATGATAAAATGTCAGATATATTCGGAGTTTTGGAATCTACTCAATGTATATTCACCTAACGAAGAAGATCAAAAGTTTATGCAAAATATCTTTTTGAAGGTAGCAAATACGCAAGGGAACATATTAATAGGAGGGGATTTCAACCTGAATTTGGATTCAAATATGGACAAAACTGGGAAAAAAATTAACAGAAAGAACAAAGTAACCAAATTTATAATTAAATCGATGGAAGAAATGCAACTTTTGGATATATGCAGGAAACAACACCCAAAGGAAAAGGAATATTCATATTACTCGGCTAGACATAAAACATACTCAAGAATAGACCTATTTTTGTTATCAGCTAGTATGCAAGATGGAGTAAGAAAAACAGAATATAAAGCTAGAATATTATCACCCTTGATATTGATGCTACTTAAAAGGCAGGATTTTAGAGAATTAATTGAAAGACAAATTAAAATGTATTTTGAAATATATACGGAATCAGTGAAAGATAAGTTTATACTATGGGATGCAATGAAAGCGTTCATTAGAGGGCAAATAATAAGTTATGTAACCAAGATGAAGAAGGACTATAATCAGGAAACAGAGCAGTTGGAAAGGGAAATAGTAAATATAGAAAAAGAATTAGCAATGAAGGAAGATACAACTAAAAGAAGAGAATTGGCAGATAAAAAAATAAAATATGAAACACTACAAACATATAAGGTGGAGAAGAACATAATGAAGACAAAAAAGAAATATTATGAACTAGGAGAAAAAACGCACAAAATTCTAGCATGGCAGCTTAAGACAGAACAAGCTAAGAAAATGGTATTGGCATCAAGGAAAAAAGACAAACAAATCACATATAATCCAATGGAGATCAATGAAAACTTTAGAGAATTCTATGAACAATTATACCAAACTGAAAATGAAGGGAAAGAAGGCAAAATAGATGAATTTTTAACTAAAATCGAACTACAAAAATTACAAATAGAGGAACAAAATAAATTAACAGAACCATTTGAAATAGTAGAAATACAAGAGATAATAAAAAAATTACCAAATAATAAAACACCAGGAGAGGATGGATTTCCAATAGAATTCTATAAAACATTTAAAGATTTATTAATTCCTCCCCTCCTGGAAGTAATCAACCAGATTGATAAAACACAAAGCTTACCAGATTCATATAAAACAGCAATAATTACAGTAATACCAAAGCAAGGGAAAGATCCACTCGCACCAGCGTCATATAGACCAATATCATTACTTCAAAGTCCTCCTCAGCGACAAGATCTCCATCCTCAACCGATGGTCAGAACACTTCCAATCTCTTTTCAGTGCAAACCGCTCAGTCCAAGATTCCGCCCTGCTCCAGCTCCCTCAACAGCCCCTAAGGCTAGAGCTGGATGAGGTTCCCACCCTGGATGAGACATATAAGGCAATCGAACAACTGAAAAGTGGCAAAGCAGCAGGTATGGATGGAATCCCCCCAGAAGTCTGGAAGGCTGACGGCAAAACTCTGCATGCCAAACTGCATGAGTTTTTCAAGCTTTGTTGGGACCAAGGTAAACTGCCTCAGGATCTTCGTGATGCCACCATCATCACCCTGTACAAAAACAAAGGCGAGAAATCAGACTGCTCAAACTACAGGGGAATCACGTTGCTCTCCATTGCAGGCAAAATCTTCGCTAGGATTCTACTAAATAGAATAATACCTAGTATCGCCGAGAATATTCTCACAGAATCACAGTGCAGCTTTCGCGCAAACAGAGGAACCACCGACATGGTCTTTGCCCTCAGACAGCTCCAAGAAAAGTGCAGAGAACAAAACAAAGGACTCTACATCACCTTTGTTGACCTCACCAAAGCCTTCGAAACCGTGAGCAGGAAAGGGCTTTGGCAAATACTAGAGCGCACCGGATGTCCCCCAAAGTTCCTCAACATGATTATCCAACTGCACGAAAACCAACAAGGTCGGGTCAGATACAGCAATGAGCTCTCTGAACCCTTCTCCATTAACAATGGCGTGAAGCAAGGCTGTGTTCTGGCACCAACCCTCTTTTCAATCTTCTTCAGCATGATGCTGAACCAAGCCATGAAAGACCCCAACAATGAAGACGCTGTTTACATCCGGTACCGCACGGATGGCAGTCTCTTCAATCTGAGGCGCCTGCAAGCTCACACCAAGACACAAGAGAAACTTGTCCGTGAACTACTCTTTGCAGATGATGCCGTTTTAGTTGCCCATTCAGAGCCAGCTCTTCAGCGCTTGACGTCCTGCTTTGCGGAAACTGCCAAAATGTTTGGCCTGGAAGTCAGCCTGAAGAAAACTGAGGTCCTCCATCAGCCAGCTCCCCACCATGACTACCAGCCCCCCCACATCTCCATCGGACACACAAAACTCAAAACGGTCAACCAGTTTACCTATCTCGGCTGCACCATTTCATCAGATGCAAGGATCGACAATGAGATAGACAACAGACTCGCCAAGGCAAATAGCGCCTTTGGAAGACTACACAAAAGAGTCTGGAAAAACAACCAACTGAAAAACCTCACAAAGATAAGCGTATACAGAGCCGTTGTCATACCCACACTCCTGTTCGGCTCCGAATCATGGGTCCTCTACCGGCACCACCTACGGCTCCTAGAACGCTTCCACCAGCGTTGTCTCCGCTCCATCCTCAACATCCATTGGAGCGCTTACACCCCTAACGTCGAAGTACTCGAGATGGCAGAGGTCTACAGCATCGAGTCCACGCTGCTGAAGATCCAGCTGCGCTGGATGGGTCACGTCTCCAGAATGGAGGACCATCGCCTTCCCAAGATCGTGTTATATGGCGAGCTCTCCACTGGCCACCGTGACAGTGGTGCACCAAAGAAAAGGTACAAGGACTGCCTAAAGAAATCTCTTGGTGCCTGCCACATTGACCACCGCCAGTGGGCTGATAACGCCTCAAACCCTGCATCTTGGCGCCTCACAGCTTGGCGGGCAGCAACCTCCTTTGAAGAAGACCGCAGCGCCCACCTCACTGACAAAAGGCAAAGGAGGAAAAACACAACACCCAACCCCAACCAACCAATTTTCCCTTGCAACCGCTGCAATCGTGTCTGCCTGTCCCGCATCGGACTTGTCAGCCACAAACGAGCCTGCAGCTGACATGGACTTTTTACCCCCTCCATAAATCTTCGTCCGCGAAGCCAAGCCAAAGATTACTTCACACAGATTATAAGATAATAGCTAAACTATTAGCAAACAGATTAGCAGATTATGTACCTAAAATGGTAAATCTAGACCAAAGTGGATTTATTAAAAAAAGACGGACAACAGACAATATTTGTAAATTTATTAACTTAATTCATGCAGTAGAAGGGAGTAAAGCGCCAACAGTAGCAGTTGCTTTAGACGCAGAGAAGGCCTTTGACAGAGTAGAAAGGAATTATTTATTCAAAGATTTGCAAAAATTCATTTTACCAGAGAAGTATATTAATTGGATTAAAGCATTATATAAGGGACCATTGGCGAAAGTGACAGTAAATGGATATATATCAAAGCAATTTAATTTAAGCAGATCAACAAGGCAGGGATGCCCACTATCACCCTTATTGTTCGCGTTAGCTATACAACCACTAGCAGAATTGATAAGAACAGAAAATAATATAAAAGGGATAAAAATAAAAGACAAGGAATATAAAATCAGTTTATTTGCGGATGATGTTATAGTATACTTAACAGAACCTTAACTATCAATAAAAGAATTATATAAGAAATTGAAGGAATATGGAGAAGTGTCAGGTTACAAGATTAATGTAAATAAAAGTGAAGCAATGCCAATGAATAATGCGGATTTCTCAAAATTTAAGAAGGAATCACCATTCAGATGGCAAATGCAAGCAATAAGATACCTAGGTATACAAATAAATAAAAATCTCGGCCAACTATATAAACTCAATTATTATCCACTAATGAAAAAATTACAGGACGATTTAGAGCATTGGAAAGATTTACCACTAACACTAATAGGAAGGATAAACTGTATTAAAATGAACATTTTCCCAAGGATACAATACCTATTTCAGGCATTGCCAATACACTTGACGGAGAAATTCTTCAAGGAGTTAAAGAAAATAATAAGGAAATTTTTATGGAAAGGGGGGAAACCGAGGATAGCACTAGATAAATTAACAGAATGGTATAAACAAGGAGGCTTACAACTGCCAAACTTTAAAAATTATTACAGAGCCGCACAATTAAGATACCTATCAGATTTTTATGAAACAAGGGAAAAGCCAGATTGGACTAGATTAGAACTAGATAAAATAGGGGAGAAGATGCCTGAACATATATTATATAAATGGAATGAAAAATTGGTACAACGTAGGAGTTCTCCAGTATTACATCATCTAGTCAATATTTGGAAGAAGATTCATGTAGAAAGGAATAAAACAAATTACCAATTACCAAAACTAATACTGACGCAAAATAAGTTACTCCCTTTTACAATAGATAACCTTTCCTTTAGAGAATGGGAGAAAAAAGGGATCAAAAGAATAGAAAATTGTTTTTCAGGAAATAAATTATTATCCTTTGAACAAATGAAGGATAAATATAACTCAAGATACAGTGTTGGCACACTGCCAACTGAGATCCTACTTGAAGGACAAATTAGGAAGCAGTCTGAGGTTACCAGAGGGAAGTAACTTTGAATATGTGATTACAGATACAATGACAATCAAAAGATTTATAAAAAATATGTATATTAAACTGCAAGAACAGGAGAATGAGGAAACAAATGGTAAAACTAAACAAAAATGGGAACAAGATTTAAATATAAAGATAAAGAAAGAAACATGGGAGAAGTTATGCTCTGGAACTATGAGAAATACAATAAACACGTGGTTACGTATGATACAATATAACTGGATACACAGGCTATACATTACACCTCAAAAGTTAAATAAATGGGACCCAACAGTATCTGACAGATGTTTTCGTTGTAAAAAAGAAATGGAAACAACAATTCATGCAATCTGGACATGTGAGAAAGTAGAAAATTTTTGGGAAGATCCAAACCAGATATTAAATAAAATTACAGAAAACAATATACCAAAAAAACCCAGAGATCTTCCTCCTAAGTAATATAAAAAACAAAGAATTTGGACTTGATTTGGATGGTGCACAAAAAAGATTTGTTAAGATAGCTCTAGCTGTAGCAAAAAAAATGTATTTTGTCAACCTGGAAATTAGAAGATAATTTGAGAATACAACAATGGTATATAGAAATGAATAAATGTATTCCATTAGAAAAAATAACATATAATTTAAGAAATAATATTGAAATATTTGAACAAATATGGGAGCCATACATGAAACACAATGGAGAAAACCTACCGGGAACATCTACCACCTAAAATAACGAAAGGAGAAGGAAATGAGAAGACTTGACTCTGTGGAATTTCTTGTTTATTTTTATTGAATGACAACATTGTTTGACTGGTTTAATGTATCTTAGATTTTGTACTTTAAATGAATGTGGGGAAGGTAGGGGGGGTGGGATGGGAGGAGGGAGGGGGGGAGAAAATGACACTATATATTTGAAAAGGAAAATGGGTCAATGTGGTATATGGTTTGAAAAATAAGATTTAAAAAAAAATGTTAAAATCGAGCCCACAGTCACCACTTCAGCTCATTCTGCACTCCCACCACCCTCTGCCTGAAGAAGTTCCATGTCATGTTCCCCCTAAACCCATGGATCTCAACCTTTTTCTTCCTGGTCACATGCCCCTTTAAGTAATCCCTCTGCTGTCAGTGCTCTGTGATTGGTAAGGGGTTGCTTAAGGTGGGATGTGGGTGGGAAAGGAAGGTTGAAAACCACTGCTCTAGACCCGAAGGTTACTGAAATACTTGGCTTGAGAAAAATAGTCATTGGCCCATTTCCTTCGGAGCTTTGAAACCATGCACATACCAAGTCCATGAGGGATGATTAAAACAGTGTGTTTCAAACGTTTTCTTCCCACCCACATCCCACCTGAAGCAACCCCTTACTAATCACAGAGCACTGATGGACTAGGGACTAATTAACATGGGATGTGAGTGGAAAGAGAAAGTTGAGAACCACTGGTTTAAATTTTTCCCCGTTCACCCTTAACTCATGTCCTCTGGTCTGTATCTCACCCTCAGTGGGAAAAAAAACCTACCTACATTTACTCTGTCTATTCCCCTCATAATTTTAAATACCTCTATCAAACTTCCCCTCATTCTTCTATGCTCCAGGGAATAAAGTCCTAACCTGTTTAACCTCTCCCTCTAACTCAGTCCCTGAAATCCGGGCAACATCCTAGTAAATCTCTCCATTCTTTCTATCTTATTGGTACCTTTCCTCTAGTTAAGTGACCCAAACTCCAAATGTGGCCTCACCAATGTCTTGTCCAACTTTCCTGTAACATCCTATCTCCTGCACTCATTTCCTTGATTTATTTCTGAAGGGCAAATTAAGGAGGGGAAGGATAGGTTGGGGCATGTGAGGTAGGGAATGGCGTCGAATGGGTGGAACGAGGTGAGGAGCGAGATGTGGGCAGATGGGGGGAGGGTGATGAATGGAGTCAGGGCGCAGTCGCTGTTGTGTGACTTGTTCTGCCCGGGTACAGGGGTTTTGTGAATCGGGCACCATGGCCCTCAATTGCCTCTGCATCTCAGAGCGCTCAGGTCAAATAATATTTTTTATCATTTCTCCCACCCCCTCATTCCTTCCACTTAACCTCCTCGCATCTCTGCTGTGCCCGACTTGCACTCCTCCTTGTTGCTGCACTCCAGTGACGTCAACAAACTCACGCCTTGATCCGAGGCATCGTCATGGGTCATTAAACAGTTGACGAGCAGCGCCCCCTCCGTTGCCAAAAGAAAATGACACTGCCTCAGCATTGCCTCTTCCTGGATGACCTTCCAGCAACCCCGGCGCGTTACCCGAGGCAGCGCAAGGCTTGATTTTCCACGTTGATATTTGGAAGTCTCAATACCGGTTCTCCTTTGTTGATGGCACAATACGTTTAAAAGCTTATTCCCCTCCCACACCCGGTCTCTCATTAACACAAGGCACGGTTGGCGCAGGGGTCGACGCTTTTACAGCATCAGTGACTGGGACCGGGGTTCGAATCTTAAGGAGTTTCTCCCTGTTTCTGTGTGGGTTCCCCCCTAGGGGCTCCAGTTTCCTCCCACCGTTCAAAAATGTACCGGGGGGAAGTGAAGGTTAATGGGGCGCATGGGCTCGTGTTAATGCAAAAACCAGAGTTCACTTTCCAATTTACTGTCAGAGCACCCACACGACATCACATATCTCAACCTCAGTGGGAAAAAAAACCTATCTACCCCGAGATTCCCTTTTTCCCGTGAGGCGCGGCAGAATCACCACTCATTGGTAGTGGAAAGAATAAACTGTAGCGTAAAATGTGTAAACAGACCACAAATCTAAACAAACTGACTGTGCAATAGAGATTGTAAAAATTATCAATAAAACCCCATTATTCTTATTTACAACGCGCTCGATCCCCGGGGGTTTCCCCAACCGTTCCCGGTTCTGGGCCCCTCGCAGACCGCGCGCTCCCGCTCCAACATCGCAAGGGCCCCGGAGGTCACCCCGAACTAGGGGGGCCAGGCAGTCAGCTCGACCCATGAGTAGCCGGCGCGGCCAGAAAACCTCCCGAAAGGAGGTCCGATTTTCCAATTGACTGTCCGAACGTGTGCACGACATCACACACAACCTGGAGATTCCTTTTCCATGCGGACGGGGCAAAATTACTCCCTAATGGGTAGTGCAAAAAAAAACCGTACACAGTGTAAAACATGTAAACAAATTAATGAACTGCAAACAGTAACGAATGTAAACAGACTGACGGTGCGATACGGAGAGAGCGAAGTAAATCAATAAAGTGTGCACGTCAGCGTCCTTAAATGAGCCTCTGATTGAGTTCGTCATTGAGGAGTCTGATAGAGCGGCTGTTCCTGAACCTGATGGTGCGAGTATTGTGGCGCTGAGACCTCTTTCCCGACGGCAGCAGCGAGAACCGAGAGCCCGTGCATCCCTTGAGAACTGCCGAGGCTATCTGCCGGCTGCGTTCCTGGTCGATCGGGCGGCGTGGGCCGAAATGGCCTGTTACCCGTGCTGTATGTCCAATTTTCAATAGGCTAACCCCCTCAGCTCCAGAATCAACTGTAGGAGAACACATCAGAGGGGCTGAATGGTCTCCCCTTGCTCATTTTATCCAGGGTTCTATAGATTATACTGGAGGTGACCATTCAATGGTGTCCCTGAGTGACTGTATTTCCACCCCTCGATCTAACGTTTCAGGCAACTGACCTGATGGAGGTGCATGGGGTTTGAACAGGCATAAGGAGTATTTGGGGGGGGGGGGGTGGCGGCAGGTGACTTCTTCCTCGTGCTTTACCGGACACCTCTCTGGTCAGGGTTTTGCCTTTACGGCGTTACAAAAAGAGCGGCGCTCGAAATTCCCGGGTCTCGACATAGCTGCCCCTCCGTGGCCCTGTCCTCGCGCGTCCGACCGAGGGGAGAGGAGTTCGCTTCACCCAACTTAATGAGGCTGGAAAATGCACTGTAGGGGTACCCCCCCTTGCAGGCCTTGTCGTAAGTGTCGCAGTCGAGGAGTTCTGCGGAAGTCAATTAGGAGAGAGGTCAAATACCGGGAAGGAACCCAGAGATGGTCTCTCACACTGAGGGTGGTGGGATGGTCACCGTTACCTTGCTCTGACATTGAAATCAGCCTCTTGGTCTTCAGGGCCCACAGGGACTCAACGTTGGCAGTGACACCGAAGGCCCAACAGGAACCACACCTCCTCTGAGAAGACATTGTGGACACGTTCAGAGTCGAAGAGAAATAAAACCTGCCAAAAGGGCACTTGGGCCATCACCAGCCGACAAGCGTGCATTCAGAAAGAGCCCCAGACTTACAATGATCCCACTTACGATTTGATTTGGTTACAATGGTTTGAATTCGTACTGCACGTCGATTTATCAGTGTCTCACCGCAGCCCTGTATCAGTCCCCACACTGATTACACAGCCCCGCTCTCTCCACACAGCCTTGTATCAGTCCCCACAATGATCCCACAGCCCCGCTCTCTCCCCACAGCCCTGTATCAGTCCCCACACTGATTCCACAGCCCCGCTCTCTCCCCACAGCCCTGTATCAGTCCCCACACTGATTCCACAGCCCCGCTCTCTCCACACAGCCTTGTATCAATTCCCACACTGATCTCACTGCCTTGCTCTCTCTCCACAGCTCGGTGTCCGACCCCACACTGATCTCATTGCCCCGCTCTCTCCCCATAGCCCTGTATCAGTCCCCACACTGATCCCACTGCCCTGCTCTTGCCCACAGCCCCGTGTCAGTCCCCTGGCAGGTGAAAGCAAATTCTGTGGAATATTTAACTATTATTACATGGCAATAAGCTGAATGTTGAGAATAGTGTTTAAGAAGCTTCTAGATTGATGCATGGACTGGAGGGACTGGAGGGAAATGTATGTTGGAGAAGTAGCAGAGTTTTAGTGACACTGGGGCATTGTGTTCGATGCAGACATTGTGCCCCGAAGGGCCTGGTCCTGTGCTCGACATGTGTCGTGTGGATTGCAGGGGATTGTTGGGGGGGGGGGGGGGGGAGGAGAGAGAGAGAGAGAGAGAGAGAGAGAGAGAGAGAGAGGGGGGGGGTTCACGTGACCTCATGCTTCGAAATCGCCTGGAATCTGCTCGGAAACCTCCTCACCTGCCCACAGCTCAGCAGCACACCTGCTCATTCACTCCCGTCGCTACCTGGGCCGCACCCTGCCGCCGATGGCACCATAAAGCCCAGCGCCTGCGAGCCACCTTCCGCTTTTCTCTACTGGGACGATCCCGAGCTCCACTCCAGGTTGGAGGACCGTGGGCCACGCTGGAGAATCGTTGGGAAGGTGTGCGCAGGGGAAGGGTTGCAAGCTGCAGCGTTGTGTGTCTGGTCCGTTGAGTTAAGAGCCGTGACTGCTAGAGATATCAAGGAGCGGCGGATACCGTTATGTGGGGTTTGATCGTTTAATCCGGCACGTCCCTTCCCTCCTGCTGACCCCAGTCCCACAATCCCGTCACGTGGGCGAGATCTGGATCGAAGGGCGGGAGTTTTGGAATCTAGGGGTTAAAACATTATGAAAGAAATGATTAATTAATAATTTTATATTTACTGCATGGTTCAGGGAAAAAGAGGAATGTGATTAAGTGGCAATCACAGCATGGAGCAAAGTTGGCTGAGCAAAATTGTCTGCTCTCAAAATACAGGGAGAGGAAATGCATAAAATAATTTAGGAGGAATGCTCAAACTGAAGGAGGTGGTGAGTAGCACAGGAGACACAGGCCAGACCAGAACAAAGAATGGCCTGCAAGAAATAAAGGGAATGGAAAACCAGTCTAGGAGGAAGATTAAGGCAGGAGGAGGTGTTAAAGAGTACAGCAGAAATTGGCCAGACAGGAACAGAATGGTGATTAGAAATATCTGGGGATGAATTAATTTCTGATCCAATCAACAGGATAGTCTGGCTTGGAGGATTAAGATGGGAGTGCTACACCCCAGATATCTGCAAAACAGGAGATGACTTGTGATAACCCTTATGCAAAAAGATCTAGCAAAGGAAGACAACTTTTGTTCTGTATGATAATGAAATCTAGCAAAGGAAGCCAACTTTTGT
Source organism: Narcine bancroftii (assembly GCF_036971445.1). Classification (NCBI taxonomy): domain Eukaryota; kingdom Metazoa; phylum Chordata; class Chondrichthyes; order Torpediniformes; family Narcinidae; genus Narcine; species Narcine bancroftii. The sequence goes on along the minus strand of NC_091476.1, from coordinate 64,345,159 downwards.
TCTGTATGATAAGGTTGATCTATATAAACTGAGCCAACTGGACAATAGGGGTCAGTCTTGGGGAATAGCTCACTGTGCAGGTGACCTATGAACTAACGACTGACCCAGAGCTCTGTTAAGTTTTATTCTTGTGCTGTGTAATAAACTGACTGTTGAACCGAATACCTTCTCCTATCACTTTATTCAAAGAACACGCTGGACTCAGACCGCACATAGACTAAATTAAGAGTAAGGTAAAGCCAGAGTCCGACAATTTGGTGACCCCGACGTGATGAAGATGGAGAAGTGACGGAAGAAAAAAATACGAAATACCGGTCGATTGTGGTGTGGTGATAACAACAAGTGACCATTCTACAAAGGGAGGTAAGCAGACGCCTGTTTAAACGAAGTTCTGCTATTGGCAACGATAAAATTGTGTGTTGTCACTACTCTGCAAAAGCCCTAGTTAAAGCCAAAGAATAAAACAAAAGGGGGTTGGAGTCCCCCTAGTAGAACGGGGTTGGAGTCCCCTGTAGAAAGGGGGTTGGAGTCTTGCTAGTAGAACGGGGTTGGAGTCCCCTCGTAGCGATCTCGAGAGATAGGTTTAGACACTTGGCCAATTGGAATAAGGTGTATTGTGATAGTTATTTGTTTCTATAGTGTGTAATAAGTATTTGATTAAGGATCGTGTACCATAGTAGTGTATAATAAGTATCTGTATAAGGTGTATTGTGTTATAGTTATTTGCTTCTATAGTGTATAAGTATCTGTTTAAGAATCGTATAGTGTATCATAATAGTTTATAATAAGTATTTGTTTAAGGATTGTGTATAGTGTGCCGCTGGTGTTTATAATAACGTGGGAAGGGTCGAAGTAGATTGCAGGGTGTCAAAATCCTACCAGGGGAGAGACCCAGTGAAGTACGAAGTCTAAAGGGTTAAAAATCGGAACAGAGATGGAAGGAGTAAATAGGGATGTAGGGCAAGAGCTCGGGGAAGACAGAGGAGTTCCCCCATCTGTAAACCGACAGTGAGAAAAAACAAGGAATCAATTACTGGGAGGATTACCGAAGGGAGAGGAGGTACAGGCTATGGCACGGTATGAACAGATATGAAAAGAGCTGCAGAGTCAGGTACCACGAGGGTTTGAAAAAATCCGGCTGGTACTGTACTTAGGAGAAGCAGAGAGGGAAGCAGCCAAGGAGGTACAGGAACATGAGGCAAAGGGACAAGGATCTATATGGAATAGAAGAAGGCTTAAACAACAGAAAGAAGTGAAGGAACAGAGAAGGACAGATTTACACAATATGACATTGGCTTGCATGGCTGTGGAAGCAAACCTTCAACATGATATTAAAAAGGGATTCCATATCATTAAGGAGAATACGGGGGAGGTTAAGCTGTCAGCCCCGCTATATCCAAAGTTGCCAGAGACATTGCCACCACCTTATCCTATTCCCCAGATGCCAACGATGCAGATAAGTGAGGGAATAGTGAATGTCACTGAGTTAACAGGTCCAGAACTCCAGAGGGCGAAGGAGAGACTTAAGAGAGTTATGCAGGAAAGGGTGGAGGAAATGATGGAGTTATCGAAGGAAATACAGAATGATGTATGTAAAGTAAGAGAAACTAGTATGCGACTGGAAAAAACAAATGTGAGAGATCAAGAACAGACACTTGAGAATGCCTTCTAGGTAGGAATGTCAGAGGATCACACCACCCCCATTCCTCACAATAGACAAAAGGAGTCAGAGGATGAGGAGATCTTGACCTTTTGGAGTCAGTGTAAGGAGAGTTGGACGGATAAAGCAGGAGTACACCCAGCCACAGATCCCTTGCAGACTACACTCTTTAGGGCTGCAGTAACGAGTGGACTGCCAGCTGTAGTTAGGGAAGCGTTAGAGAATAACCCTGATATTCCTGGCTGCTCGAATAAGCAATGGGAAAAACATTTGACCCATCACATGAAACGTTACAGGGCTAAGCAAAAGGAGGACAAACAAACTACGGAGTCGGCACAAGTGCAACTCCTTAAGCTTCAATTGGAAGAGGCTAGGAAAAAGGCAAACGAGGCAAAAAAGATTTCCTCAAAGGGTGCGAACCAGATGATTCAGCAGCCACTGCAGCCACCACAAGGGAATAATATGAGTTGGCACCCGGCCCCATATTGGGCACCGATCCCACCTATTTGGACAGAATGGGAGGTCCAATGGGGGGATTCCGATTAAGAGGGAGAGGTCGGGGTGCCCCATGAATGCAACCAGCCGTATGTTTTGTATGCGGTCAGCCAGGATACTGGAAGAGAGACTGCCCCCTAGCTTGGGATCCTCAGGACACTGGGGGAAGGGGATATGGACCACCACAAAATGAGCATTGGGTCCAGCCCCAGAGATCGTCAGTGCCACCCCCGGCACATCAGGCACCCTATGCGGCTCTATCTCCGAAGAGACAATTCCCTTTGCTGATAGAGGAGGAACAATATTGCCCACAGTGACGGAGCCCGAGCACCCACAAGCAGGCTTGGTTGGCAGACCCTTTCCTGCAGATTAAAGTAATGGACATGGAAGTATCCTTATTAGTGGATACGGGAGCCAGATTTTCGACTCACTGGCGCTGAGTTTCAAGATAAAACATCATCCTCTTGTGTCCAGCTGATAGGGTTCTCGGGTACACCAGAAAATCTGCCGTTTTCTACACCACTAGTCACTTCTGTGGCGGGACAGACTTTTACACATCAATACATTTTGTCAGCCAGGTGCCCTACCAATCTTTTGGGCAGAGACCTGTTGGTCAGGTGCGGAGCATCGATCCTTTGTGGACCCAGCGGAATAGAGGTCACCTTTCCAAATGGATATTCTATGAACTGTTCAGTAACTACACTTCATTCCGGTTCTCAGATGTTGTTGGCGGCAGCTGGAGGATCCGCGTCTGAGGGACAATGGGCTGACATTTACTGGGGGCTGTTGCAACCAGAGGACCCACAGAAGAGAGGGCTGCTAAAGCTTTATAATCAATGGAAGCCGTGGATCCAGACATTACACCCATATACCCCTCCCTCGGACCCCCCCCCCCCATATGACCCTCTTTTACGATAGGGATGGGGATGAAATGTATCAGCATGCCTTTTATGAAGAGGTAGAGGGCATGCTATGGGAAATTAATTCGGACTACATAGTGGTAGGAAAGGAGGGAGTGGCCGCTACGGTGGCACTGACATCTGAACAGCTGGAATGGTATGAGATGGCAGGTGAGGCCATTCCTCATGTCACCCTCGCAATTGGCACTACTCATCAGGCAAAAGATTTGGGACCGACGTGTCGGAACTTGATGTCCCTTAGTGACTGGTCTGACACCCAAATACCGACAGTGCAGTTCTCCTCATCTGGTCAGGCATACAGAATTTTGTCTCCGACATATGATCGAGTCCTCCTTGAGCATAGACAGATTGAACGCTTTCATGGTAGAGAGAAGATGGATCACCCCGACTCGGCCCCTATGCTAGGTTCTCTCCCTGAGAACCTGTGGTCAGTGGGATCAGCAGATGTGGGTTTTTGTCAGCAGGTTGATCTCATAACCTTCGAACTGTCAGATTACACCCCAATTTGGCAGATGCAGTATCCCCACAAACCTGAAGCTGAGGAAGATTTGGCAGATACCATTGGTGGCCTTATGTATTCAGGGGTGTTGGAACATTCGTGTTCTAGTTGGAATACACCCATATTACCTGTTCCTAAACAAGACACAGGCAAATATCGGATGGCCCATGACTTAAGGCGCATCAATGGTATTGTGCGAACACCCACAGTTCCAGTACCAAACCCATATACTGCCATGACTGCTTTAACCCCTAACCACAAGTGGTTCTCTTGCATAGATTTAGCGAATGCTTTCTTTTGCTTGCCGCTGGCAGAACCATTAAGAGATGTGTTTTCGTTCACGTATAGAGGTAGAAAGTTGCGGTATACTAGGCTTCCGCAGGGCTTTATCTTATCTCCAGGGATTTTCAATCAGGTGTCGAAAGAACAGCTGGGGGGGCTAGCACTGCCAGGTGGGGTAGTTCTGATCCAGTATGTAGATGACATCCTATTAGCAGCACCTGATCACACTTCCTGTTTGGAGGCCACCTGTCTCCTGCTAGTGCAGCTGTTCAAGGCAGGCTTTAAAGTCTCTCGCTCAAAGCTGCAATGCTGCAGACAGGTGGTCACCTTTTTAGGTAGAATGGTCTCAGCGAAAGGCACAGGGATTTCCCCTGCACATCGAACAGCGATACTACATCATCCAAAACCAAAGACAGTAAAGGAAATGCTTTCATTTTTGGGTTTGTCAGGTTATAGTAGGCAGTTTATCCCATCGTATGGTGAGTTGACACATCCACTGCGAACTTTGGTGATTGAGCAGGGGATGAGGAATCTGGGAGCTACACTTGATTGGACTGCGCAGGCCGAGATGAGTTTTATTCTATTGAAGCAAGCTCTTACAACAGCTATAGATTTGGCGATTCCAAATTATAAACTACCTTTCTTTTTGGATGTTTCTGAAAAAGCACACACAATTGATGGTGTTCTTTTTCAGAAAAAAGGGGGTGGAAGATGTGTGCTCATGTATGTGAGTATCACACTAGACCCGACGGAAGACAGACACCCACCATGTACGAGGCATGCAGCGGGAGTAGCAAAGATTTTACAAAAGGTGACACACATAGTAATGGGACATGGCCTGATGGTATTAACAACACATAGTATTGTAGCATTTGTGAGCTCGACAGCATTTACAATGACTTCGCTAAGGCAGACGAGACTAGAAAAGATCCTGAATGCTCCAAATGTTACGTTTACCCATGAAGGCATTAACATGGCAGACAATATGGGAGAGGGAGAACCACACTGTTGTGAGAAGAGGGTAGTGAAGGATATTAAAATAAGACCTGACTTACAGGCTACACCCTCAAGAGAACCAGATGAAACCTTGTTTACAGATGGGTGTTGTTACAGACACCCCACAGATGGATTGAAAGCTGCCTATGCGGTGGTACGAAAAACTACAGGAGGATTTGAAGAAATCATTACAGGGACAGTGAGAGGAAAGGAGTCAGCACAACTCGCAGAACTACAGGGAATGATAGCAGCATTAGAATGGGCAGAAGGGAAGGAGGTCAATATATATATACAGACTCGGCATATGTGGTAGGGACGATACAGGTTGAGCTTAGTCAATGGATTAGAAGTGGGTTTTTAACAGCAGCAATGACCCCAATTAAACACGAGAAGGACGATAGGAAACTGGCTGAGGCTCTCCTGAAACCAAGGGCATTAGCAGTTCTTAAATGTAAAGGACATGATAGAACAGATACGATGGTGGCTCGGGGAAATCAGGAAGCGGACATGGCCGCTAAAAGGGCAGCAGGATACGGCCCTCAGTTTATTATGATACAGGCAGACAGAACAGCACATGACTTATTACCACCGTGTAGGGTAGAAGTAATAATACAGGAACAAGCAAAGGCATCACCTCAGGAAAGGATGGTATGGGAGGAAAGGGGGGCAACCGAGGATCAAGGACTATGGAGATCGATAGACGGGAGGCCAGTTTTACCATCTGGACTCATGAAACCCCTCCTCGAGGAGGCGCATGGGCTAACACACTGTGGAAAGAAGCAGATGATAAGGTACTTGATACATTGGTGGCACCCCTTCCTGCCGGCGATGGTGGAGAACCATATTAGAGAGTGTGAGGTATGTATAACTTTCAATGTCAAGGCGACTGTAAAGGCACATGAAGGACAGTTCCCGTTACCTACATTACCAGGGCAGGAAATCGTACTTGATTATACGGACATGATTGAGAGGGTAAGTGGCTATCGATACCTCTTAGTAGCAGTAGATGTGTTCACAGGGTGGCCGGAGGAAATCCCTGCCAAAAGAGAAGATGCAAGGACGGTATGTAAATTCCTGATCAACCAGTATATTCCGAGACACGGATTTCCTAGAAAAATTAGGTCCGATAATGGAAGTCATTTTAAGAATAACGATCTACAGGAGGTAGAAGCGATGTTGGGATTGAAACATGCCTTTGGAACGGTGTACCATCCGCAATCCCAAGGGAAAGTGGAGAGGATGAACCAAACAATAAAAGGTAAGATCGGGAAAGTACAGGCACGGACCAAACTAAATTGGGTGGATGCGTTGCCCCTGGCATTAATGTCAATAAGGAGTTCGGTAAGTTCTGTGACAGGATTTACTCCATATGAACTACAAACGGGGCACCAGTTTCCGGGACCGGGAGCCGGAATTCAGACTACGAAGAATGAGGTAAGTTCAATGGGATGCAAGCTTTATTATGATAAACTAATGGCTCTGGTGTCAGATTTTTCACAACAGGTCACAAGTCCCAACAGAAAAGGGGAAACACCGATACCTTCAGTCGCGGAGTGAGTTCTGCTAAAGGTCATCAAAAGAAAGTGGTCGGAGCCCAGGTGGACAGGACCCTACAGAGTGGTGGAGAGGACGTCCCACGCGGTTCGACTACAGGGGAAAGGCGAGACGTGGTATCATTGGAGTCAGTGAACAGCAACGGACCCACCAACACGGACACTGGAACAGATTCGAACGGAGGTGACTGAGAATCTGTGAAGAAACCACGGACTAAGAACACTTAACACGTCCCTTTTGAAAGAGACTATTGGACTACGGTGACTGTATTTCAGTATTCGAAGTGATATTTCTATATTGAAGTCAACAGAATTTAGGGGGCTGTGATGGACACTATGTGGGGACTATGGATGATGTTGTTCCTAGCCCTTGAAGCATCTGGAGAAGGAAACAACTGTACAAAGGGTTTGTGGTCAGCCTGTGAGGCCCATAACGAACCGAAACAGTACTTTGCGGATTGGACTGACGTTTCTGAACACTGTGTTGGGGCCCCCACTGAACTGAAGTGTGTTCATAAGTTTGTGAGGTTAAGTTTAACAAGGGGTCGGAGATGCCGGTCCTTGCAAAATCTCCTGAGGTCTTGGTCCCATAAGTTAACTGGTGGTTGGTCTCATTTTCATGAGACCAAAAGGGGGACTGTTGGAATCTAAGGGTTAAAACATTATGAAAGAAATGATTAATTAATAATTTTATATTTACTGCATGGTTCAGGGAAAAAGAGGAATGTGATTAAGTGGCAATCACAGCATGGAGCAAAGTTGGCTGAGCAAAATTGTCTGCTCTCAAAATACAGGGAGAGGAAATGCATAAAACGATTTAGGAGGAATGCTCAAACTGAAGGAGGTGGTGAGTAGCACAGGAGACACAGGCCAGACCAGAACAAAGAATGGCCTGCAAGAAACAAAGGGAATGGATAACCAGTCTAGGAGGAAGATTAAGGCAGGAGGAGGTGTTAAAGAGTACAGCAGAAATTGGCCAGACAGGAACAGAATGGTGATTAGAAATATCTGGGGATAAATTAATTTCTGATCCAATCAACAGGATAGTCTGGCCTGGAGGATTAAGATGGGAATGCTACACCCCAGATATCTGCAAAACAGGAGATGACTTGTGATAACCCTTATGCAAAAAGATCTAGCAAAGGAAGACAACTTTTGTTCTGTATGATAATGAAATCTAGCAAAGGAAGCCAACTTTTGTTCTGTATGATAAGGTTGATCTATATAAACTGAGCCAACTGGACAATAGGGGTCAGTCTTGGGGAATAACTCACTGTGCAGGTGACCTATGAACTAACGACTGACCCAGAGCTCTGTTAAGTTTTATTCTTGTGCTGTGTAATAAACTGACTGTTGAACCGAATACCTTCTCCTATCACTTCATTCAAAGAACACGCTGGACTCAGACCACTCATAGACTAAATTAAGAGTAAGGTAAAGCCAGAGTCCGACAGGAGGTACCTGATTTTTGACAGGGGTCACTATCCCCTTCCTCCTTCAATTCCAGTATCTGGGCACGGAACGGTTGGCCAGGGGTTAATCCTCCGGATCCCAGTCGTGCTCCTGTAGCCAGGACGAGTTGCTCATTATTAGCGGGTTGAGGTAAAATTTGTCACATTCCTCATCTGAGGAGAAAGGGAAGGGAGAGAACTGCCTTTCAAATCACGAAACAACGGCTGGGGTCAGCCTGAACCACCGTGGGGGTGGGGGAGGGGGGGTGTCGGAGAGACCAGGGGGACGAGGGAAGCGGGTGGGAGGGAAACACCAGATAAAGTCAGTTTTCCTCTTCCGGACACGGTCGACTTGATTTGATCTTGTCGCGGGAGTGACTGAATCCTCAGAGGCCCGAAGGAGACCATTGTGCCCATTGGCTTTGTTCTAGCCCTGCCACATCAGTCCCGTTCCCTTCCTCCGCCAATGGAGAGAGAATTAATTGGGATGGGGGGGTGGTGGGGCTGTTGGACGGATTCCACAAAAAACGTCACTGTCCTGCTAGGGTTGCTGCACGGGGCGCTGGTACCTGACATGTCACTGAATTTGTTGACGCCATACACGGCCGTCCCTCTGTCCTCCTGCTGCCACTTCCGAGCCCTCACCAGGTTCTTCTCGAAGATCCAGAAACGATTCTCCTCTGCCGGTGAAGGACAGAGAGAGAGAGAGAGAGAGAGAGAGAGAGAGAGAGAGAGAGTGTGAGAGGAGGAGAGGGAGGGAGATGTGTGAGGAGAGGGGCAGAGAGAGTGAGGAGGGAGGGAGTATGAAAAGAAGAGAGAGAGCGAGAGGGCGCATAAGGAGGAGAGAAAGTGAATGTGTGAGGAAGAGGAGGGAGAGTAAGAGAGGAGGACTGAGGGAGAGTGAGAGAGGGTAAAGGGATGGAAGTCATTTTAAAGCAGCGGCTGACAAATGTGCAGGCAGGACACCTCGTTCCCGGCTCCTCTGTCCCCTTACTCTCTGTCCTGTCGCTCCAGCCCCTATCTCTTCATCGCTTCCCCCCCACCTCCCACCCATATTCCCGACTCATCCCAGACAGGTAGGGTCCGGACGTCCCTTACCTTCCTCTCCATCGTAGAGCTTCTTGTAGGTCACTTTAAACTTCTCAAACTCTGCGCGGAGCAGCTCCTGGGGAGGGAGGGTGGGAGGGGGTGGGGAGAAAGAGGTTGTCAGTCTGATACCCAGCCCCCGACCTGTGACTCTGTCGGCCCCCTCCCCCACAGTGACGAGAATTCCCCCAGGTCCTGGCCAGGTAAACACCACACTTATTCACTCCCGACCCCCAAACGGGGTCCCCTCCTTCCTGCGGCCTGGAGGCCACAGCTGGATCCAGCCCTCCAGATGTGGCACAACCGATGCTCTCGGCAGTTCCAGCTGCCCCCGTCCCAGCCGCCCTCATTCCCAGTTGGGGCCAACGACCCGTGTGCCTTCTCCTCCCCCGCTCCCCCACAGGTCCCAGTGCCCTCAGGGACATCTGGAGCCCCTCCCTCTGTTCCTCCACACTCCCATTCACCGGTCCACGCTCTCTCAACCCCACATCTTCATATCATTGATTATTCAGCCCATCTATGTCAGCTCTCCGATCAACCCCATTGGTCACTCCCCCTCTCAGAATTGATTCTCCCCCACACTTCCATTAACTCCCCCAGATTCAACACATCGGTGGGGGGGGGGGGGGTGGGGAGTGCGTTTTTACAGTGGTCGTTTACACTGGACGAAAAAGACTTGCTTCCAGAACACTTTGGGGCATATTTTATGGATTTTACGCTGCTGATCGTGAAAATCACCTTAAAATTTTCTGATCACGTGTCGTTCTTTATATTTAACCTTTTTTTGTGATTTTCTGTCTACTTCAAACCGTGAAGTGCAACGTGTGGTTGGAAATTAATTTCCCGCATTCGACCGTGGACGTCTTCCCTGCCGATCTTTGTCCAGTCGGTGACGAACACGGTGAAAGCTTTCACCGGGACGTTGCGACCGCGGAAAAGTGGTATCGGGGTGTTAGAAATTGATGTATCTTCACAGAAATTGCTCAAGACAAAAATTGAGAACAAAGAACATTTATTAAACAACAATGCAAAGTTGGGTGCTTCCCCTTACCATGGGAATACACACATACACTGGGGCTCACCCAACTTTTATACAGTGAATTTCAGTATTAGAATACCCTCCCCCTTACATTCTTCTGCCCCCTGGATGGGTTTGGCATAGGCAATTCTTCCTGCCTACGTGCAGTTTCAGTGGACTTGGAGGACCAGGGGGTATCCTGTTGGTGTCTTCTCATGTCATTATCCCCATTGTCCTTATTCACAACCTTGCCCTTGTCCCCATTCACACCTTTCCAACTCTCAGAGCTACAGTCCCTTCATATGCAGAGTTCGCTAATCCTGTCTAGGTTACTAATTTCATATACATACATAACTTGATAAATCTGAGTAAGGCTTACTAATTATATATGTAGAACTTGGTACTTCTGTCTAGGGTTAGGAGACCCTTATCTCATCCAGACTATCTCAACTTCCTACATTCTATTATTCCTTAACCTCTCATTATCTTATTCATACGGTGGACTCACTGATCCTGTGGAAAAGACTAGAAGATTCTTATCTTACATAGGCTGACTCTGCTTCCTGCATTCTAATTTCCATGCTTAGCCTGTTCATACTGGTTTAATCCATCACTCCACATGTCTGCACTAGTTTTCCCATCTTTCATATTTTCTGTCAAGTTTCCTCATCTCTCACAATCCTCAGTTCTCTTTTAGATCAGTATTACTGATGTCTTTAACTGAAAATGTCTTACTTGACAACTTGGTGTTTTTCCCAGCTGGTCATTAAACAGACTGCAGTCTCAGTATCTTCGGATGAAAGTTGGGAAACACACATTCTTTGGGTGATTGTGTTCTGGCGAGGGAGTCGATGAATTAAGAACAGTACACAAATTTTTAGGCAGGGGAGCACCATAATGGTCAGAATAGCGAGTCCAGCTGCTATAAGGGCTGTGGGTATCAGACTCCAGTTACAAATAAAAAGTCTAGTCCATCCCACACCAGACGAAGGTTGCCAAGTCTGTACCTGGGTATGGGAAGCATTTCGAAGTCCTAAAGAAATGTCTTTAACTGCCTGACTGTTGTGAGCATTGTCCTTAGTCAGTCTTTCACAAACGCTGCCTTCAGCAGACAACAAGTAATTGAGAGCCAGGCGGTTCCATTGAATTGTGGCTCGTATCTGCCGTTCCTCTTCAGCCCCGAAACTCAGGGCCACCGATCTCCGTTTGATGATGATGTTCAAGGCTGTCTGGAGTCTGATTAAACAATTGAAATGCCAAGCAGCTTTAGAGTTCTGTAGCAGCTCACGTTGTTTGTAACTGGTGCTCCCCTTAACGGGGTGGTGTTTGTCATTCTGAATGTATGAGAGACCCAAAGAATGTTTGAGAAAAGACCAAGTTGGAGAGGATTGTTTCTTATCGTTTAACCTGTGTTGCAGCTTGTCTGCTAACATTAGCATAAGTATCATTGAACTTGTGAGTCCAAGCCTGTCTGTGTAAATTAGCATATGTCTTAACTCTATCTCTGCCACATGTACAATCCTGACTAGCATTCTGGCTGTCTTTGTCCCACCATCTCCTTTGTGCTAACCTTTTAAAACTCCTGTCTTTAATACCTGTGTAAGCTAAAATACAAATTAAATCTACTCTACTAAAGCTTTTCAGTTCCCCTGGTCTGTCTTTAATCCCTTGTTAACCCATATCCCACTATGACTATACATTATATCTATGCTCTGTCTACATTCTAAAGGTAAAAAATTGTGACCTCTGCTGCCCCTATTCCAGGAGGACTTAATACAAAGTGAATAATTAAATGGAGTCCCATAACTTGGGAGGCAAAAATTAAACAATACAGTAATTGATAGAAAGAATACAGTAAATGGTAGAAACAACATTACGGCACTTTATCCCGACGTAGTGTAACTTTGAGATCAGAAGGATGAAGGACTGCACGCCAGGTGGAGAGTAGATTATCAACGTTGTTATTTTGTGGTTCAGTAGCTGGTTTAATTCGTTGGATGTGGGTCCAGCCTTTTTCTTTCGTTCGCACGGCAGTGTCTGTAATTAAAAGTACACAATAAGGGCCATCCCAGACAGGTTTAAGTTGGTTATCTTGCCATGATTTGACATAAACCCAATCACCCGGTTTAATAGAATCAATAGGATACTCCAGGGGCGGCGTTTGAGCTAATAAGCCCTTCTGTCTTAATTCATGGAGAGAAGTAGACAGCCCCTGTAAAAATTTAGAAATATATTGGTCGTTAGCTTTAGGTATAGGGGTATCAGTGTGGAATCCCATGTAAGGAAGACCAAACATCATTTCATATGGTGAGACTGCAAGGTCCTTACGAGGGGCTGTGCGAGTTCGAATTAGAGCTAAGGGTAAAGATTTAATCCAAGAGAGGCCATTCTCCTCATGAAGTCGAGTGAGCTGATTTTTCAAGGTTTGATTCATTCGTTCAACACGGCCTGAGCTTTGGGGGTGCCACAGGGTATGTAGTTGCCAGTCTATTCCCAGTCTCTTGCATACACCCTGGAGTACCTGCGAGGTAAAATGTGTACCTCGATCTGAATCAATAGTTTGAATCATACCATATCGTGGAATCACAGATTCCAGTAGTATCCTAATAACAGTGCTGGCACGATCATTAGGGGTTGGGAAAGCCTCAACCCATCGTGTGAAATGATCTACCATCACCAGGAGGTATTTGTAAGTTCCTATCTTAGGAAGTTCTGTAAAGTCAATTTGTAAACGTGGAAATGGGCGTACGGCTATATCGCGATTGCCAGGCATTACCTGGCGCATAGATTTCTTATTTACTCCCTGACAGATCGGACAACCCCGAGTACTTTGTTTGGCTATTGTGTATATGCCGAAGCAATGAAGTGATCGCACAAAAGTATCGACAAGTGCCTGGGTTCCCCAGTGTGTCTGTTGGTGTATCTGATCTACAATTTGGCGAACCAAGTCTTTATTCAGGACTTGACGTCCGTCTGTGTCCACCACAACCCATCGCCCATTTGGTGCATACCCTGGTCTTTCATGGAGAGCTCCTCTTCCCGGGAAAAGATGGGAGTCTTTTTAACCTCTAGTGGTGTGGGCAGTAACAGGTGCATGTCAATTTTCTCTGCTAGTGCAGCCTGTTTGGCAGCTGCATCAGCCTGTCTGTTCCCTTGGGCTTCGAGACTGTCATCACTTTGATGACCTCGTACATGTACTACAGCTATTTCGTTAGATAGTGTAAGGGCGTCGAGGGATTGGACAATTAAGTTTTCATGGGCCAACTTCTGTCCTTTACCAGCTATCATTCCCCGTTCTTTCCAGATTTTCCCAAAGGTGTGCACGACCCCAAAAGCGTATTTAGAGTCCGTGTAGATAGTACCCACCTTACTCTCTAGACCCTGAAGTGCCCGACAGAGGGCATATAACTCACAAGATTGTGCTGACCAATGCCCAGGGAGGCGACCAGCTTCAATTACCACTCCTTCTTTGCCATCCACTACACTATACCCGCTATAGCGAGTTCCATCAATGCAGCGGGAAGATCCATCAATGAACCATCTTTCACCCTCCCGTAAAGGCTGATCAGTTAAATCCTCTCTAATTTTGGTCTGAAGATCTGTAACTTCTAAACACACATGTTCTAATTCATTAATGGTATCATCAGAATTTGGAGAGACCAGGAAGGCTGCTGGGTTAGGGTTTTTATTTGTAAGCAAGGTCAAATCATCCCTATCCATTAGGATCGTTTCATATTTTAAAATTCTAGAGTCTGTGAGCCACCTTCCAGCACGCTGTAAGAGAATATTGCGGACTGTGTGAGGGGTGTGAACTATCATCGGGGCACCAAATGTAATCTTCCGTCCTTCCTCAACTAAAATAGCAGTGGCTGCGATGGCTTGTACACATTCTGGCCATCCACGACAAACGGGGTCTAAAACTTTTGATAGAAAAGCAACTGGCTGTCTATAGCCTGCCCTCTCTTGGGTTAGTACTCCGGTGGCTACACCTCCTCTCGCATTGGTATATAAGCCAAAAGGCTTATTTAAGTTGGGTAGTGCCAAGACTGGGGCACTAATAAGGCTCTGTTTCATGAAGTTGAAATCTTTAATCTCTTGGTCTGTCCAGACAACAGCTTCGTTACTTAAAATTGTGAGTTTATCAGAGAGAAATCTGACCAGGCTAGAATAATTTTCAATCCAGATTGGGCAGTAAGCCACTAAAGCAAGGAATTTCCTAAGTTCTTGGGCATTCTTGGGAGGGGGAATCTGCAGAATACCACGTATTCTCTCTGGACTTATTTTCCTAGTTCCCTGACTCACCAGATGACCTAAGTATTTAACTTCTGATTGCACAAATTGTAATTTGGATTCGCTCACTCTAAGACCCTTATTCTCTAGAAAATTTAAAAGTTCAACAGTAAACTGTTTAGTTAAATCGTACGTTCTTCCAGAAATTAACAAGTCATCAATATATCGTATCAACTGACAATTCTCTCTCCGAGGAGCCTCATCTAGTATTTGTTTTAAGACTTGACCGAATAAATTTGGTGATTCTGTAAAGCCCTGGGGAAGGACAGTTCACTGGTATTGATTGTTACGTCCAGTAAAAGGGTTTTCCCATTCAAAGGCAAACATGTCTCTGCTCTCTGTGGCTAATGGACAGGTCCAGAAAGCATCTTTGAGATCAATTACACTAAATCATGTATTATGGGGATCGATTTTACCCATTATCGTGTAGGGATTAGGTACAACTGGGTGACGGGTGAGAATAATCTTGTTTAGCTCCCTCAAGTCCTGCACTAATCGGTAGGTACCGTCTGGTTTTTGGACAGGTAAAATTGGGGTATTAAAAGGTGACATACAAGGTTCAAGTATACCATCTTTTACCAACTGGTCAATTACTGGCTGCAGCCCCTTTCGGCCAGCCATCGGAATTGGATACTGCTTTCGTCTAATTACTTGCTCAGGATCTTTTAGAGTAACTTGCAGGGGAGGAATATCTAACACTCCTCTATTGCCTTTTTCTGCCCATACTTTCGGATTTATAAGTTCTCGATCTTCCTCGCTTAATACATATAGTTGAACCCCGACACCTGATTCTTGTGGTCTGGTGCCGATAGCCAATTGGTCCTGTAAATCTCGTCCTAACAAACAAACTCCAGCTTGGGGAACTAGTAGAAGATCCTCTGTAATTATCTTTTTGCCCATTTGAATTCTCACATCTCTTAATACAGGGACTGTAAAATTTCTTCCTCCTACTCCCGAAACTATCACTGTTCCTTCTATCCTAACACCCTCGGGTTGATGTAAAATACTAGACCGTGCTGCCCCAGAATCAACTAAAAATACCATCTTGTCACTGTGGGGTCCTATCCTTAAATTTACTAATGGTTCTCCGTGCAGCCCCACGGTGTGTATTGACTGAGAACCGTGAGCCCCCTATTCATAATCTGCTTCCATCAGGGCGTAAGATCGCGTCTCCCTGGCTCGCAGTGGGCAATCTTTCCTAAAGTGTCCTTCCTTCTTACAATGATAGCAGACAAGTACTCCTGTTTCCCAATCTTTACCAGGGTTTCTAAAGGGCCCCGGGAATGGTCGTCATCCCTGGAATCCTCCTCTACTCCTCCATCTACTGGGGTCCCAACCTCCCGATCCCTGGCTCCTCTCACAATGTCCAGGAGCTGGCACACAGTCCCTACCCTTTCCATGTTGTTCCTCCACTACTCCTTTGACTGCCTGCATTAAAATTTTCGCCTTTCCTTTCTGCTTATCCTCAGACCTCTGGACAAATGCTTTTTGTGCGATCTGTCGAAGCTGGGCTATTCCTTGCTCATGCCAATTCTCAGTCTTCTGTACTTTCCTTCTAATGTCTGGGGCTGAGTTCGTAACGAAACCTGTTAGTACCAGTTGTTCCCCTGCTGGGGATTCTATGTCCAGACCCCCATATTGTTGTGCGCAATCTATTCAGAAAGGCAGAAGGGGTTTCCTCGGGACCTTGGGGAACCTCAAAGGCTTTCTTAAAATTCTGTCCCTTTGGAACAGATTCCTTGATTCCTCTTATTAAATTAACCCTATATTCTTCCATTAGTGTGCAACCATCGCTCGTATTCTTGTCCCAATTTGGTTTTGTCAAGGGAAATTTAGCTTCTCCGGGTATCGCCTCGGGTCCCCCTTGGTGTTCCTTATCCCAGACTCTAATCCCTGCCCGGCGAATCATTCCACGGTTGTCCAAAATGAACAGGGTCTTAAAGATAGATGTTAACTCATCCCAGGTATAGGTATTTGGTCCCAAAAATTGATCTAATTGTTCAGCACACCCTAAAGGATCTTCTATCAGGGAGATTAGCTCTTTCTTAAAGTTACGTACTTCTGTACTAGTCAGGGGTACATTTACGAAACCGAGACCCTCTCCCACAGGAACTTCCCGCAGAGGTCTCATCCAGTTAGTTTCTGGCTTACTAGGTCTAGGTTCCTGCTCTCTGGGAAATAAATCAGAGGTTTCTGCCCTTCCTTCCTGAAGAGTCTCACACTGTTCTGAATTAAATTCGCCTCCCTCTCTGGTCAATAGAGGTGGCAATCGAGTGCTTTGTGAACGGGTCATCATACCACTCCTACTCTCTTCTCTTTTCTCTAGCTGTGGGGGAGGAGCGAAAGGTGCAGAAGGGTAGGGCAGAGGAGGGGGATGAAAGATGGGAGCCGGCATAGGAGGAACATAAGGTGGAGGAAGGGAATGTAACACATCCCATCCTTGTGATTCAGGGACAAAAGGTTCCTCATCTCTCTTGTCCTTGCATTCTTTCTCATTCAAAACCAATTGATCGAACGGTTCCCTGAGCCAGCAGGCTGCATATTCCCTGCTCTCAAGATTATCTTTCTGGTTTTGATAGAGCCAGATGTTCAAAGCTTGACACATCCAATCATCATCGGCTCCGAACTTTGGCCAGTATACGGACCTCCCTTTAATCGGGCTTTTAACCCATTCTATACAACAATACCTGACCATGGTCAGTTTGTTCTTTCCACAGGTCTTTCCTGCGCCGCAGTCAGATAACATCAATCCCAACGGGCTGTACGTGGTTATCTGATTCTCACATCCTTCACTAGGATTCTCTTCTTTGCTACCCACACTTCCCATACTAACAGGCAAGTAAAATTTCTCTTACCGAGTTCCAGTAGCAATCTCTAGCGCGCTTCCTCAACGTTCTCTCGTTGATTTTTCTCAATGCCTCTTCTCGGATATCACTCACTTCATCCACTGACCAGTCAACCTCCGTCCGTGAGTCCAGCTGAATCAGCTGGGGTGCACCTACCCCCGTCGTCGGGCACTCTGTCAGTGGAGGGAGTGTGATCCCGGACGAGTCCCCATTTGTTAGAAATAGATGTATCTTCACAGAAATTGCTCAAGACAAAAATTGAGAACAAAGAACATTTATTAAACAACAATGCAAAGTTGGGTGCTTCCTCTTACCATGGGAATAAACACATACGCTGGGGCTCACCCAACTTTTATACAGTTAATTTCAGTATTAGAATACCCCTCCCCCTTACATTCTTCTGTCCCCTGGATGGGTTTGGCATAGGCAATTCTTCCTGCCTACGTGCAGTTTCAGTGGACTTGGAGGACCAGGGGGTATCCTGTCAGTGTCTTCTCATGTCATTATCCCCATTGTCCTTATTCACAACCTTTCCCTTGTCCCCATTCACACCTTTCCAACTCTCAGAGCTACAGTCTCTTCATATGCAGAGTTCGCTAATCCTGTCTAGGGTTTACTAATTTAATATACATAACTTGATAAATCTGTGTATGGCTTACTAATTATATATGTAGAACTTGGTACTTCTGTCTAGGGTTAGGAGACCCTTATCTCATCCAGACTATCTCAACTTCCTACATTCTATTATTCCTTAACCTCTCCTTATCTTATTCATACGGTGGACTCACTGATCCTGTGGAAAAGACTAGGATTCTTATCTTACATAGGCTGACTGTGCTTCCTGCATTCTAATTTCCATGCTTAGCCTGTTCATACTGGTTTAATCCATCACTCCACATGTCTGCACTAGTTTCCCCATCTTTCATATTTTCTGTCAGGTTTCCTCATCTCTCACAGGGCAACCGGAATCCATCCGTGCTGCCCGAGTATTTTTAGACACCAACTTGACAGGCATCAGATAGTGAGTACAAATGAAAATCAGCGGCAAAACATTTTTAGGTTGGCTGAACTCACGCAATGTGTCAGCGTCACGATGCGATTAAAAGTGCTGAATTGGGGACGGGGGAATCCCATGCTCTCACATGCGCACAGCCGGAGGCGGAGGTGGGGGGAAGGGGGTTCAACACGGGTCTCTAGTGCTGGGAGCCAGCGGTACTACCCGTTGCGCTGCAAGAGCATCTTGCCGTTGATGCTGCAACAGCATCTTCTGGGCCCCACATCGAGCTCAGCGGGGCGGGGGTGGGGGGGGGTGTGGGGGTGGTCACCAGTAGTTTCGTTCCTGGATCAGATCCACCGGGGTGGATCTGGATGGAGGGTGTTCGATGACCTGTGAACAGCCGGCGCAGCCAGACAACCCCCTCCCCCCACCCCTCCACTCCCGAAAGGAGATCAGGTTTCCCGATTCATGGTCAGAGAATGTACGTAACGTCACATCAACCCTGAGATTCCAGGCGCGGCGGAATTCCCACTTAAATAAAGTGTTATGCAGCGGAGACATGTCAACGAACAAAGAATTGGAAACGGAGAACGAATGTAAACAAACCGACTGTGTGATGCAGAAAGAACAAAAAATATAGATAAAGTGCACAAGTCAGTTATCTTAAACGAGTGAGTCCCTGATTGAGTTTGTTGTTGAGGAGCCTGATGGTGGAGGGGGAGCCGCTGTTCCTGAACCTGGGAACGCTCACCACGTGGTCACGGTGGAGATTGAGAGGCTTTGGTGTGTCAGGAATGGGACAGGGCAGCCCTTTGGAGATCAAGGTCACATCAGCCTCTGTCTCCTTCAATGAGGAGCAGTTAGGAGGAACCCCATTCTTCTCTCTCACCCCCTTCTTTTCTCCCATTCTCTCTATCTCTCTCTCATCCTCTTTTTTCATTCTCCCTCTCTCTTCTTTTCTCCCATTATCTCCCACTCTCTTTACCTCTCTCTCACCCCATTTTCTCCTCCTTTCTCTCCCCTTCTTTTTCCCATTCTTTCCTTTTCTCTCTTTCCCTTTCTTTTTCTCTCTCCCTCTCCCCCTCCCTCTCTCTTTCTATCTCCCCCTCTCCCTCTCTCTTCCCCTCCTTCCTAGCTTCTCTTTTTCTTTCTCAGCCCCTCCCTCTCCATCCACCCTCATCCTCCCACTGAGTCCAAACACCTCTGAAAAGATCAGGGGTCCTTCAGCACCCGAGGCCCCTTCAGGAGCCCTTCTTGTCATCCACAGGCCAGTGGCCTGCAGCCCGCAGCCTGGTGCCAGTCCCTAGTTGTTCCACTAGCGTAGGCCGCCGCCACACCCATAGGGGCGTTGCCCCTGCATCTCATTCTTAGCATGGGGTTGCTCCCCCGTTTCGGTCTGCTGCTCGTCCTGGAGCCTGCCATTTTGAGTGCAGACCTCCAGGCTTGCCAGATTAAGAAAAGAAAACAGTCGTTTAAAACAAAACCCAGGCCGCTGAAAGCCTGGACAGAGCAGTCGACATCAAAACCAGGTAGTAGGACCCCACAGAGCTGTGCTCTGTTCCCCCGTTCTCCCGGCTCAAAGACACCATTAAAAAATATTATTTTGTGTATTACCACAATATTCTGAGTTGTTTTATTTTCGACAAATCAGGAATAAATTCTGTTGCTTTTCTGAAAGATCCCATTAGAACTGAACTCCTCCATCGAGATCTCCTATTGAGATCACACATGGCAGATTGGAGTACAGATATCTATGCCCGGCAATATTAGCTGATGAGTTTGAGAGGAGGGACCAGGGGTGCCCTTCATGGGGGTCAGAAGGTGGTGATGGAGAGCTCTCCCTCTCTCTCAGATTGGAGGCCTATGACCAGCCATGGGCCCCCAATTTAACCCACCTCCTCCCGCCCCGTCGGGAAGAAGATTCTAGAGGATGTGATCACGCGCCACCTGAACTGGGCTGCAGCCCAGTAAATGACAATAGACGGTCAACTGTACCCTGCTCCCACCTCCGTTGATGACTCTATGCTGCTGTGCTGGGGAAGGATTGACCCATTGGACTGATCACACAACAAACTTCCTCTGACAGTAAACTGGAACGCCAATTGCTCGTAAACCCCGCAACCTCTGTTCTCCGGATTACATTCCTGGACCCCACATTCTTGTCCCATTGTGGTACTCAGCAAAAAAGGAGAGGTAGGACGGGACAGTTTATCCCCAAGCCAATCCACATCACCTCCTTAACCTTTGGGGAAGATCCAAACGTCTCCCAGGGAGACTTTAATATTTTGCCCCTCGCCTTCTCCTCCAGTTTGATGATTGCACCATTTTCAACCGACATTGCTCCAAACGTCTGTGAGTTCTTTCTTTCTTTGCCCAATCTACAGCCCTAACTGCCTTGATCCTTGATAAGATCGAATCTCAATCTTCTCATTATGATTACACGGTTGATCTTGACCCAGCTCCCAACGTAACTCTTTCAGGGCTGGAACCATTCAACTGCTCTCACATGGAGGTCAGGAGGACAAACCCCTCCCCCCCGCACCCAAACCTGATCTCCCGTTCCATAAAGTCCTGGCTAAAACCCCACGGACCAGTTTTGATGTTGGAGAGAGTTCAGAGGGAGGTTCACTGGGATAATTCCGCAAATGGAGGGGTTATCCCACAATGGGCAATTGACGGACCTTGGCAGGTACTCGTTGGATTTAAGAAAACGAGGGGGAATCATTGAAATATTTTTCATGTTGAAAGTGTGGGCAGAGAAGACGTAAAAAGGTTGTTCCACACGGTGGAACAGAGTCTGGGACAAGAGGGCACGACTTCAGGATTCAAAGGATCTGCTGAGAGCAGATATGTGGAAGAATTTCTTCACCCAGAGGGCAGTGAATCTGTGGAATTTGTTGCTGCAAGCGGGTTGAGAGACCGGGTCATTGGGTGGATTTAAGGCAGAGATTGACAGGTTCTTGATTAGCCAGGACATCAAAGGTTACGATGAGAATGATGAGCAGTGGGGCCAAGTGGGGAAATGAATCAACTCATGATGAAATGGTGGGCAAGACTCGATGGGCAGTATGGCCTATTTCTGCTCTGATATAATGCGAGTGTGTACACACACACACACACACACACACACACACACACACACACACACACACACACACTCACACACACTCACACATAGACTCACACACTCACTCACACATAGACCCACACACTCTCTCACACACACACACACATACAGGTCCATGCTGTCACACACACTCTCACATACTCACTCACACATAGGCCCACACAATCACACACACTGTCACATATAGACCCACACACTCTCACACACTCACTCACACATAGACCCACATACTCTCTCACATAGTCACTCACACTCACTCACAAACAAACACACATATATAAGCCCACACAGTCACACACACACCCACTCACACATAGACCCACACACAATATAGGCCCACACAGTTACACATTCACTCATACATAGACCCTCACACACACATAGGACAACACAGTCACACACACTGTCTCACACACACATAGGCCCATACAGTCTCACACACTCACTCACACATAGGCCCACACAGTCACACAATCTCACTCACACATAGACGCTCACACTCACACACACACACACACACACACACACACACACACTCACTCACACATAGTCCCACATACTCTCTCACATAGACCCACACACTCACTTACAAACACACACATATAATCCCACACCATCACACACATGGGTCCCACACACACACATAGGACAACACAATCACACACATTCTCTCAAAACACACACATAGGCCCACACAGTCACACAATCTCACTCACACATCGATGCTCACACTCACAGATAGATGCTCACACTTACACATAGTCCCTCACAAACTCACTCAGACATGAACTCACACACTCATTCACACAAAGACCCATACACTCTCTCACATAGAGATCCACACACTCACTCAAACACACACCCAATAGGCTCACACAGTCACACACACACTCACACCTAGATCCACACATACATATAGGCCCACACAGTCACACACTCACTCATACAGACCACACACACACATAGGACAACAAAGTCACACACACTCTCACATATAGAACCACACAATCTCTAACAAAGACCCACATACTCACTCACACACACATACACACACACACACACACACACACACACACACACACACACACACAGTCACACACACTCTCACACATTCATTCACACATAGAACCACACACTCACTCATACATCGACCCACATGGTCACACACACACACACACACCCAACACACATAGACCCACACACACACACACCCAACACACATAGACCCACACAGTCACACACACATAGACCCAGATAGTCACACACCCTCACACACACATGGACCCACACACTTTCACACATCCTCACACCTAGACCTATACACTATCACACATTCACTCACACCTTGACCCACACACTCACACCTAGAACCACACACTCGCTAACACATATACACACACACACATGCACACACATAGGATCACACACTCACTCACACATAGACCCACACAGTCACACTTAGACCCACACCACAAAGTAAGTTTACATTATGGGATGCATTGAAAGCATATTTAAGAGGACAAATTATTAGTTATACGACTAAACTTAAGAAAAAATATTTGGCGGGCAGTCATAAACTCGAGGAGGAGATTAAAGAATTGGAGAAGGATCTGCAGAGAAATGTGTCGGAAGATAAAAAGATATGACTATCTAATTTGAAAATGCGTTATAATACTTTACAGACATATCATGATGAGAAGTTCATTCAAAGATCGAAGCAATGGTATTATGAGTTGGGAGAAGGAACCCATAAAGAATTAGCTTGGCAATTGAAAACAGAACAGGTTTCTAGGATGATAAGAAGAGTTTCAAAGATCACTAATAAAGCTCAGGAAATTAATGATGAGTTTTGCTCTTTTTATCAGGATTTATATACATCAATGATTGGACAGTCTGGAAAAACAACCAACTGAAAAACCTCACAAAGATAAGCGTATACAGAGCCGTTGTCATACCCACACTCCTGTTCAGCACCGAATCATGGGTCCTCTACCGGCACCACCTACGGCTCCTAGAACGCTTCCACCAGCGTTGTCTCCGCTCCATCCTCAACATCCATTGGAGCGCTCACACCCCTAACGTCGAGGTACTCGAGATGGCAGAGGTCGACAGCATCGAGTCCACGCTGCTGAAGATCCAGCTGCGCTGGATGGGTCACGTCTCCAGAATGGAGGACCATCGCCTTCCCAAGATCGTATTATATGGCGAGCTCTCCACTGGCCACCGTGACAGAGGTGCACCAAAGAAAAGGTACAAGGACTGCCTAAAGAAATCTCTTGGTGCCTGCCACATTGACCACCGCCAGTGGGCTGATAACGCCTCAAACCGTGCATCTTGGCGCCTCACAGTTTGGCGGGCAGCAGCCTCCTTTGAAGAAGACCGCAGAGCCCACCTCACTGACAAAAGGCAAAGGAGGAAAAACCCAACACCCAACCCCAACCAACCAATTTTCCCTTGCAACCGCTGCAATCGTGTCTGCCTGTCCCGCATCGGACTGGTCAGCCACAAACGAGCCTGCAGCTGACGTGGACTTTTTTACCCCCTCCATAAATCTTCGTCCGCGAAGCCAAGCCAAAGAGAAGAAGATACTGACTGAGTAGAATCATTTTTGGCTGGATTAGATATTCTGTTTTTGAATGAATTAGATGTTCAGGAATTAGATTGTTCATTTACAGATTTGGAAATTAAAGAGGTATTACAAACTATGCCATAATAAATAATTTATTACTTCCAGTATTTCGACAGGTATTAATCCAGGCCTCTGAAACACCTTCTCTTCTGGAATCTTTTTATAGAGCCTTGATTACAGTTATTCGAAAAAAAAGATAGGGATCTTTTGAAAGTAGCATCATATAGACCAATTTCTTTGTTGTATGTAGATTATAAAATTGTGGCTAAAGTGTTGGCAAATACGATTGTAAAATATTTGCCAAAGTTGATTCATGTAGATCAAGCAGGTTTTATTAAAAATCGTTATTCAGCTGACAATATTGTTAAGTTGGTTACATTAATTAATGCATCTAAAAATCAACATGATTTACTTTTAATAGCAGCATTGGATGCTGAAAAGGCTTTTGATAGAGTTGAATGGTATTTTTTATTTAAGGTTTTCCAGCATTTTAAATTTGGTCCACTTTTTATTGGGTGGGTAAAAGCTTTATATAATTCTTCAGCTAGAATAGTGACAAATGGATTAATTTCACCATTGTTTAACTTGTCAAGGTCAACTTGACAAGGCTGCCCAGGAGTCACGTGATGGAGTAGTGGCCGGTCAGGGAATTCCAGCCCTCTCCCGAAAAGTTTAAAAAAAAACACACAAAGCACAAAGGTACAAGATTAAAATTTATAATAAAGTAAAAATAAAGGTGAGAAGAAAATGGCAGCGAAGAGAGAAAAGTCAAAAACAACGGGAAGAAAAGAAGAAAGAATGTCGGAAGAAGAAGGTGAAGGCCTTACCTGTCCGAAGAGGCCCGCCGCGGAGAGAGAAGCCCGCTCCCGCAGGTCAGTGGAAGTCCCGGGCTCGGGTCTACAAAAATGGCTCGCAGAGCCGAGTAAATCACATTCCTTTTTCCCTGAACCATGCAGTAAATATACACTTATTAATTAATCATTTATTTCATACTGTTTTAACCCCTAGATTCCAACAGTCCCCCTTTTGGTCTCATGAAAATGAGATCAACCACCTGTTACCTTATTAGACCGAGAGATCAGGAGTTATTGCAAGGACCGGCATCTCTGACCCCTTGTTAAACTTAACCTTACAAACTTGGCCATTATGAACACACTTCAGTCCAGTGGGGGCCCCAACACAGTGTTCAGGAACGTCAGTCCAATCCGCAACATTCATTATGGCCTCCCAGGCTGACCACAAACACTTTGTACAGTTGTTTCCTTCTCCAGATGCTTCAAGGGCTAGGAACAACATCACCCATAGTCCCCACATAGTGTCCATCACAGCCCCCTAAATTCTGTTGACTTCAATATAGAAATATCACTTCAAATACTGAAATACAGTCACCGTAATCCAATAGTCTCTTTAAAGGGACCCGTTCAAAAAGTTCTTATTCCGTAGTTGCTTCACAGGTTCTCAGTCATCTCCATTCAAATCTGTTCCAGTGTCCGTGTAGGTGGGTCCGTTGCTGTACACTGACTCCAATGATACCACGTCTCGCCTTTTCCCTGAAGTCGAACCACGTGGGACGTCCTCTCCACCACTCTGTAGGGTCCTGTCCACCTGGGCTCCGACCACTTTCTTTTGATGACCTTTAGCAGAACCCACTCCGCGACTGAAGGTATCGGTGTTTCCCCTTCTCTGTTGGGACTTGTGACCTGTTGTGAAAAATCTGACACCAGAGCCGTTAGTTTATCATAATAAAGCTTGCATCCCATTGAACTTACCTCATTCTTCGTAGTCTGAATTCCGGATCCCGGTCCCGGAAACTGGTGCCCCGTTTGTAGTTCATATGGAGTAAATCCTGTCACAGAACTTACCGAACTCCTTATTGACATTAATGCCAGGGGCAACGCATCCACCCAATTTAGTTTGGTCCGTGCCTGTACTTTCCCGATCTTACCTTTTATTGTTTGGTTCATCCACTCTACTTTCCCTTGGGATTGTGGATGGTACACCGTTCCAAAGGCATGTTTCAATCCCAACATTGCTTCTACCTCCTGTAGATAGTTATTATTAAAATGACTTCCATTATCGGACCTAATTTTTCTAGGAAATCCGTGTCTCGGAATATACTGGTTGATCAGGAATTTACATACCGTCCTTGCATCTTCTCTTTTGGCAGGGATTGCCTCCGGCCACTCTGTGAACACATCTGCTGCTACTAAGAGGTATCGATAGCCACTTACCCTCTCAATCATGTCCGTATAATCAAGTACGATTTCCTGCCCTGGTAACTTAGGTAACGGGAACTGTCCTTCATGTGGCTTTACAGTCGCCTTGACATTGAAAGTTATACATACCTCACACTCTCTAATATGGTTCTCCACCATCGCCGGCAGGAAGGGGTGCCACCAATGTATCAAGTACCTTATCATCTGCTTCTTTCCACAGTGTGTTAGCCCATGCGCCTCCTCGAGGAGGGGTTTCATGAGTCCAGATAGTAAAACTGGCCTCCCATCTATCGATCTCCATAGTCCTTGATCCTCGGTTGCCCCCCTTTCCTCCCATACCATCCTTTCCTGACGTGATGCCTTTGCTTGTTCCTGTATTATTACTTCTACCCTACATGGTGGTAATAAGTCATGTACTGTTCTGTCTGCCTGTATCATAATAAACTGAGGGCCGTATCCTGCTGCCCTTTTAGCGTCCATGTCCGCTTCCTGATTTCCCCGAGCCACCATCGTATCTGTTCTATCATGTCCTTTACATTTAAGAACTGCTAATGCCCTTGGTTTCAGGAGGGCCTCCGCCAGTTTCCTAACGTCCTTCTCGTGTTTCATTGAGGTCATTGCTGCTGTTAAAAACCCACTTCTAATCCATTGACTAAGCTCAACCTGTATCGTCCCTACCACATATGCCGAGTCTGTATATATATTGACCTCCTTCCCTTCTGCCCATTCTAATGCTGCTATCATTCCCTGTAGTTCTGCGAGTTGTGCTGACTCCTTTCCTCTCACTGTCCCTGTAATGATTTCTTCAAATCCTCCTGTAGTTTTTCGTACCACCGCATAGGCAGCTTTCAATCCATCTGTGGGGTGTCTGTAACAACACCCATCTGTAAACAAGGTTTCATCTGGTTCTCTTAAGGGTGTAGCCTGTAAGTCAGGTCTTATTTTAATATCCTTTACTACCCTCTTGTCACAACAGTGTGGTTCTCCCTCTCCCATATTGTCTGCCATGTTAATGCCTTCATGGGTAAACGTAGCATTTGGAGCATTCAGGATCTTTTCTAGTCTCGTCTGCCTTAGTGAAGTCATTGTAAATGCTGTCGAGCTCACAAATGCTACAATGCTATGTGTTGTTAATACCGTCAGGCCATGTCCCATTACTATGTGTGCCACCTTTTGTAAAATCTTTGCTACTCCCGCTGCATGTCTCGTACATGGTAGGTGTCTGTCTTCCGTTGGGTCTAGTGTGATACTCACATACATGAGCACACATCTTCCACCCCCTTTTTTCTGAAAAAGAACACCATCAATTGTGTGTGCTTTTTCAGAAACATCCAAAAAGAAAGGTAGTTTATAATTTGGAATCGCCAAATCTGTAGCTGTTGTAAGAGCTTGCTTCAATAGAATAAAACTCATCTCAGCCTGTGCAGTCCAATCAAGTGTAGCTCCCAGATTCCTCATCCCCTGCTCATTCACCAAAGTTCGCAGTGGATGTGTCAACTCACCATACGATGGGATAAACTGCCTACTATAACCTGACAAACCCAAAAACGAAAGCATTTCCTTAACTGTCTTTGGTTTTGTATGATGTAGTATCGCTGTTCGATGTGCAGGGGAAATCCCTGTGCCTTTCGCTGAGACCATTCTCCCTAAAAAGGTGACCACCTGCCTGCAGCATTGCAGCTTTGAGCGAGAGACTTTAAAGCCTGCCTTTAACAGCTGCACTAGCAGGAGACAGGTGGCCTCCAAACAGGAAGTATGATCAGGTGCTGCTAATAGGATGTCATCAACATACTGGATCAGAACTACCCCACCTGGCAGTGCTAGCCCCCCCCAGCTATTCTTTCAACACTTGATTGAAAATCCCTGGAGATAAGATAAAGCCCTGCGGAAGACTAGTATACCGCAACTTTCTACCTCTATACGTGAACGAACACATCTCTTAATGGTTCTGCCAGCGGCAAGCAAAAGAAAGCATTCGCTAAATCTATGCAAGAGAACCACTTGTGGTTGGGGGGTTAAAGCAGTCATGGCAGTATATGGGTTTGGTACTGAAACTGTGGGTGTTCTCACAATACCATTGATGTGCCTTAAGTCATGGGCCATCCGATATTTGCCCATGTCTTGTTTAGGAACAGGTAAAATGGGTGTATTCCAACTAGAACGCGAATGTTCCAACACCCCTGAATACATAAGGCAATCAATGGTATCTGCCAAACCTTCCTCAGCTTCAGGTTTGTGGGGATACTGCATCTGCCAATAGGGGTGTAATCTGACAGTTCGAAGGTTATGGGATCAACCTGCTGACAAAAACCCACATCTGCTGATCCCACTGACCACAGGTTCTCAGGGAGAGAATCTAGCGTAGGGGCCGAGTCGGGGTGATCCATCTTCTCTCTACCATGAAAGCGTTCAATCTGTCTATGCTCAAGGAGGACTTGATCATATGTCGAAGACAAAATTCTGTATGCCTGACCAGATGAGGAGAACTGCACTGTCGGTATTTGGATGTCAGACCAGTCACTAAGGGACCTCAAGTTCCGACACATCGGTCCCAAATCTTTTGCCTGGTGAGTAGTGCCAATTGCAAGGGTGACATGAGGAATGGCCTCACCTGCCATCTCGTACCATTCCAGCTGTTCAGATGTCAGTGCCACTGTAGCGGCCATTCCCTCCTTTCCTACCACTATGTAGTCCGAATTAATCTCCCATTGCCTGCCCTCTACCTCTTAATAAAAGGCATGCTGATACATTTCATCCCCAACCCTATCGTAAAAGAGGGTCATATGGGGAGGGTCCGAGGGAGGGGTATACGGGTGTAACGTCTGGATCCACGGCTTCCATTGATTATAAAGCTTTAGCAGCCCTCCCTTCTGTGGGTCCTCTGGTTGCAACAGCCCCCAGTAAATGTCAGCCCATTGTCCCTCAGACGCAGATCCTCCAGCTGCCGCCAACAACATCTGAGAACTGGAATGCAGTGTAGTTACTGAACAGTTCATAGAATATCCATTTGGAAAGGTGACCTCTATTCCGCTGGGTCCACAAAGGATCGATGCTCCGCACTTGACCAACAGGTCTCTGCCCAAGAGATTGGTAGGGCACCTGGCTGACAAAATGTATTGATGTGTAAAAGTCTGTCCCGCCACAGAAGTGACTAGTGGTGTAGAAAACGGCAGATTTTCTGGTGTACCCGAGAACCCTATTAGCTGGACGCAAGAGGATGATGTTTTATCTTGAAACTCAGTGCCAGTGAGTGTTGAAAATCTGGCTCCCGTATCCACTAAAAAGGATACTTCCATGTCCATTACTTTAATCTGCAGGAAAGGGTCTGCCAACCTAGCCTGCTCGTGGGTGCTCGGGCTCCGTCACTGTGGGCAATATTGCTCCTCCTCTGTCAGCAAAGGGAATTGTCTCTTCGGAGCTAGAGCCGCATAGGGTGCCTGATGTACTGGGGGTGGCACTGACAATCTCTGGGGCTGGACCCAATGCTCATTTTGTGGTGGTCCATATCCCCTTCCCCCAGTGTCCCGAGGATCCCAAGCCAGGGGGCAGTCTCTCTTCCAGTGTCCTGGCTGACCGCATACAAAACATACGGCTGGTTGCATTCGTGGAGCACCCCGACCTCTCCCTCTTACTCGGAATCCCCCCATTGGACCTCCCATTCTGGCCACATAGGTGGGACCCGGTGCCCAATATGGGGCCGGGTGCCAACTCATATTATTCCCTTGTGGTGGCTGCGGTGGCTGCTGAATCATCTGGTTCGCACCCTTTGAGGAAATCTTTTTTGCCTCGTTTGCCTTTTTCCTAGCCTCTTCCAATTGAAGCTTAAGGAGTTGCACTTGTGCCGATTCCGTAATTTGTTTGTCCTCCTTTTGCTTAGCCCTGTAACGTTTCATGTGATGGGTCAAATGTTTTTCCCATTGCTCACTCGAGCAGCCAGGAATATCAGGGTTATTGTCTAACGCCTCCCTAACTACAGCTGGCAGTCCACTCGTTACTGCAGCCCTAAAGAGTGTAGTCTGCAAGGGATCTGTGGCTGGGTGTATTCCTGCTTTATCCATCCAACTCTCCTTACACTGACTCAAAAAGTTCGAGATCTCCTCATCCTCCTTTATGGAAAAGGTCAGGGACTTCATGACACCGGGGGGAACGGGAAACTTATCCCGCATTGCCCCACCTACTGCCGTAGCGTGGTTGGCAAATGGCTCGGCAGCGAGGCACCTAGTGATTCCTGCGATCATTTCTACCTGCTGTATCTCCCACTGCCCAAGCTGTTTACCCAATAATGCTCTCCAATCCCCTATGGCTATCTTATGTCCCATCGTATATTGGCAGAACTTTCCCATCCACGCTCCACCTCCCTCAGTCGGAGGTTGCATTTTGTCCAAAATACAATTCATGTCGGTGAATGAGAAGGGTTGATACCTTTCCCCAATTTGCGGACCCTCATAAATTAGCGGCATCTGTCTATACCTTTCTGGAAGCCGTACTTCCTCCCTGTCCCGCAACGCATATCCCAAAGGGGAACGAGGGTTATCCTGACTCTGTCTTCTGTGTGTGATCATGCTTCCCCTGATCGTGACTGGCTGTTCCTCCTCTTCATTCTCAACACTCACACTAGCTAGATCAGTATCCTCGTTCTGCTCTCTCTCCCGTTCCCATCTGACACTCGCTGGGTCATTTCCCTTCCTATTCTCCTCTTGTCCCAGCTCTCTCTCATCTGTACTTCCCAAGCCCCTACTATTTTTCCTTACTGCACATCTATCGTTCTGTACTTCGTGCACCCACTCTTTTGTTTCCTCCACTCTCTCCTGCGCAACTCTCTTCAGTCTCTCCTTCGCCTCATGTAGTTCTGGACCTGTTAACTCAGTGACATTCACTATTCCCTCACTTATCTGCATCGCTGGCATTTGGGGAATAGGATAAGGTGGTGGCAATGTCTCCGGTAACTCTGGATATAACGGGGCTGACGGCTTCACCTCCCCTGTATTCTCCTTAGTGTTATGGGATCCCTTTTTAATATCATGTTGAAGGTTCGCTTCCACAGCCATGCAAGCCAATGTCATAATGTGTAAATCTGCCCTTCTCTGTTCCTTCACTTCTCTCTGTTGTTTAAACCTTCTTCTATTCCATATAGATCCTTGTCCTTTTGCCTCATGTTCCTGTACCTCCTTGGCTGCTTCCCTCTCTGCTTCTCCTAAGTACAGTACCAGCCGGATTTTTTCAAACCCTCGTGGTACCTTCCCCTGACTCTGCAGCTCTCTCCATATCTGTTCGTACCGTGCCATAGCCTGTACCTCCTCTCCCTTCGGTAATCCTCCCAGTAATTGATTCCTTGTTTTTTCCGACTGTCGGTTTACAGATGGGGGAACCCCTCTGTCTCCCCCGAGCTCTTGCCCTACATCCCTATTTACTCCTTCCATCTCCGTTCCGATCTTTAACCCTTTAGACTTCGTACTTCACTGGGTCTCTCCCCTGGTAGGATTTTGACACCCTGTAATCTACTTCGACCATTCTCACGTTATTATAAACACCAGTGGCACACTATACACAATCCTTAAACAAATACTTATTTTTAACTATTATGATACACTATACGATTCCTAAACAGATACTTTTCAACTATAGAAGCAAATAACTATAACACAATACACCTTATACAGATACTGATTATACACTACTATGGTACACGATCCTTAATCAAATACTTATTACACACTATAGAACCAAATAACTATCACAATACATCTTATTCTAATTGGCCAAGTGTCTAAACCTATCTCTCGAGATCTCTACGAGGGGACTCCAACCCCGTTCTACTAGGAGGACTCCAACCCCCTTTTTACTACAGGGGACTCCAACCCCGTTCTACTAGGAGGACTCCAACCCCCTTCTACTACAGGGGACTCCAACCCCGTTCTACTAGGGGGACTCCAACCCCCTTTTGTTTTATTCTTTGGCTTTAACGAGGGCTTTTGCAGAGTAGTGACAACACACAATTTATCTTTGCCAATAGCAGAACTTCGTTAAAACAGGCGTCTGCTTACCTCCCTTTGTAGAATGGTCACTTGTTGTTATCACCACACCACAATCGACCGGTGTTTCGTATCTTTTTCTTCCGTCACTTCTCCATCTTCATCACGTCGGGGTCACCAAATTGTCGGACTCTGGCTTTACCTTACTCTTAATTTAGTCTATGTGTAGTCTGAGTCCAGCGTGTTCTTTGAATGAAGTGATAGGAGAAGGTATTCGGTTCAACAGTCAATTTATTACACAGCACAAGAATAAAACTTAACAGAGCTCTGGGTCACTCATTAGTTCATAGGTCACCTGCACAGTGAGCTACTCCCCAAGACTGACCCCTATTGTCCAGTTGGCTCAGTTTATATAGGTCAACCTTATCATACAGAACAAAAGTTGGCTTCCTTTGCTAGATTTCATTATCATACAGAACAAAAGTTGTCTTCATTTGCTAGATCTTTTTGCATAAGGGTTATCACAAGTCATCTCCTGTTTTGCAGATATCTGGGGTGTAGCACTCCCATCTTAATCCTCCAGGCCAGACTATCCTGTTGTGTTGATCAGAAATTAATTCATCCCCAGATATTTCTAATCACCATTCTGTTCTTGTCTGGCCAATTTCTGCTGTTCTCTTTAACACCTCCTCCTGCCTTAATCTTCCTCCTAGACTGGTTTTCCATTCCCTTTGTTTCTTGCAGGCCATTCTTTGTTCTGATCTGGCCTGTGTCTCCTGTGCTACTCACCACCTCCTTTAGTTTGAGCATTCCTCCTAAATTGTTTTATGCATTTCCTCTCCCTGTATTTTGGAGCAGACAATTTTGCTCAGCCAACTTTGCTCCATGCTGTGATTGCCACTTAATCACATTCCTTTTTCCCTGAACCATGCAGTAAATATACACTTATTAATTAATCATTTATTTCATACTGTTTTAACCCCTAGATTCCAACATATCCGAGAAGAGGCATTGAGAACAAACAATGAGAGGACGTTGAGGAAGCGCGCTAGAGATTGCTACTGGAACTCGGTAAGAGGAATTCTACTTGCCTGTTAGTATGGGAAGTGTGGGTAGTAAGGAAGAGAATCCTAGTGAAGGATGTGAGAATCAGATAACCACGTACAGCCTGTTGGGATTGATGTTATCTGACTGGGGCACTGGAAAGACCCGTTTAAAGAACAAACTGACCGTGGTCAGGTATTGTTGTATAGAATGGGTTAAAAGCCCGATTAAAGGGAGCTCCGTATACTGGCCAAAGTTCAGATCTGATGATGATTGGATGTGTCAAGCCTTGAACATCTGGCTCTATCAAAACCAGAAAGATAATCTTGAGAGCAGGGAATATGCAGCCTGCTGGCTCAGGGAACCGTTCGATCAATTGGTTTTGAATGAGAAAGAATGCAAGGACAAGAGAGATGAGGAACCTTTTGTCCCTGAATCACAAGGATGGGATGTGTTACATTCCCTTCCTCCACCTTATGTTCCTCCTATGTCGGCTCCCACCTTTCCTCTCCCTCCTATGACCTACCCTTCTGCACCTTTCCCTCCTCCCCCACAGCTAGAGAAAAGAGAAGAGAGTAGGAGTGGTATGATGACCCGTTCACAAAGCACTCGATTGCCACCTCTATTGACCAGAGAGGGAGGCGACTTTAATTCAGAACAGTGTGAGACTCTTCAGGAAGGAAGGGCAGAAACCTCTGATTTATTTCCCAGAGAGCAGGAACCTAGACCTAGTAAGCCAGAAACTAACTGGATGAGACCTCTGCGGGAAGTTCCTGTGGGAGAGGGTCTCGGTTTCGTAAATGTACCCCTGATCAGTACAGAAGTGTGTAACTTTAAGAAAGAGCTCATCTCCCTGATAGAAGATCCTCTAGGGTGTGCTGAACAAATAGATCAATTTTTGGGACCAAATGCCTATCCCTGGATGAGTTAACATCTATCTTTAAGACCCTGTTCACTTTGGACGAGCGTGGAATGATTCACTGGGCAGGGATTAGAGTCTGGGATAAGGAACACCAAGGGGGACCCGAGACGATACCCGGAGAAGCTAAATTTCCCTTGACAAAACCAAATTGGGACAAGAATGCTAGTGATGGTCGCACACTAATGGAAGAATATAGGGTTAAATTAATAAGAGGAATCAAGGAATTTGTTCCAAAGGGACAGAATTTTAAGAAAGCCTTGGAGGTTCCCCAAGGTCCCGAGGAAACCCCTTCTGCCTTTCTGAATAGATTGCGCACAGCAATATAGCAATATGGGGGTCTGGACATAGAATCCCCAGCAGGGGAACAACTGGTACTAACAGGTTTCGTTACGAACTCAGCCCCAGACATTAGAAGGAAAGTACAGAAGACTGAGAATTGGCATGAGCAAGGAATAGCCCAGCTTCGACAGATCGCACAAAAAGCATTTGTCCAGAGGTCTGAGGATAAGCAGAAAGGAAAGGCGAAAATTTTAATGCAGGCAGTCAAAGGAGTAGTGGAGGAACAACATGGAAAGGGTAGGGACTGTGTGCCAGCTCCTGGTCGTTGTGAGAGGAGCCAGGGATCGGGAAGTTGGGACCCCAGTAGATGGAGGAGTAGAGGAGGATTCCGGGGATGACGACCATTCCCTGGGCCCTTTAGAAACCCTGGTAAAGATTGGGAAACAGGAGTACTTGTCTGCTATCATTGTAAGAAGGAAGGACACTTTAGGAAAGATTGCCCACTGCGAGCCAGGGAGACGCGATCTTACGCCCTGATGGAAGCAGATTATGAATAGGGGGGTCACGGTTCTCAGTCAATACACATCGTGGGGCTGCACGGAGAACCATTAGTAAATTTAAGCATAGGACCCCACAGTGACAAGATGGCATTTTTAGTTGATTCTGGGGCAGCACGGTCTAGTATTTTACATCAACCCGAGGGTGTTAGGATAGAAGGGACAGTGATAGTTTCGGGAATAGGAGGAAGAAATTTTACAGTCCCTGTATTAAGAGATGTGAGAATTCAAATGGGTGAAAAGATAATCACAGAAGATCTTCTACTAGTTCCCCAAGCTGGAGTTTGTTTGTTAGGACGAGATTTACAGGACCAATTGGCTATCGGCACCAGACCACAAGAATCAGGTGTCGGGGTTCAACTATATGTATTAAGCGAGGAAGGTCGAGAACTTATAAATCCGAAAGTATGGGCAGAAAAAGGCAATAGAGGAGTGTTAGATATTCCTCCCCAGCAAGTTACTCTAAAAGATCCTGAGCAAGTAATTAGACGAAAGCAGTATCCAATTCCGATGGCTGGCCGAAAGGGGCTGCAGCCAGTAATTGACCAGTTGGTGAAAGATGGTATACTCGAACCTTGTATGTCACCTTTTAATACCCCAATTTTACCTGTCCAAAAACCAGACGGTACCTATCGATTAGTGCAGGACTTGAGGGAGCTGAACAAAATTATTCTCACCCGTTACCCGGTTGTACCTAATCCCTATACAATAATGGGTAAAATCGATCCACATAGTAAATGGTTTAGTGTGATTGACCTCAAAGATGCTTTCTGGACCTGCCCATTAGCAACAGAGAGCAGAGACATGTTTGCCTTTGAATGGGAAAATCCTTTTACTGGACACAAGAATCAATATCGGTGGACGGTCCTTCCCCAGGGCTTTACAGAATCACCAAATTTATTCGGTCAGGTCTTAGAACAAATACTAGATGAGGCTCCTTGGAGAGAGAATTGTCAGTTGATACAATATGTTGATGACTTGTTAATTACTGGATTAACTAAATACGATTTAACTAAACAGTTTACTGTTGAACTTTTAAATTTTCTAGAGAATAAGGGTCTTAGAGTGAGCGAATCCAAATTACAATTTGTACAATCAGAAGTTAAATACTTAGGTCATCTGGTGAGTCAGAGAACTAGGAAAATAAGTCCAGAGAGGATATGTGGTATTCTGCAGATTCCCCCTCCCAAGAATGCCCAAGAACTTAGGAAATTCCTTGGTTTAGTGGCTTACTGCACAATCTGGATTGAAAATTATTCTAGCCTGGTCAGATTTCTCTATGATAAACTCGCGATTTTAAGTTACGAAGCTGTTGTCTGGACAAACCAAGAGATTAAATATTTCAACTTCGTGAAACAGAGCCTTATTAGTGCCCCAGTCTTGGCACTACCCTACTTATATAAGCCTTTTGCCTTATGCCATCTCCAATGCGAGAGGAGGTGTAGCCACCGGAGTACTAACCCAAGAGAGGGCAGGCTTTAGACCCCGTTTGTCGTGGATGGCCAGAATGTGTGCAAGCCATTGCAGCCACTGCTATTTTAGTTGAGGAAGGACGAAAGATTACATTTGGTGCCCCGATGATAGTTCACACCCCTCACACAGTCCGCAATATTCTCTTACAGCGTGATGGAAGGTGGCTCATAGACTGTAGAATTTTAAAATATGAAGTGATCCTAATGGATAGGGATGATTTGACCTTGCTTACAACTAAAAACCCAACCTAGCAGCCTTCCTGGTCTCTTCAAATTCTGACGTTACCATTAATGAATTAGAACATGTGTATTTAGAAGTTATAGATCTACAGACCAAAATTAGAGAGGATTTAACTGATCAGCCTTTACAGGAGACCTTGCAGTCTCACCATATGATATGATGTTTGGTCTTCCTTACATGGGATTCCACACTGATACCCCTATCCTATGGCTAATGACCAATATATTTCTAAATTTTTACAGGGGCTGTCTACTTCTCTCCATGAATTAAGACAGAAGGGCTTATTAGCTCAAACGCCGCCCCTGTTCATTCTATTAAACCGGGTGATTGGTTTTATGTCAAATCATGGCAAGATAACCAACTTAAATCTGTCTGGGATGGCCCCTATAGTGTACTTTTAATTACAGACACTGCCGTGCGAATGAAAGAAAAAGGCTGGACCCACATCCAACAAATTAAACCAGCTACTGAACCACAAAATAACAACGTTGATAATCTACCCTCCACCTGACGTGCAGTCCTTCATCCTTCTGATCTCAAAGTTACACTACATCGGGATAAAGTGCCGTAATGTTGTTTCTACCATTTATTGTATTCTTTCTATCATTTACTGTATTATTTAATTGTTGCCTCCCAAGTTATGGGACTCCATTTAATTATTCACTTTGTATTAAGTCCTCCTGGAATAGGGGCAGCAGAGGTCACAATTTTTTACCTTTAGAATGTAGACAGAGCATAGATATAATGTATAGTCATAGTGGGATATGGGTTAACAAGGGATTCCAAGACAGACCAGGGGAACGGAACAGCTTTAGTAGAGTAGATTTAATTTGTATTTTAGCTTACACAGATATTAAAGACAGGAGTTTTAAAAGGTTAGCACAAAGGAGATGGTGGTACAAAGACAGCCAGAATGCTAGTCAGGATTGTACATGTGGCAGAGATAGAGTTAAGACATATGCTAATTTACACAGA
Organism: Narcine bancroftii; assembly: GCF_036971445.1. Lineage (NCBI taxonomy): Eukaryota > Metazoa > Chordata > Chondrichthyes > Torpediniformes > Narcinidae > Narcine > Narcine bancroftii. Next base: position 64,307,632 of record NC_091476.1, on the reverse strand, counting down.
CAGGCTTGGACTCACAAGTTCAATGATACTTATGCTAATGTTAGCAGACAAGCTGCAACACACAGGTTAAACGATAAGAAACAATCCTCTCCAACTTGGTCTCTTCTCAAACATCCTTTGGGTCTCTCATACATTCAGAATGACAAACACCACCCCGTTAAGGGGAGCACCAGTTACAAACGACGTGAGCTGCTACAGAACTCTAAAGCTGCTTGGCATTTCAATTGTTTAATCAGACTCCAGACAGCCTTGAACATAATCATCAAACGGAGATCGGTGGCCCTGAGTTTTGGGGCTGAAGAGGAACGGCAGATACGAGCCACAATTCAACGGAACCGCCTGGCTCTCGATTACTCGTTGTCTGCTGAAGGCAGCGTTTGTGAAAGATTGACTAAGGACAATGCTCACAACAGTCAGGCGGTTAAAGACATTTCTTCAGGAGTTCGAAAAGCTTCCCATACCCAGGTACAGACTTGGCAACCTTGGTCTGGTGTGGGATGGACGAGACTTTTTATTTGTAACTGGAGTCTGATACCCACAGCCCTTATAGCAGCTGGACTCGCTATTCTGACCATTATGGTGCTCCCCTGTCTAAAGATTTGTGTACTGTTCTTAATTCATCGGCCCTCTCGCCAGAACACAATCACCCAAAGAATGTGTGTTTCCCAACTTTCATCCGAAGATACTGAGACTGCAATCTGTTTATTGACCAGCTGGGAAAAACACCAAGTTGTCAAGTAAGACATTTTCAGTTAAAGACATCAGTAATACTGATCTAAAGGAGAAATGAGGATTGTAAGAGATCAGTAACACTGATCATTGTGAGAGATCAGTATCACTGATCTAAAAGAGAAGTGAGGATTGTGAGAGATGTGGAAACTTGAGATAAAATATGAAAGATGGGAAAACTAGTGCAGACATGTGGAGTGATGGATTAAACCAGTATGAACAGGCTAAGCATGGAAATTAGAATGCAGGAAGCACAGTCAGCCTATGTAAGATAAGAATCTTCTAGTCTTTTCCACAGGATCAGTGAGCCCACTGTATGAATAAGATAATGAGAGGTTAAGGAATAATAGAATGTAGGAAGTTGAGATAGTCTGGATGAGATAAGGGTCTCCTAGCCCTAGACAGAAGTACCAAGTTCTACATATATAATTAGTAAGTCTTACACAGATTTATCAAGTTATGTGTATTAAATTAGTAAACCCTAGACAGGATTAGCGAACTCTGCATATGAAGAGACTGTAGCTCTGAGAGTCGGAAAGGTGTGATCGGGGACAAGGGCAAGGTTGTGAATAAGGACAATGAGGATGATGACATGAGAAGACACTGACAGGATACCCCCTGGTCCTGCAAGTGCACATAAACAGCACGTAGGCAGGCAGGATTACCTAATGCCAAACCTCTCCAGGAGGCAGAAGAATGTAAGGGGGAGGGTATTCCTATACTGAAATTCACTGTATAAAAGTTGGGTGAGCCCCAGTGTATGTGTGTATTCCCATGGTAAGGGGAAGCACACAACTTTGCATTGTTGATTAATAAATGTTCTTTGTTCTCAATTTTTGTCTCGAGCAATTTCTGTGAAGGTACATCTATTTCTAACAGTGACCTCTGTGCTGGGATTTCATGGGTGCACACATTGTGTAACAGAAATGGCCAAATTGCTTCACGCAAGAGCCACACACAACAGATATTTGAGAGCTGCAAGACATGGAAAAAATATCACATACACTTTTTCACTCTTACATGTAAGAGTTAAGGCACAGTAAGGTAGATTTTTGCATCAGGGTGTTAGAAATTAAAGTACCTTTAAAGAAATTGCTCGAGACAAAAATTGAGAACAAAGAACATTTATTACAACAACAATGCAAAGTTGGGTGCCTCCCCTTACCCTGGGAATACACACATATACTGGGGCTCACCCAACTTTTATACAGTCAATTTCAGTATCAGAGTGCCCTCCCCCTTACATTTTTCTGCCCCCTGGATGGGTTTGGCATAGGTAATCCTTCCTGCCTACGTGCAGTTTCAGTACACTTGGAGGACCAGGGGGCATCCTGTGGGTGTCCCATCATGTCATTGTCCTCATTCACACCTTCCTGATTCTCGGGGCTACAATCTCTTGGTATGCAGAGTTGACTCATTCTATCTAGGGTTGGCTAATTTCATATGTATAAATCTGTATATGTTTAGCTAATTAGATATGTAGGACTTGGTACTTCTGTCCAGGGCTAGGAGACCTTTATCTGATCCAGACTACCTCAACTTCCTACATTCTATTGTACCTTACCATTCCTTTTCTTAGTCTTATGGTGGCTCTTGTCACACAGAAGATTCTTATGTTAATCGTGCTGACTCTGCTTTCCTGCATCCTAACCCCCAAGCTTATCCTGTTTGTACTGGTTACAGCCATTAACTGATGAATTTTAGTTTCTTCCATGTTCATAATTTTAGATCAATTTTCCCATTTCTCACAAGGGGATTTAAGGGTCACGAGAGAAAGGTGTAGCTGAGGCCACGGCCAGATCAGCTGCGATCTCACTGAATGTTGGAGCGGACCTTCCCACAAACGAGTATCAACACCATCCATTACCAAGGTTGCAAAGCGTACAAGACCTGCACCTGTTCCAATTAGAAAATCAACTAGAATCCGTAAATAACTTGAGGCTTCAGTATTCATAACATTTCATTATATTTTGATTGCCTTGCAAGTTATTGGTTTATTCTGGCTGTGAGCGAATTCTCAATGCCAAATATGGTATCCATGTATTGCTTGCTTAAGTTTTACCTAGCAGCTGTCCTTTTGATTTTCACCCTTCTTCTGCCAGGGGGAGTGTGTGGTGAATCTCTGCTGAGCTGTCAGTCTTCTCTTTGGCTCGCCTCGCCTTACTAACATTAGCTGTGCATTATCTCTACCGTTAAAGATACTCCCCTTGGGTATAACTGTGTATGCACCCATTGTCTTTCATTGTACCAGAAGTTTCTGCTAATAAAAGCCATGACTATTGTCTGACTGCATCGTCTTTCTCTACTTCATCCACTTTCTTTCCAGTGCAACTTAAGTAACTGAACTCGTACACTAATTTATTTACCCAACTATTTTTCAAGAGTTCTTATCGATGTCGCACTGGCGGCAGTATGTCTCTTTGCCACCTTGTAGGTTTGGCTGCGACCGTTAGTGATGTCGCTTGTTGTGCTTCACCTGACAACTGCTGGGTTGATGTTTCCGTATCAGTGGTTGTGGACTCTTCACCTGATATTGGTGTTGCCGTCTTTGCTAGCTTTCAAGCTCTCTGCTTCATCACGTCTGGTGTCGGCCAGATGCAAATTCTGTTCCTCTTCAGAGGACTAGTGCATATTCAAGAGCCGATGATGAAAACATGGACGCTGGCAAATGTCATCAGAGAAGCTGAGAATCCAAGGTCATACGTCGTCGAGACAGACCCTGGCCATCAGCTGAGGAGGAACAGAATTCTAACTGCATAGTTAGGAATTTAATTTGCGTCCTCATGGCTTCAAAGGCTCTGGCTGTGTCTATAACTTCAAGCTATTCTTCTTGAAAAGAGACTTTTGCACTTCGGGATGGGCCCTCCCTCATCTTAGTTGATCAACTAATCTTTCCTCTCTATCCTTAAATCTGCATTTTGTGGCAACGGGTTTTAGTCCAGTGAGTTTATCAAGTCTCATCAGTCTCTTACATTAAGCCTTGAAATTCATCATGATTAATTCTATGATTAGACCTGGGTTCGAGGTGAGAAGCAAACTTTGCAAATATCTGCTCTGCATCATTTTTCTCCACCTCTGTGAGCTCCCAAATCTCAGAAGGCCTCACTCTCCCATCCAGAGAAGTATATAACTGACCTTCTCCTCTGCTGTTACATTTTTAAAATGGCTTTTGAATGTTGATTTGCTGGAAGCTAATGTGTACCTCTCCCAGTTCTCAAAGGGATGGGGGGAAACCCAGAAGGTAAAGGTCCCATTACTGTTACATCATCCTACATTGAAATGGGCATTTTGCCGTCACGACGAACAGTGGCTGTGACTGAAAGTATCAGAATCCAAATTTATTGTCATTAATTCGATGTTTTGGGGCAACATCACAGAGCAAACATTCATATTATAACCATCTTACAACAATTACTATTAAAAAATTAAATAACTGCATGAAAAGTCAGGCAGTGCCTTCGCTTCATGGATCGTTCGGGAATCTGGTGGTGGCATAGAGTCTAGATTGTACAGTCTAGGGTAGTGGTTCTCGACCTTCCCTTCACACTCACAGACCACTTTTAGCAACCCCTTACTAATCATAGAGCCCCGATGGCAGAGGGATTACCTAAAGTGGGATGTGAGTGGAAAGAAAAAGGTTGAGAACCACTGGTCTAAGACAAACATTTGGCTAAATGAGAACCATATGTACCTGTTCTGACTAACCTACAAATCCGATGTTAAGACAGACTTAGGAATGGATCTCATTTGTAACCCGGGGACTGCTTGTACAGAAACAGGCCCCTTCGGCCCTTCACGTCTGTGCCAAACCTTTTTCTGCCTAGTCCCACTGACCGCTACCTCTCTCGATCTTGGGAGATAAACTACCCACACTGATATCTTTGACATGCCCACTGAATCCCACAGTATTTGACAGTGTTGTGTAGTGAGTGCATGGGTGAAAGAGACCCGGGTTCGAATCCCACGCTGTCTGCCTGCATGGGTTTTCTCCAGGGTCCACCAGGTCCATCCAAACGTTCGAAACGGACCTGGGTTAAAGGTGAATTCGACAGTATGGGCTCATGGACAGGAAGGGCCAGTACGTCCAAATGTAAAAAGTTTAAATTCTCACAGAGGGAGGTAAATCTCTGGAATACTCTGTCGCCAGAGGGTGGTGGGGGCTGGGAGTTTGAAGGAGGAGGGGTGTAACTCTGGTGTTAACAGGGGGTGTGATGAGCAGCAGTGACTATCCATACATGGGCATGAAGGGGAGGTGCAGGTTCAGTCGCTAAAGATGTGTTGGCAGTATCATATCCGTTTGGATTATGCCAGCCAATGAGTACGGTGAGTGGCGGAGCCTCCCTGGGGCAGAAGGGCAGTTTTGAGATGGGTGAAGTGGGGGCATCAGTAACAGCATGACTTCCACTACCTTCCACTCCCTCCCCATCCCCCACCCACTCCAAACCATGCTGGGGGCCAATGAACGGCAAAAGTTCTTGGCCCAGTCAATGTAGGGACAGCACATTCAGGGTAGGGACAGGACATTCAGTGTAGGGACAGGACATTCAATGTAGGGACAGGATATTCAATGTTGGGACAGCACACTCAGTGTTGGGATAGGACATTAAGTGCACGGACAGCACATTCAGTGTTGGGACAGTAAATTTGGACTGTTGCCGTGCTGGGTGTCTAAATCTAAATATTCGGGGGCCAATGGACGAGATAGGTTGGTGGGAGAAGGGATGAATGGCCTTGTCTCACCTCTCTGCCATGCTCTTTCCTGTCTCACCTCTCTACCATGCTCTTTCCTGCCTCTCCTCCAGAAATAGTGAAATGGGTGGCAACGAGAGGTCCAGTCATTGTCAGGATTAATGACTGGATTTTGAGGGTAAGCACCCCTCCATTATTCAATCACCGTTGGACTTTCCCCACCCCCCCCCAGCACAAATGATCCCATCGAAAGGGGACACCAGAGGCAGATAGGTATCCCTGGAAGCTAATGTGTACCTCTCCCGGTTCTCAAAGGGATGGGGGGAAACCCAGAAGGTAAAGGTCCCATTACTGTTACATCATCCTACATTGAGAATGTAAAATACATGAAAATCTTTAACATTGTCCACCCATAAGGAGTCGCCAGTTTGTCCAGCGCCTGTCACAGAAATGAGGTCCCAGCAATGAACCCCTAGCTTACAAGAACAGTGCTGGCTGCTTTTCCACAGATACCACCTGAAAAACTGGGTGTTTCCTGTTTCTATCTCCTGTTGGCTCAGGGTCAGTCAACACACAAAAGGTCCTTCACCTCCTCGTGGACCAATTTGGCCTTTGGTCTCGTCCCATATTCTTCTGAATCTTTTAACCATGGTTCATGTAACACGGTTCGTTTATTGACCCAGTAATATTTCAGGAAATTCCCGCTCATCTGCCATAAGGCTCCCCTTACAGTCCGAGGCAGAGAAGCAAATGAGAGCCTCCCACCCCCGAGATATTGACCGTCCGTGGATTAGACTTCAGCTCTCCGAAAGCCACTCAGCCTTCAGTCCAAACCATTAGCAACCTGCACTCCAGATGCGCACCTCTGCCACGATCAGGAAGGCTCCATCTCGCGTCCCTTCTCAATCTTTACCATCTCTACCTGAAAACTATGCCCTCTAGTTCTAACCTCCCCTACCCTTGGGTGGAGCAAACTGTGACCATCCACCTTATCAATGCTGAGTCTCAACATGGACAAGATGAAGGAGGTGATCGTGGACTTCAGGAGGACCAGGAACGAGCGCCCCCACTACACTTGGGCAACACTGTCGCAGAGAGAGGGGAGAGCGCCAGGTTTCTTGGAGGTCATTGAACCAGTGACCTATTGTGAACGCTCAGCATCTCCTCCCTGGTCAGGAGGGTGCAACAGGGGCTGCACTTCCTGAGAGGACTGAAGTGGGCGAGGCCACCGGCCGCCGTCACGTCAACCTCTATCGAGAGTGTCCTGGCCGGCTGCATCATGGTGTGGGTACGGTCGCTGCAGAGAAACAGATTGGAGGTCAATCTGCAGGACCACGAGAGTGGCAGAGAGGACCACTGGAATCTCCCTTCCCCCCGCCACCCACCCAGATCGTTGTCTGAAGAGGGCGCGCAAATATCTTCCACCCCCACACACGGCCACTTTCAGCTCCTCCAGTCGGGGTAAGAGATACAGGGGTATCAGAGCCAGCACCACCAGGACGAGGAACAATTTCTTCCCGCGGGCAGCGAGAATGAGCAAAGGAACTGCTCACGCTGACCCTCCGAGACTCTCATATCCATGAAACGACTATTATGCATTTATTTGTCTGGATGAACCCTTGTTCTGCATGTGTATTGTTTGTCTGTATGTGTTATGTCTGGTTGTGTTTCTGCGTGTAGAGCACTGAGGACCAGAGAACCCTTGCAATCAGATTTCAATCAACGATTACTTTTCCGTAAACTTGTCCAAGGTCCCCTCTCACCTTCTTTCAGTCCAGCCTTTCCTTATAACTCAAGTCCTGGTGATGTCCTCGTTAATCTTCACCTTCCGACTGTAATCACATCCTGCCTATAGTACGTAGTTCGACACATACTCCCAACCTTCCCACCTTACAATAAACTAACGTGCCACTCCCAGTTCTGGAGGAGCATTAATACCAGTTCTGTCGCTCCAATCGTTACCTTCTGCAACGCGCCACGGTGTATTTCGGCAGTTCGTATTAGAAACAGGCAGTAATCGGCCATCTGCCCTGTCAAGCCAGCTCCGCCGTTCACTGAGATCGCAGCTGATCTGAGGACAGGCTCGTCTCCATCTCCCTTCATTTCCCCCGACGATGCAAAAATCTACCCAATCTTGTCTTGAATAGGTTTGCTGAGTTCACTTCAATGGGCAGCAAATTCCCTCCCATAAAAGCAGTTCCTCCTCATCTCCGTCCTCAATCGACTGCCCTGGATCTTGAGGCTGTGTCCCCTCGTGCTGGTCTCCCCCACCCATGGAAGCAGCTTACCCACCTCTACCTTATCGATTTCTCTAAGATTTCTCTCACTCTTCTAAATTCCAGTGAGTACAGCGTTATGAGCCCACAGGACCCCAAAACCCAGCAGCAATAGATATTCACCAAGACAAATGGTTACTTAAAGAAAAGTTGCTTTTAATTATCTTTAAACCCGAAAATAGAATCAAACTTTAACTTACCATTAATATACTTAACCCAAATTAATCCCCTTCTAAGTGCACATGTGTGTAATGCATGTGTAAGTTCAGAAAAGTTATTTGGTTCACTGTCCAATCTCACTTCTCATTCCTCTAAGTCCACTGGTTGCTGGCAATTCTTATACTGTGAACAGAATTTAACATGTATAAAGTTTACCAGGCTTTGTTGCTCGAAAGGTAAATGGTTACCGCTCAGGAAGGTTCTTGTCAGTTTTCAGAGAGAGATTTGTTGTTCCAGGACATCCACAAATGATGTACCTCAGTGTCCTGCTGACGAAATTTGCCCCTTCAGGGTTCTCCAGATAATCACCTCTTTCTTTCGGTCACCACAGAGTTTCTTTCTGTTTCTATTCCAAGTGAAACATTAGACAGCCAGTCCTCTCCTCTTGCATGAACCACAAGGTCTTTCACCAGGCTGTCATCCAAATAGGCTGTGGACAAGCTTGTCAGCTTGTCCTGTTCCAGTCCCAGCTACTTCTGCTGCCTGTAACACTGTCAAGTGATCTCTGCTTCTCTCTCCGCTGTCTCAGAGAGAAAGCCTGTTTGACTCTCTTTGCTTGCAAAGCAACACGACCCTCTTACAACAGCCTGCTCTTTCATCTGTTGCCTTTGGTAAACAACAATCCATTAGTGTAGCCTCTCGAATACTCTAGAAAGCTCTTGCAAAAGTTGTGGAGCCGATATATCTACCAGGGGGCAGAGCTCCAGTATTTCAAACTTTGTATGTGACCTACTCTAACAAACCTTTCACAATTTATCTCCCAAAGACATATCCATATACTCTGTCACAACAGTTCCAGAGGGCTCAATCTTCCCTCATTGGCTAACTCCCTCATCTCTGGATTCAACCTGGTGACCTCTTTTGTGTTTACATTAACATCTCTGGTTCAATCGGCTCCTAGATCCTCTCCGGACCCACTTCAGACATGCTTTCACCACCACCCCACCCCCGATCTGCCAACCCCGACACCCCAGCGCTCTTGGGACAACACCCCATGGCATTCGGGAAGGCCCCGTCAAAAGACGGGGCTGAGGTTGAAGCAATTCTGGTGCCAGGCAGTTGAAGCCGAACCCTGTCGTTACATCTCCTCAGAGGTACGTGAGAGGAATTATCGGCCCTAACTTCTACAACTGTCCAGGCTGGGTGCAGAATCATGCAGTGACAATCGTGGGATACAGAGTCAGTGAGTACCCACCCCGAGCTGAGAAAGAGTCACACAGAGAAGCCGGCCCTTCCACCTTGCCCACGCCAGTCCCAGCGACAAGCACGGTCGGTACCCTTCTGTGCGTTGGTGACTCAAGTGCCCATCCAGGCACTGCACAGACTGACGGGTTGGAAGGGAGGGGGATGGTGTGCTGGGCTTCATAAACCATGGGATCCATGAGGTGACGTTGCAGCTGCACGAGACTTTGGTTAAGCCCCCCCCCCAACTTGGAGTATTGGGTTCAGCCCACTACAGGAAGGATGGGGAGGCTGCAGAGAGGGCACAGAAGAGATTCACAAGAACCGATGCCCGGATTGGCAGGCGCACCTTGTGAGGATGGGTCTTTTCTCCTGAGAGTGACGAAGGGTGAGGGTGGTGTACAAGACAATGAGAGGCTTTGATTGTGTGGACGGACCCCAGGGGCTGAAATGGCGGAGATAGTTTTAAGGTGCTCGGGCGCAAGTACAAGGGGTGTTATATAGTCAGGATAATGTAACTGCATAAGAATATACCCTTCTGACTGTAGTGTCCCACTGTGGGGTGTATGCATATGAGTGGGTGTGAAGTTTCCTGAGATAGTGAAAGGCATCAGTAAGTAAAGCCTCTTCTGTCATTTGAATCTTGCATCTCTAAGTTATTTAAGAAGTCTCCCAAGTCACAGAGAGACATAACGGGGGGAGGGGGGGGGATATGCAAGAGGGGTGGGTGCACGGCATGTGTTGCCGGCAATTGGTGGGGTAGGATGGGGAAATTGGATCTTGGAACTGAGAAAAGTGGAGAGCTGCGCAGTCAGGAAATTCTAGGCCATGGCTCGAGTAGGTATTAGGCTCGTAAAACACTGTGGGCTGAAGGGGCTGGACTGTGCTGTGGATTTTGAGAATCCGCGATGCGCAGACATGGGAACTGTGTTCCGGATCCCAACTGCTTTCTGGGCGGTGACTTGAGAACTCGCACCATAAAGGGACGCCAGGTGAAGGCGCTCGGCGGAGTGCATCATGGTGTGGGGTACGGTCGCTGCAGAGAAATAGAGAAGCTGCTCCGCCCAAGGCTGCGAGAGAGCGGTGAACGGCCCTCTCTCAAGTTCGCCTGCAAATCCTGCTGTCCTGCCAAAGTTGCTGACACGCGAAAGGACCATCGCATGCTCTCTGGGTGGTCACATGCTCTCCATTCCCTCCCATCGGGCAGAAGGTACACGCCCTTGAAAGCCGACAGGTGCAAGGTGGACTTGCTTAGGCAGCGCTCCCAGAACATAGAAATCTACAGCACACGCGCAGGCCCGTCGGCCCTCAGTGTGGTGCTGGCCTGATACCCTTCCCTACCAACCACCACACGGTTGGTGAGGCAGTTAGCGCCACGCTGTTACAGCGCCAGCGACCAGGGTTCGAATCCCGCCCTGACTGCGTTCTTCCCCTGGGGTGGGGTTCCGGTTTCCTCCCAACCTTCAAAATTGTACCGGTGCGGGGGCGGGGGCGGGGGCGTTGTTGCAGGTCATTTGGGTGTAACTGAGCGTTCCAGAAGGGCCTGTCACCCTGACAAATTAACATAAAATCTGAAAAATCTTTTAAAAACCCTCAATTTTACTCAGTTCCACATTGCCCGGGCAATTATTATCATGAACAAGGCATGAAATTCGGTGTTTTGCGGCAAAACGTTCATATTATAACCATCTTGCAACATAACTATAAAAATAATAGTGCACAAAGAGTCAGACAGGCTCTGTGGTTCATTGATCATTCGGGAATCTGATGGCAGTGGCGAAGAAGCTGCCCTTGTGCTCGTCTTCAGGCTCCTGGACCTTTTTTCCCTGATAGGAGCAGAGTGAAGAGGGGAGGGCCTGGCCAGGGTGGGGGGGGAGGAGTCTTTGTGGATAGAGGCTGCTTTTTGAAGACCCCGCCTCATGTCAATGACCTCGATGGAGTGGAGTCTGGTGCCTGTGACGTCTCAGTCCTAGTTAATGACCCTCTGGGTCCTGAGATTTGGCATCTTTATCCCAGGCTGTGATGCAACCGGCCAGAGCATCTTTCTCGTCGACTTTTTCGATCCTGTCGACAACTGTGGTGTCATCAACACTGGAGTTGTTCCTGGCCCCACAGTCGTGGGTGTATTATGTGTAGGGCAGTGGGTTGATGACGAATATCTGTCTGGCAAAATGGAATTTTGTGTAATGTTACATATTATTTGTTTTGAAAACCTTATTTATAATCAATAATAGATAATACATACAAATTGCAATGTAATGCATCTTTTATCCCATAAAAACCCCTCCCCCATCCCTCCCCACCCCCTACTAGTCAACCCACAAAAAAAAAAGATAGATGGAGGAGAATAATTAAAACAATACATTTAAACTTGTCACGGGTTGGGACCACACCACCCATGTATGGGAAAATATTTTAACAGTACGCATGCAATCCACATACGGTCTCTAAACCTTAACCAAAAAAAGGATAATTACCTTGTAAATTATGCATTATCTCTAAAGGAACACATGACCTCATCTCTGCCTGACCATCGTTGAATATTCAACTGAATCTCAATCCTCCATGCAACTGCAAGACTGCTCAGGCCAACCACAAAAAGGCAATTGGAGATTTAGTGAATTTCAGTTCTAAATGCGATGATTTAATATCACCCAATAAAAATATCGTAGGGTCAAATGAAATTTTAAATTTAAACATGACTTCCAAAATCTCTTCAATTTTATTCCAAAAGTGTTTAACCGTCTCACATAAACAAATTGAGTGTAAGAAGGTTCCTACTTCCTTATGACATCTAAAGCTGAAGTGACATATTTAAATTTCTTTAATTTCTCAAGAGTTAAATATAATTGATGAATAAAATTATAGTGAACCAGTCTATACCTCACGTTCACAATCTTAGTCATACTATCTTTACATATCGACGTCCACTCTTCTGGGGGGTGGGTGGGATGGATATCCCCAAGTCTTTCTCCCATTTCACACTAATCTTATCTGCATCTGGCTTGGGGGTTTTACCCTGCAATAAATTATACATATTCGATATGAAACCCTTCCAGTAATTAAACTCTCAAATTTAGATCTTCTCAGAAGACACAAGGTACACCCAAAGTTTTCTATCAATAAAGCTTTTTAACTTGATAATAAGTAAAAACAAAAGAACTCAAAGGTATATCATATATTTCTCTCTCATTCTTAGAAAAGAAATAAAATGTCCTGCCTCATAGAAATCTTCCACCAATTTCACTCCTTTTTGTTCCCATTAACTTCAATAATCGATTATTAACCGTGAAAGGTAAAGGCTTATTTTGAAATAAAGGCGTCTTAGCTAAGATTTTACCTTTTGAACCTGAAAGCTCATTCTTATTTATCCATAACTCAAGCAGATGCTTCAACACCGGGAAGTTATAACTGCATAATAACTGAGAATTCCATCGATAGATAAATTGGTCCATCCTCTTCTCACCAATCTGAGATAATTCAATAGTGGCCTAAACTAAAGGAGTCACCACTTGAAACATTTTATTTATAAATTTTAATTGAGCTGATTCATAGTAGTGCTGAAGGTTCGGTAAACCACCCAATGCATATTTCCATGTTAATTTTTGTAATGAAACTCTCGCCATTTTGTCGTTCCATCAAAACATTCTTATCAATGAATTAATATCCTTTATAAGGTATCTTACATGGAATGGATTGAAACAAATATTGAATTTGAGGAAAAATATTCATCTTAATATAATTCACTCATCCTATTGGTAAGTTCTTCAACCTATTCAAATCATCTTTAATTCTAGTCAATAATGGTAAATAATTCAATGTAAATAAAAGATCATGATTATTATCAATAATAATACCCAAATATTTAATACGATCAGACCATCTAAACTTCACAATCTGTCTACATGATGAATAATCCATCTCTGCCAAAGGCATAATTTCACTCTTCTCCCAATTTGCTTTATAACCAGATAACACTCCATAATGTTGCAAATGCTCATGTTAGGTCGGAGAAATAATGTTTTTTTAAAATTTTTTTATTTTTCACACTATAAACCACATTGATCAAGATACATACATTTTCCTTTTCAAATATATACAGTGTCGTTTTCTCCCCCCCTTCCCATCCCACCCTCCCTACCTCCCCTCCCATTCATTTAAAGTTCAGAATCTAAGATACATTAAACCCGTCAAACAATGTTGTCACTCAATAAAAATAAACAAGAAATTCCACTGAGCCATTCTTTTCAGTTATATTGTATCATACGTAACCTCATATTTATTGTATTTCTCATAGTTCCTGAGCAGAACTTCTCCCATGTTTCATTCTTTATCTTTATGTTTAGATCTTGTTCCCATTTTTGTTTAGTTTTGCCATTTGTTTCCTCATTCTCCTTTTCTTGTAGTTTAATATACATGATTGTTATAAATTTTTTGATTATCATTGTGTCTGTAATCACATATTCAAAATTACTTCCCTTTGGTAACCTCAGACTGCTTCCTAATTTGTCCTTCAAGTAGGATTTCAGTTGGTAGTATGCCAACACTGTATTGTGAGTTATATTATATTTCTTTTCATTTGTTCAAAGGATAATAATTTATTTCCTGAAAAACAATTTTCTATTCTTTTGATCCCTTTTTTCTCCCATTCTCTAAAGGAAAGGTTATTTATTGTCAAAGGGATTAGCTGATTTTGCATCAGTATTAATTTTGGTAGTTGGTAATTTGTTTTATTCCTTTCTACATGAATCTTCTTCCAAATATTGAGCAGATGATGTAATACTGGAGAATTCCTATGTTGTACCAATTTTTCATCCCATTTATATAATATATGTTCAGGTATCTTCTCCCCTATTTTACCTAGTTCTAATCTAGTCCAATCTGGCTTTTCCCTTGTTTGATAAAAATCTGATAGGTATCTTAATTGTGCGGCTCTATAATAATTTTTAAAGTTTGGCAGTTGTAAGCCTCCTTGTTTATACCATTTTGTTAATTTATCTAGTGCTATCCTCGGTTTCCCCCCTTTCCATAAAAATTTCCTTATTATTTTCTTTAACTCCTTGAAGAATTTCTCCGTCAAGTGTATTGGCAATGCCTGAAATAGATATTATATCCTTGGAAAAATGTTCATTTTAATACAGTTTATCCTTCCTATTAGTGTTAGTGGTAAGTCTTTCCAATGCTCTAAGTTGTCCTGTAATTTTTTCATTAGTGGATAATAATTGAGTTTATATAGATGGCCGAGGTTTTTATTTATTTGTATACCTAGGTATCGTATTGCATGCATTTGCCATATGTATGGTGATTCTTTCTTAAATTTTGAGAAATCCGCATTATTCATTGGCATTGCTTCACTTTTATTTGTGTTAATCTTGTATCCCGACACTTCTCCATATTCCTTCAATTTCTTACGTAATTCTTTTATTGATATTTCTGGTTCTGTTAAGTATACTATAACGTCATCTGCAAATAAACTGATTTTATATTCCTTGTCTTTTATTTTTATCCCTTTTATTTTATTTTCTGTTTTTATCAGTTCTGCTAGTGGTTCTATAGCTAACGTGAACAGTGAGGGAGATAGTGGGCATCCCTGCTTTGTTGATCTGCTTAAGTTAAAATGTTTTGATACATATCCATTTACTGTCACTTTCGCCAATGGCCCCTTATATAATGCTTTAATCCAATTAATATATTTCTCTGGTAAACTGAATTTTTGTAGTACCTTGAATAAATAATTCCATTCTACTCTGTCAAAGGCCTTCTCTGCGTCTAAAGCAAACGCTACTGTTGGAGCTTTATTTCCTTCTACTGCATGAATTAAGTTAATAAACTTACAAATATTATCTGTTGTTCGTCTTTTTTTAATAAATCCATTTTGGTCTAGATTTACTATTTTTGGTACATAGTCAGCTAATCTGATTGCTAATAGTTTAGTTATTATCTTATAATCTGTGTTAAGTCAAGATATTGGTCTATATGACGCTGGTGCAAGTGGATCTTTCCCTGTCTTTGGTATTACTGTAATTATTGCAGTTTTGCATGAATCTGGTAAGCTTTGTGTTTTATCTATCTGGTTGATTACTTCCAGGAGGGGAGGAATAAATAAATCTTCAAATGTTTTATAGAATTCTATTGGGAATCCATCCTCTCCTGGTGTTTTATTATTCGGTAGTTTTTTTTAATTATCTCTTGTATTTCTACTATTTGAAATGGTTCTATTAATTTATTTTGTTCATCTATTTGTAATTTTGGTAGTTCAATTTTAGTTAAAAAATCATCTATTTTGGCTTCTTTCCCTTCGTTTTCAGTTTGGTATAATTGTTCGTAGAATTCTCTGAAGTTTTCATTAATCTCCGTTGGATTATATGTGATTTGTTTGTCTTTTTCCTTGATGCCAATACCATTCTCTTAGTTTGTTCTGTCTTAAGCTGCCATGGTAGAATTTTGTGCATTTTTTCTCCTAGTTCATAATATTTCTGTTTTGTCTTCATTGTTCTTCTCCACCTTATATGTTTGTAATGTTTCATATTTTATTTTTTTATCTGCCAATTCTCTTCTTTTAGTTGTGTCTTCCTTCATTGCTAATTCTTTTTCTATATTTACTATTTCCCTTTCCAACTGCTCTGTTTCCTGATTGTAGTCCTTCTTCATCTTGGTTACATAACATTATTTGCCCTCTGATGAACTCTTTCATTGCGTCCCATAGTATAAACTTATCTTTCACTGATACCGTATTTATTTCAAAGTACATTTTAATTTGTCTTTCAATGAATTCTCTAAAATCCTGCCTTTTAAGTTGCATGGAGTTTAATCTCCATCTATACATTCTTGGAGGGATGTCCTCTAACTCTATTGTCAATATCAGGGGTGAGTGGTCCGATAATATTCTAGCTTTATATTCCTTTTTTCTAACTCTGTCTTGCATGTGAGCTGATAACAGGAATAGGTCTATTCTTAAGTATGTTTTATGTCTACCCGAATAATATGAATATTCCTTTTCCTTTGGGTGTTGGTTCCTCCATATATCCAAAAGTTGCATTTCTTGCATCGATTTAATTATATATTTGGTTACTTTGTTCTTTCTGATAATTTTTTTCCCAGTTTTATGCATGTTTGAATCCAAATTAAGGTTGAAATCCCCTCCTTTTAGTATGTTCCCTTGCGTGTCTGCTATCTTCAAAAAAATATCTTGCATAAATTTTTGATCTTCTTCGTTAGGTGAATATACATTGAGTAAATTCCAAAACTCCGAATATATTTGACATTTTATCATTACCTCTTCTATTTTAATTGGTACATTTTTACTGATTAATATAGCTACTCCTCTAGCTTTTGAATTATATGACGCTGCTGTTACATGTCCTATCCAATCTCTCTTTAATTTCTTGTGTTCCATTTCAGTTAAGTGTGTTTCTTGCACAAATGCTATATCAATTTTTTCTTTTTTCAGTAAATTTAGCAGTTTCTTCCTTTTGATTTGGTTATGTACTCCGTTAATATTTAAAGTCATATAGTTCAACATAGCCATTTCATACTTTGTTTATCTTTCCTTTCCGCTTCCTCATCATCACCTTTCCTTCTTATCCATTTCTGCTTTCTTGTTTTGAACACATTATAAGACAACATTTCTAAAACATCAAACTTTTCCCTTATTCTCCTATCTAAAATTTCTTTAACCCCACTTTCCCCTCCCCTTCCTGAGTTGCCCTTTATCCCTTGTCGGGCAACCACATCTCCCCTCTCCATTTGGATTTGCGAATTCACTCGCAAGCGTCAACTGATTTTGCAGTGACCATAACTCCTCCCCACCCAGCCCCCCCAGAAAAGATTTTAATTTTCATATATAACAAAGGTCACTCTCTTAATTCCCTCCTTACTTCCTCACTTCCCTTTCTTTCCCTTATTAATTCTTATCTATACTCTATATATTTTCTTTTAAATACGCAATACTCATGTACACACATATATACATACACACACACACACACACACACACACACACACACATCTATATATATATATATATATATATACCCATATACACACATACATATAGTTCGTGGTCATTTTTGCTCTCGTTACATGTCTTCATCTCTCTGTTTGTTTTGTAGTTGTTCTGCAAATTTTAGTGCTTCCTCCGGATCCGAGAATAATCTGTTTTGCTGCCCTGGAATAACTATTTTAAGTACCGCTGGGTACTTTAGAATAAATTTATATCCTTTTTTCCATAGGATCGCTTTTGCTGTATTAAACTCCTTTCTCTTCTTCAGGAGTTCAAAACTTATGTCTGGATAGAAAAAAAATTTTTGACCTTTGTATTCCAGTGGCTTTTTGTCTTCTCTTATTTTCTTCATTGCTTTCTCCAATATATTTTCTCTTGTTGTATATCTTAGGAATTTTACTAAACTGGATCTTGGTTTTTGTTGTGGCTGTGGTTTCGGGGCTAATGTTCTATGTGCCCTTTCTATTTCCATTTCTTCCTGTAATTCTGGTCTTCCTAGGACCCTGGGGATCCAATCTTTTATAAATTCTCTCATATTCTTGCCTTCTTCATCTTCCTTAAGGCCCACTATCTTTATATTATTTCTTCTATTATAATTTTCCATTCTATCTATCTTCTGAGCTAACAGCTCTTGTGTCTCTAACTTTTTTATTAGATTCTTCTAATTTCTTTTTTTAAGTCCTCTACTTCCATTTCTACGGCTGTTTCTCATTCTTCCACCTTGTCCACTCTTTTTCCTATATCTGACATGACCATCTCTAATCTATTCATTTTTTCTTCTGTACTTTTAATTCTTCTTTTTATTTCACTAAATTCTTGTGATTGCCAATCTTTTACTGATTCCATATATTCTTTAAAAAAAATATATCCATTGTCTTGCCCTTCCCTTCTTCTTCCATTTCTCTATGTTCTTCTTCTTCTTCTGGGTTGGTCATCTGTTGTTTCCTTGATTTCTTTTTACTCTCTTCTTTCTTGTTCTCATTGTTTTCTATGTTCTCTTCTTGTTGTTGTGCTGTAGCTGTCATTCTCAGCTGTGGAGATCGACTCCTCAGCTGGTCCCCCCTCCCGTCAGTGTTCTTTTTGTCATGCGCGGTTGCGCACTTTTACTTGGCTCCGCGAGCCATTTTTGTAGTCCCGAGCTCGGGACTTCCACTGACTTTAGGGAGCGGGCTTCTCTCCCCGCGGCGGGCCTCCTCGGACAGGTAAGGCCTTCACTTTCTTCTTCCGATGTCTTTTCTTCTTCTCTTCTTCCCGTTGCTTTCGACTTTTCTCTCTTCGCTGCCATTTTCTTCCCACCTTTATTTTCACTTTATTTTAGTTTTTGTGTTTGTGGCTTTGTTTTTTCTCTGTTTTTTTAAAACTTTTCCGGAGAGGGCTGGAGTTCCCCGACTGGCCACTACTTCATCACGTGACTCCTCCCCGGAGAAATAATGTTAAGGTACTCGGTCTTCTGGAGGACTTTGAGGGACTGGATCCAGTCTAGTTTTTTCAAAAATGGATTTCGGATGTCTTGGGATCAACGTATTTCCCAGATGGACTGGAACTGGACAGAAGTCACAGAGCGATACGGAGGAAGCTGTTTCCTGGACAACCACCATGGTCTATTTTGATACGTTGTTTGTGTTATGAGGACAGAGAATGGTTTTGAGACTTGCGGTGCAAAGTGCGGAAAATGATCAGGGGCCTTTGCTTGTTAAAAATAACAGGGTCTTTTTTTAACGCAGATTTGAGTCAAACGGTGATTAAACGTCGTAAAGAATTTAATTCGGCTAAAGCTGTTCTTTGGAGGAAAGGGTATATATTTCTTTTCGATATCCTGCAACCTTAAAAAATGTTTATGGGGAGTATCAGTCTCAATTTTTTTCAGATGATGCAGAGGCTTTGGAATTTGCTAATTCTTTTACCTGATAACAAGCAGGGTTAGAATTCGAATAAATATTCCCAGCAGCTTGTGGTTACTCCCAAGAGGAGAAATGGTAAATGAGAGATGGAATCTCGGCAGTTGTTTGATGTTCGCACTGATGATGATGAAGTGAATCCTGATTTGGAAGAAGAGTTTCAGACTTGAGATGAAAATATGTATTTTAAAATTCTGTTTGGGGGGGGGGGGTGTTGTCCAACTGCGGATTCTTTCAAAGTTGTCAGCACTTTGAGGCATCTGTCACTCCCGCATGATTGAGGGAGGTAATACCGTTGGGTATTCTTTTTTTATATATTTTGGTTTTTTTTAAATTATGGGTTTACTCTTTTCTTTCTACCTCTCTTGGAGGAGAAGTTTAATTTTTTGTGTATGGATATTGTGGGGAGGCACTTCTCCATTTGTCGTCGGGGGGGAGGAAATGAAGAATCTTTAAATGGCTAATTTATATTTTGTTACTTTTAATGTAAACTGGATAAATAATCCTATTAAAAGAAAGAGGGTAATGGCATACCTTAGAAAATTGAAGGTAGGGGGGGGAGTCACGTGATGGAGTAATGGCCGGACGGTGAACTCCAGCCCTCTCTTGAAAAGTCAGAAAAAGCAAAGGAAAACACAAAGGCACAGAAATAAAAGTTAAAGAAAAGTGAGTATAAAGGTGGAAAGAAGATGGCGACAAAAAAAGAAAAATCGAAATCAACGGTAAGAAGAGAGGAAGAGAAGACAACGGAGGAAGAAGGAGAAGGCCTTACCTGTTCGAAGAGGCCCGCGGTGGAGAGAGAAACCCGCTCCCGCAGGTCGGTAGAAAGTGGACTACAAAAATGGCTCGTTGAGCCGAGTAAAAGTGCGCAACCGCGCATGAAAAAAAACACAATGACGGGAGGGGTGACCAGCTGGGGAGTCGATCTCCACAGCCGGCAACGACAGCTGCAGAACACCTGCAGCAAGAAGAGAACACAGAAGACAATGAAAACAAGAAAGAAGAGAAGAAAAGGGCAACAAAGAAACAACAGATGGCCAACCCAGAGGAAGAAGAAGAGGAAGAGGAAGAATACAGTGAAATAGAAGAAGAAGGGAAAGGCAAGATAAAGGATATACTTTCTCTTATTAAAGAATATATGGAGTCATTTAAAGAATGGCAAACACAGGAATTTAATGATTTAAGAAGAAGAATAAACAACACAGAAGAGAAAATGAATAAAATAGATAAATGGACAAGATGGAAGAGCGGGAAGCAGCAGTAGAAATGGAGGTAGAGGACTTAAAAAAGAAATTAGAGGAATCTAATAAAAAAGTTATAGAGACACAAGAACTGTTAGCTCAGAAAATAGATATAATGGAAAATTATAACAGAAGAAATAACATAAAGATAGTGGGCCTTAAGGAAGACGAAGAAGGCAAGAATATGAGAGAGTTTATAAAAGATTGGATCCCTAGGATCCTAGGATGTCCAGAACTACAGCAAGAAATGGAAATAGAAAGGGCACATAGAGCATTGGCCTTTAAACCACAACCACAACAAAAGCCAAGATCTATTTTAGTAAAATTCCCAAGATATACTACAAGAGAAAAGGTACTGGAGAAGACAATGGAAAAAGTAAGAGATGGCAACAAGCCACTGGAGTAAAAAGGGCAAAAAATCTTCATTTATCCAGATATAAGTTTTGAACTCCTAAAGAAGAGAAAGGAGTTTAATACAGCAAAGGCGATTTTATGGAAGAAAGGGTATAAATTTATACTAAAGCATCCAGCGGTATTGAAAATATTTATTCCAGGACAACAAAACAGACTATTCTCGGACCCAGAAGGAGCACGAAAATTTGCAGAACAATTACAAAATAGACTGAGGGATGAAGACGTGTAAAGAGAAAAAAATGACCACGATTTATATGCATGTGGGTAAAGAGGTATAAGTGTGTATATGTATAATGTGCATACGTGAATGTATCCGTATTTAGAGGAAAATATAGATAGTATAGACAAGAATTAATAAGGGAAGAAAATGGAATAGAGGGAATAAGGAGGGAACTAAAAGAGTGACCATTGTTACACATGAAAAGTGAAATCTTGTCTGGGGGGGGCTGGGTGGAGAGGAGTTGTGGTCACTGCAAAATCAGCTGACGCTTGTGAGTGAATTCGCAAACCCAAATGGAGAGGGGAGATGTGGTTGTCCGACAAGGGATAAAGGACAACTCAGGAGGGGAAGGGGAGATTGGGGCTAAAGAAGTTTTAAATAGGAGAATAAGGAAAATGTTTGATGTTTTAGGAATGTTGTCTTATAAAGGGTTTAAAATAAGAAAACAGAAATAGAAAAGGAGGAAAGGTAATGATGGAAAAACGGAAAGGGAAGATAAACAAAGTATAAAATGGCTACGTTGAACTATATGACTTTAAATATTAATGGAATACATAACCAAATTAAAAGGAAGAAACTGCTAAATTTACTGAAAAAAGAAAAAATTGATATAGCATTTGTGCAAGAAACACACTTAACTGAATTGGAGCACAAGAAATTAAAGAGAGATTGGGTAGGACATGTAACAGCAGCATCGTATAATTCAAAAGCAAGAGGAGTGGCTATATTAATTAGTAAAAATGTGCCATTTAAAATAGAAGAGGAAATAGTAGATCCAGCAGGGAGATATGTAATGATAAAATGTCAGATATATTTGGAGTTTTGGAATCTACTCAATGTATACTCACCTAACGAAGAAGATCAAAAGTTTATGCAAGATATCTTTTTGAAGGTAGCAAATACGCAAGGGAACATATTAATAGGAGGGGATTTCAACCTGAATTTGGATTCAAATATGGATAAAACTGGGGAAAAAATTAACAGAAAGAACAAAGTAACCAAATTTATAATTAAATCAATGGAAGAAATGTAACTTTTGGATATATGGAGGAAACAACACTCAAAAGAAAAGGAATATTCATATTACTCGGCTAGACATAAAACATACTCAAGAATAGACCTATTTTTGTTATCAGCTAGTATGCAATATAGAGTTAGGAAAACAGAATATAAAGCTAGAATACTATCGGACCATTCACCCTTAATATTGACAGTAAAGCTAGAGGACATCCCTCCAAGAATGTATAGATGGAGATTAAACCCCATGTTACTTAAAAGGCAGGATTTTAGAGAATTTATTGAAAAACAAATAAAAATGTATTTTGAAATAAATACGGAATCAGTGGAAGATAAGTTTATACTATGGGATGCAATGAAAGCATTCATTAGAGGGCAAATAATAACTTATGTAACCAAGATGAAGAAGGACTATAATCAGGAAACAGAGCAGTTGGAAAGGGAAATAGTAAATATAGAAAAAAAATTAGCAATGAAGGAAGATACAACTAAAAGAAGAGAATTGGCGGATAAAAAAATAAAATATGAAATACTACAAACATATAAGGTGGAGAAGAATATAATGAAGACAAAACAGAAATATTATGAACTGGGTGAAAAAACGCACAAAATCCTAGCATGGCAGCTTAAGACAGAACAAGCTAAGAAAATGGTATTGGCATCAAGGAAAAAAGACAAACAAATTACATATAATCCAAAAGAAATTAAGGAAAACTTTAGAGAATTCTATGAACAATTATACCGAACTGAAAACGAAGGGAAAGAAGGGAAAATAGATGAATTTCTGACTAAAATTGAGCTACCAAAACTACAAATAGAGGAACAAAATAAATTAACAGAACCGAACCATTTGGAATAGTAGAAATACAAGAGATAATAAAAAAATTACCAAATAATAAGACACGAGGAGAGGATGGATTCCCAATAGAATTCGACAAAACATTTAAAGACTTATTAATTCCGCCCCTCCTGGATGTAATCAACCAGATTGATGAAACACAAAGCTTACCAGATTCATGTAAAACAGCAATAATTACAGTAATACTAAAGCAAGGGAAAGATCCACTCTCACCAGCGTCATATAGACCAATATCTTTACTAAACACAGATTATAAGATAATAGCTAAACTATTAGCAAACAGATTAGCAGAGCATGTACCGAAAATGGTAAATTTAGACCAAACTGGATTTATCAAAAAAAGACGCACAACAGACAATATTTGTAAATTTATTAACTTAATTCATGCAGTAGAAGGAAATAAAGGACCTACAGTAGCAGTTGCTTTAGACGCAGAGAAGACCTTTGACAGAGTAGAATGGAATTATTTGTTCAAAGTATTGCAAAAATTCAGTTTACCGGAGAAGTATATTAATTGGATTAAAGCATTATATAAGGGACCATTAGCGAAAGTGACAGTAAATGGACATGTATCAAAGCAATTTATCTTAAGCAGGTCAACGCGGTAGGGATGCCCACTATCACCTTTATTGTTTGCGTTAGCTATAGAACCATTAGCAGAATTGATAAGAATAGATAATAATATAAAAGGAATAAAAATAAAAGACAAGGAATATAAAATCAGTCTATTTGTGGATGATGTTATAGTGTACTTAACAGAACCAGAACTATCAATAAAAGAATTATATAAGAAATTGAAGAAATATGGAGAAGTGTCGGGTTACAAGATAAACGTAAATAAAAGTGAAGCAATGCCTATGAATAATGCGGATTTCTCAAAATTTAAGAAGGAATCTCCATTTAGATGGCAAATGCAGGCAATAAGATACCTAGGTGTACAAATAAATAAAAATCTCGGCCAACTATATAAACTCAATTATTATCCACTAATGAAAAAAATTACAGGACGATTTAGAGCATTGGAAAGATTTACCACTAACACTAATAGGAAGGATAAACTGTATTAAAATGAACATTTTTCCAAGGATATTATACTTATTTCAGGCATTGCCAATACAACTGACAGAAAAATTCTTCAAGGAGTTAAAGAAAATAATAAGGAAATTTTTATGGAGAGGGGGGAAACCGAGGATAGCACTAGATAAATTAACAGAATGGTATAAACAAGGAGGCTTACAACTGCCAAACTTTAAAAATTATTATAGAGCCACACAATTAAGATACCTATCAGATTTTTATCAAACAAGGGAAAAATCAGACTGGACTAGATTAGAATTAGATAAAATAGGGGAAAAGATACCTGAACACATATTATATAAATGGGATGAAAAATTGGTACAACATAGAAGTTCTCCAGTATTACATCATCTCCTCAATATTTGGAAGAAGATTCATGTAGAAAGAAATAAAACAAATTATCAATTACCAAAACTAATATTGACGCAAAACAAGTTACTCCCTTTTACAATAGATAACCTTTCCTTTAGAGAATGGGAAAAAAAAGGGATTAAAAGAATAGAAAATTGTTTTTCAGGAAATAGATTCTTATCCTTTGAACAAATGAAAGATAAGTACAATATAACTCAAGATATAGCGCTGGCATATTACCAATTGAGATCCTACTTGAAGGACAAATTAGGAAGCAGTTTGAGTTTGCCAGAGGCAAGTAACCTTGAATATGTGATTACAGATACAATGATAATCAAAAGATTTATAACAAATATGTATATTAAACTGTAAGAAAAGGAGAATGAGGAAACAAATGGTAAAACTAAACAAAAATGGGAACAAGATTTAAATATAAAATAAAAAAGGAAACATGGGAGAAATTATGTTCCGGAACGATGAGAAATACAATAAATACGAGGCTACGTATCATACAATATAACTGGATACACAGACTATACATTACACCTCAAAAGTTAAATAAATGGGACCCAACAGTATCTGATAGATGTTTTCGATGTAAAAAAGAAATGGGAACAACAATTCATGCAATCTGGACATGTGAGAAAGTAGAAAAATTTTGGGAAGATCTCAATCAGATATTAAATAAAATAACAGAAAACAATATACCAAAGAATCCAGAGATCTTCCTCCTAAGTAACATAAAAAACAAAGAATTTGGAATTGATTTGGAGGATGCACAAAAAAGATTTGTTAAGATAGCTCTAGCCGTAGCAAAAAAATGTATTATGTCAACCTGGAAATTGGAAGATAATTTGAAAATACAGCAATGGTATATAGAAATGAATAAATGTATTCCATTAGAAAAAATAACATTTAGTTTAAGAAATAATATTGAAATATTTGAACAAATATGGGAGCCTTACATTAAATACAATAGCGAAAACCTACTGGGGACAATCATTACCTAAGTTGATGGAAGGAGAAGGAAAGAAAAGAATGGACTCAGTAGAATTTCTGGTGTATTTTTGTTGAGTGACAACATTGTCTGACTGGTTTAATGTATCCTAGATTGTATACCTTAAATGGATGGGAGGGGGGTGGGGGGGGGGGGTGTGGGTTGGGAGGAGGGAGGGGTGGGGGAGAAAATGTCACTGTATATGTGTGGAAAGGAAAAATTGTGTATCATGGCTAATGTGATTTATGGTGTGAAAAATAAATAAATTAATTAAAAGAAAATTGAAGGTAAACGTGGCTTTTTTGCAGGAATCTTATTTGACTGAGAAAGAGCATCATAACTTGAAAAGAGATTTGGTCGGGCAGGTAGTATCATCTCTTCATTCTAAAGCAAGAGGGGTCGCTACTTTGGTTAATAAGAAATTATCTTTTAAATTGGAATCAGTTTTTGAAGCGGCTGGTAGACCTTTGATTGTTAATTGTACAAGTTTTTCAGAATCTTAGACTTTAATGAATGATTATGCTCCAAATGTTGATGACAAACAATTTATGGTGGATTCCTTTCTTAATTTGAATTAGGCTTATGATAGAATTATGATAGGAGGTGACTTTAATTGTTGTTACGATCCATTATTGGATAAATCTCCTAAAATGATAATTAGATCTAAGATGGCTAAACAGTCGATGGTCTTAATGAAGGAGTTGAATTTAGTAGATATATGGAGGAAATTAAATCCTAAAGGAAAAGAATTTTCATTTTACTCATTTCGGCTTGATTCTTTTTCAAGAATAGATTTGATTTTAGTGTTAGTGCAATTGCAAGGTTAAATTATGGAAGCTGTGAACAAATGGAGGATATTCTCTGATCACTCCTTGTTATTAATTACTTGTAGTGTTTCAGAGAGGATGGAAAATGTGCACAGGTCACGTTTTAATTAATTCTTACTTAAAGATCTGAAATTTTGTAAGTTTACATGGGATCACATCTAAAGTTTTTTGAAGATAAATGTGGGCTCAGTTGATTCTAAATTTGTCTTATGGGACTGTTTGAAAGCTTATTTACGGGGACAAATTATTAGTTACACAGTTAAAGTTGAGAACCAGTGAATGGCTGAAGCTGACAAGTTGCAGAAGGAGACCGAAGTTCTGGAGAAAGATTTACAATTAGTAAATTAAAAACTGCAGTATAATTCGTTGCAAACATAAATTTGAAAGGCTTTTACAGAGGACTAATCAATGTTATTATGAGTTAGGGGAGAGAGTGCATAAAGTGTGAGCATGGCAGTTAAAGGCCTTAATTTCCTGCATCTCAGTATATCACATCTACTTGTTCACCCTTTAAAAAATATATAAAACCAATATTTCAAACATAATCCAAAGAGATGTGGTATTTTACGTATAACCATTTACAACATAGAAACAGGCCAGTTTGGCGATTCTAGTCCGTCCTGAACAACCTCTCCCACCTGGTCCCACTGGCCATTCATTCGGCCCATAACCTCTCCTGTCCATATACCTATCCAACCGTTCCGTGAATATTAGCATCCATCTCACTTCTACCGTCACTGCTGGAAGTTCATTCCACACCTCACCACCCTTTGCATGAAGAAATTCTCCCTCACGTTTCCCCTTTTACTCTCAATCCGTGCCTCCTTGTTTGAATCTTCCCCACTCTCAGTGGAAAGAGCCCGTCCATGTTGACTCCATCCGTCCCCCTTATCATTTTGAATACCTCAACCTTCTACACTCCAGGGAATAAAGTCCCAGCCTCCTCAACCCCCCCCTGTAACTCGAACCCTGAAATCCCAGCAATATTCTCGTAAACCTCTCTCTCTACTGTTAATGTCCTCCCTTTAACTTGGTAACCAAAACTGCACACAATATTCCAAATTTGGTCTCACCAATGCCTTATACAAATTCAACATAACATCCCAACTCCTGTGTTCAATACTCTGATTTATGAAAGCCAACATACTAAATTGCCTTCTTGACTCCTAAATCCCTTAGTTTTACTGCATTCTTCATTTCTCTACCATTTAACGTGTATTTTGATTAGTCCAACCAAAATGTAGCACCTCACATTTATCAGTATTAAATTCCATCTGCCATCTTCCAGCCCACGCTTCTAACTGTCCGATATCACCCTGTAAGCTTTGATAATCTTCCTCGATGTCCACAATACTACCAACCTTTGGATCATCTGCAAATTTACTAATCCAAATTGCCACCCTCTCATCTCGATCGTTAATATATATGACAAATAGCAGTGGATCTAGCACCGATCCCCGAGGTACTCCGCTCGTCACCGACCTCCAGTCTGAGAAGCAATCATCCACTACTCGCTGGCTTCCCCATCCAGCCATTGTTTAATCTGGTTCGCTACGTCACCACAGATAGCCAGCGCCTGAACCTTCCTGGCTGACCTCCCACGTGGGACCTTGTCAGCGGCCTCACTCAAGATATTGTGAGGTGAACTGAACGCAGAAGGCGGGATGTTATTCCTCAATACGTCAGTTGTACATGGTATGGGTCAGACCACATCGGTGTGACAATATTCTTGAACGATACTTGAAATAAGGGAAGGTCGACCAGGCTGAGCTTGTATCCTGTGGAATTTAGATGATGGGGGTGGGGGTGGAGGGGAGGCTGTCCTGGTTGAGAGCTTGCCGGCATGGGGAGCAGTGCTGATGGCGTAAGCCAGCGTGTCCCCAAAATGTGTACTAAAAAATAAAAATTTAAAAACTTGTTTTTATTTAATTTGAATTACTTTTTACCTGTGTTTCTAAACAGTGGCCTTGACGCGAACAAAACAAAATGGCGTCCGGCCGCGATGGGACTTGGATTTCTTTAAGCATGAGGCTGGCCACATTTATAAAATTTAAAATGACTCCCTCCCTCGCCTACTTGATCACTCCCTCCCTCTCTCACTTCCACCCTCCCTCCCCCTCGCTTGCTCCCTCCTCCCTCTCACCCACCCACCTCCCTCTTGCACTCTCACTTCCTCCCACCCCCCTCCATCACCCCCTTTCTTGCTCCCTCCCTCTGACCCTCCCGCTCGCTCGCTCACTCTCCCACTCCCTACCTCCCACCTCTCCCCATTAACTTTTGTCTGGTGTCAGGCTGCCCCTTTGTCCAGCCTCTCACAGACACCCACCGCCCCTGGTGTTCCTGGGTGGTCTCCCCTCCAATTACTGACCACGCCTTAGCCCGCTTAGCTTCCGACGTCTGACAATCTCGGGTGTATTGATTTATTGGCTGGTGTTTCTCCCAGGCCTTTTAAACTGGAAATGACGATTGGGGTTCTGCAATTTCCAAGTGCTCCCCAAAGGGTTCCGTGAGTTAAGAGGTTTGAGAAGCCCAGACGTCAACGATTCGGGTGGAAGAGCGCGCGTGCCAAGGGTGTGTTAAGCCTCAGTCTGCGGGTGATGGATTTCGGAAGCGGGGGGAGGAGGAGAGTGAGAGCATCAGGGTCCCCCATCTGGCGGTGAGCCGATGAGATGGGAGGTGTGTGGGGGGTTGAAGAATGCAATGCTAGGTCCAGTGAATAGTAAAGGGAATTAACCACAACAGGGACCAGTGGAAAAGGAACGCGGTCTGAACGCTGGTGTCAGGGACGTCATTTCACGCTGAGGATTTACTGCCTCTACCTCCCCCACCCCCATCCCGCCGGGGTGCTGGTAAAACCAGTGGGAAAGCGACAGCAGAAAGTCGCCCGCTTCCCGTTGGAAGGTCGAACACTCCGATCCCCGGGGCTGAACTGTGTTGCGGAAAAGCAATTAGGTTGGGCCCAGTGAAAATGGCGCAAGGTGTCTCAGGACCCCACACGGCCAATTAACTGGGGCGCCAGAGGTAAGGGGGCCAGAAAGTGGGCTGCTGGAATAAATGAGTGAGGGGGTTCTTGACTTGTTTGTAAGCCGTTCCAGAGCGAAGGAAGGGATTCATCGGAACGATACTTGAAATAAGAGACTTCGTACAGGACGAGCTTGTACCCCCTGGATTTTAGATGAGGGGGAGAGGAGGTGATTCTTACGTGCAAGGTCCTGAGGGGGCCTGCATATGGAGAGGACATTTCCTCCTGCTGGAGAATTTAGAGCCAGGTTTAACACGAGGACACCATCCGTTTAAGGCAGAGATGAGGTGAAATGTGGTTCCATCAGAGGTTTGATGGTTTATGGGACAAGGCGGAGATGAGGTGAAATGTGTTTCCATCAGAGGTTTGATGGTTTATGGAACAAGGCGGAGATGAGGTGAAATGTGTTTCCATCAGAGGTTTGATGGTTTATGGAACAAGGCAGAGATGAGATGAAATGTGTTTCCACCAGAGGCTTGATGGTTTATGGAACAATGCAGAGATGAGGTGAAATGTGTTTCCATCAGAGGTTTGACGGTTTATGCAACAAGGTGCTGACTGTGGACCCATGCTGATGCAGGCAGCAGCAGGTTCTCCAGGACTGATGGGAGTGCGGAGCTGAGGTTGCGAAAGTCCCTGGCCAGTCTTGAATGGCCCGTTCCTGCGCCCGTATCTACCAGGGTGAAGGTGGAAGGATGAGAGTATGCCCAGGATTGCCGCTGGCGGTGGTACTCCCAGGAAAATGACACAGCCCAAGGTCAGGGTGGGGGGTGATGATCTACCCCCAAATCTGATGGACGTGCAGTGGGACTGCTGGAGACATCACTCATGAAACACAGAAACAATATTGAACAAGCTGCTTTATTGAGCAATTGCAATGCCCTTCAGGCACCATCTGGTACAGTCACCGCCTTGCCATTCAGGGCCACAGGGAAATGGACCAATCCCTCCCCCACGAAAAACCAGCCCAGTGGATCAATCCCTTCCCAATACGTTCTAACGAATCAACCCATTCCCAGTGGGAACTATTCGACCTGGCCCATCCCAATTGTTGCTACAAACTAATGAAAGTTGCCTTTGACCTCATGCCTTCCCCATGGGCCAGAATTCCAAAGGAACTTTGCCTTTGGTGCCTCATCAGTGTGGCAACAACAAGGGGTCATATTAGCTGAGGTGGAGTGGTCTCCCAGTACCTCGGACCAGACTAATATGGGGTGTGGGTTCGTTCCAGGGAGGCAGGTTTCAACATTGCCCCGTGTCCCCAAGTGACTGATGGGGTTGCCACCGTTGTTGAACTGGGGTGGGGGGGGGGCGGGTGATGGTGAGCTGAGATAGGAGTGACCCACAGGGTTGGAAACACCGTGCTAAGCTATAAACATGTAGGGTGGATGGAGTGTGTGTGTCTTCCATCCATCGCAACGCCGCCTCGAGACAACCGGGGTTGTCGGCAGTCCGCGTCAGCTGTTCCCGACTAGATGATGGCAGAGGTAGGGTACTTGTTTATACCACAAGCCTTCTCGTTGCGGGCTATCCGGAAATATCCCTGTCAGGAGACAGAACAGCCAGTGATTCCTGCCTTTTGACGGGGACAGTGGTGGTGGTGGGGGGTGGGGGGTGCCAAGGTCATTTCCTTGGGCCACTTAAGGGACGTTGGACTGAGCTGGATCAGATTCAGAGAGACGGGGTCAGTGGAGAGTAGCAACTGTGGGGAAATGGAGTGGAGTGAAACACGACAGCCTGGAGTAAAATCACGCAAAAATGCTGGAGGAACTTAGCCGGGCTCGCAGCGTCCACAGGAGATAAAGGTGTCCGACTGAAATCTCAGGCCTGAGCCCCTTCCTCAAGGTATAAGATGTAAGAGAGAAAGGGAGGGGGAGGTGTCCAGACCAGCAGCCAAAAGGTGTTAAATGGATATTAAAACTGAGTATATCGAGGTGTTGGGGAGATAAATTGGAAAAAGTTTGTTAGAGCAGGTCACACACAAACACTTAAAAACACAGAGATTTTGCAGGAGTGTTTGCAAGTGCTCACGGAATCATGACGGACTGTCCTTTGCAAAAGGCAACAAATGTGACAACAGGCAGTAGCAGCTTTGTCTGGAAAACAGGACTCTGTCTGCAGGGTCATGTGATCTTTGCAGGCAGAGAGCAGAGAAAAAAAAGCAGGCTTTGATCTCAGAGAGGAGGGAGTGAGAAAGAGAGAGAGGAGAGGCACAGACATCGGTTCCAGAGGGACAAGTTGGCAAGCTTTGGAAGACGGCCTGGTCAAAGGAGAGGACTGGCTGTCCGGTGTTTCTCTTGGAATAGGAGAAACAAAACGGAACTCTGGGGTGACCTGAAACAAGAAAAACTCTCTCCCTCAAGACCAACAAGAACCCTTCTGAGTGGTGAAAAATCGAAACCAACGGTAAGAAGAGAGGAAGAGAAGACAACGTAAGAAGAAGGAGAAGGCCTTACCTGTTCGAAGAGGCCCGCGGTGGAGAGAGAAACCCGCTCCCTCAGGTCGGTAGAAAGTGGACTACAAAAATGGCCCGCTGAGCCGAGTAAAAGTGCGCAACCACGCATGCAAAAAAACACACCGACGGGAGGGCTGACAAGCTGGGGAGTCGATCTCCACAGCCGGCAACGACAGCTGCAGAACAGCAGCAGCAAGAGGAGAACACAGAAGACAACGAAAACAAGAAAGAAGAGAAGAAAAGGACAACAAAGGAACAACAGATGGCCAACCCAGAGGAAGAAGAAGAGGAAGAGTACAGTGAAATAGAAGAAGAAGGGAAAGGCAAGACAAAGGATATACTTTCTCTTATTAAAGAATACATGGAGTCATTTAAAGAATGGCAAGCGCAAGAATTTAATGATTTAAGAAGAAGAATAAACAATACAGAAGAGAAAATGAATAAAATAGATATGACCTTATCAGAAATGGGAAAAAGAATGGACAAGGTGGAAGAACGAGAAGCAGCAGTAGAAATGGAGGTAGAGGACTTAAAAAAGAAATTAGAGGAATCTAATAAAAAAGTTAAAGAGACACAAGAGCTGTTAGCTCAGAAAATAGATATAATGGAAAATTATAACAGAAGAAATAACATAAAGATAGTGGGCCTTAAGGAAGATGAAGAAGGCAAGAATATGAGAGAGTTTATAAAAGATTGGATCCCTAGGTTCCTAGGATGTCCAGAACTACAGCAAGAAATGGAAATAGAAAGGGCACATAGAGCATTGGCCTTTAAACCACAACCACAACAAAAGCCAAGATCTATTTTAGTAAAATTCCTAAGATATACTACAAGAGCAAATGTACTGGAGAAAACAATGGAAAAAGTAAGAGAGGACAACAAGCCATTGGAGTACAAAGGGCGAAAAATCTTCATTTATCCAGATATAAGTTTTGAACTCCTGAAGAAGAGGAAGGAGTTCAATACAGCGAAAACAATCTTATGGACAAAAACTATTCTCGGATCCAGAGGAAGCAAGGAAATTTGCAGAACAACTACAAAACAAACAGAGAAATGAAGACATGTAATAAGAGTAAAAATGACCACTATTTATATGTATGTGGGTAAAGAGGTATATGTGTGTATATGTATAGTGTGCATACATGAATGCATCCGTATTTAGAGGAAAATATAGAGAGTATAGACAAGAATTAATAAGGGAAGGAAATGGAATAGAGGGAATAAGGAGGGAATTAAAAGAGTGACCTTTGTTACATATGAAAAGTGAAATCTTTTCTGGGGGGGCGGGGTGGGGAGGAGTTATGGTCACTAAAAAAATCAGCTGACGTTTGCGAGTGAATTCGCAAATCCAAATGGAGAGGGGAGATGTGGTTGTCCAACAAGGGATAAAGGACAACTCAGGAGGGGAAGGGGAGATTGGGGCTAAAGAAGTTTTAAATAGGAGAATAAGGAAAATGTTTGATGTTTTAGGAATGTTGTCTTATAAAGGGTTCAAAACAAGAAAACAGAAATGGATAAGAAGGAAAGGTAATGATGGAGAAACGGAAAGGGAAGATAAACAAAGTATAAAATGACTACGTTGAACTATATGACTTTAAATATTAATGGAATACATAACCAAATTAAAAGGAAGAAACTGCTAAATTTACTGAAAAAAGAAAAAATTGATATAGCATTTGTGCAAGAAACACATTTAACTGAATTGGAGCACAAGAAATTAAAGAGAGATTGGGTAGGACACGTAACAGCAGCATCGTATAATTCAAAAGCAAGAGGAGTAGCTATATTAATTTGTAAAAATGTGCCATTTAACATAGAAGAGGAAATGATAGATCCAGCAGGGAGATACGCAAGGGAACATATTAATAGGAGGGGATTTCAACCTGAATTTGGATTCAAATATGGACAAAACTGGGAAAATAATTAACAGAAAGAACAAAGTAACCAAATTTATATAATTAAATCGATGGAAGAAATGCAACTTTGGATATATGGAGGAAACAACACCCAAAGGAAAAGGAATATTCATATTACTCGGCTAGACATAAAACATACTCAAGAATAGACCTATTTTTGTTATCAGCTCGTATGCAAGATAGAGTAAGAAAAACAGAATATAAAGCTAGAATACTATCGGACCATTCACCCTTAATATTGACAGTAAAGTTAGAGGACATCCCTCCAAGAATGTATAGATGGAGATTAAACCCCATGTTACTTAAAAGGCAGGATTTTAGAGAATTTATTGAAAGTCAAATTAAAATGTATTTTGAAATAAATACGAAATCAGTGAAAGATAAGTTTATACTATGGGATGCAATGAAAGCATTCATTAGAGGGCAAATAATAAGTTATGTAACCAAGATGAAAAAAGACTATAATCAGGAAACAGAGCAGTTGAAAAGGGAAATAGTAAATATAGAAAAAGAATTAGCAATGAAGGAAGATACAACTAAAAGAAGAGAATTGGCGGATAAAAAAATAAAATATGAAACACTACAAACATATAAGGTGGAGAAGAATATAATGACAAAACAGAAATATTATGAACTAGGTGAAAAAACGCACAAAATCCGAGCATGGCAGCTTAAGACAGAAAAAGCTAAGAAAATGGTATTGGCATCAAGGAAAAAAGACAAACAAATTACATATAATCCAAAAGAAATTAAGGAAAACTTTAGAGAATTCTATGAACAATTATACCGAACTGAAAACGAAGGGAAAGAAGGGAAAATAGATGAATTTCTAACTAAAATTGAACTACCAAAACTACAAATAGAGGAACAAAATAAATTAACAGAGCCATTTGGAATAGTAGAAATACAAGAGATAATAAAAAAATTACCAAATAATAAGACACCAGGAGAGGATGGATTCCCAATAGAATTCTATAAAACATTTAAAGACTTATTAATTCCGCCCCTCCTGGAAATAATCAACCAGATTGATAAAACACAAAGCTTACCAGATTCATGTAAAACAGCAATAATTACAGTAATACTAAAGTAAGGGAAAGATCCACTCACACCAGCGTCATATCGACCAATATCTTTACTTAACACAGATTATAAGATAATAGCTAAACTATTAGCAAACAGATTAGCAGACAATGTACCGAAAATGGTAAATCTAGACCAAACTGGATTTGTCAAAAAAAGACGCACAACAGACAATATTTGTAAATTTATTAACTTAATTCATGCAGTAGAAGGGAATAAAGCACCAACAGTAGCAGTTGCTTTAGACGCAGAGAAGGCCTTTGACAGAGTAGAATGGAATTATTTGTTCAAAGTATTGCAAAAATTCAGTTTACCGGAGAAGTATATTAATTGGATTAAAGCATTATATAAGGGACCATTAGCGAAAGTGACAGTAAATGGACATGTATCAAAGCAATTTAACGTAAGCAGGTCAACACGGGAGGGATGCCCACTATCACCTTTATTGTTTGCGTTAGCTATAGAACCATTAGCAGAATTGATAAGAACAGAAAATAATATAAAAGGGATAAAAATAAAAGACAAGGAATATAAAATCAGTTTATTTGCGGATGATGTTATAGTATACTTAACAGAACCAGAACTATCAATAAAAGAATTATATAAGAAATTGAAGGAATATGGAGAAGTGTCGGGTTACAAGATAAACGTAAATAAAAGTGAAGCAATGCCTATGAAAAATGCGGATTTCTCAAAATTTAAGAAGGAATCACCATTTAGATGGCAAATGCAAGCAATAAGATACCTAGGTGTGCAAATAAATAAAAATCTCGGCCAACTCTCTAAACTCAATTATTATCCACTAATGAAAAAATTACAGGACGATTTAGAGCATTGGAAAGATTTACCACTAACACTAATAGGAAGGATAAACTGTATTAAAATGAACATTTTTCCAAGGATATTATACCTATTTCAGGCATTGCCAATACAACTGACAGAGAAATTCTTCAAGGAGTTAAAGAAAATAATAAGGAAATTTTTATGGAAAGGGGGGAAACCGAGGATAGCACTAGATAAATTAACAGAATGGTATAAACAAGGAGGCTTACAACTGCCAAACTTTAAAAATTATTATAGAGCCGCACAATTAAGATACCTATCAGATTTTTATCAAACAAGGGAAAAGCCAGATTGGACTAGATTAGAATTAGATAAAATAGGGGAAAAGATACCTGAACACATATTATATAAATGGGATGAAAAATTGGTACAACATAGAAGTTCTCCAGTATTACATCATCTACTCAATATTTGGAAGAAGATTCATGTAGAAAGAAATAAAACAAATTATCAATTACCAAAACTAATATTGACGCAAAACAAGTTACTCCCTTTTACAATAGATAACCTTTCCTTTAGAGAATGGGAGAAAAAAGGGATTAAAAGAATAGAAAATTGTTTTTCAGGAAATAGATTCTTATCCTTTGAACAAATGAAAGATAAATACAATATAACTCAAGATACAGTGCTGGCATATTACCAATTGAGATCCTACTTGAAGGATAAATTAGGAAGCAGTCTGAGTTTGCCAGAGGGAAGTAACTTTGAATATGTGATTACAGATACAATGATAATCAAAAGATTTATAACAAATATGTATATTAAACTGCAAGAAAAGGAGAATGAGGAAACAAATGGTAAAACTAAACAAAAATGGGAACAAGGTTTAAATATAAAGATAAAGAAGGAAACATGGGAGAAGTTCTGCTCTGGAACAATGAGAAATACAATAAACACGAGGTTACGTATGATACAATATAACTGGATACACAGGCTATACATTACACCTCAAAAGTTAAATAAATGGGACCCAACAGTATCTGATAGATGTTTTCGATGTAAAAAAGAAATGGGAACAACAATTCATGGGAACAACAATTCATGCAATCTGGATATGTGAGAAAGTAGAAAAATTTTGGGAAGATCTAAATCAGATATTAAATAACAGAAAACAATATACCAAAGAATCCAGAGATCTTTAACATAAAAAACAAAGAATTTGGAATTGATTTGGAGGATGCACAAAAAAGATTTGTTAAGATAGCTCTAGCCGTAGCAAAAAAATGTATTATGTCAACCTGGAAATTGGAAGATAATTTGAAAATACAACAATGGTATATAGAAATGAATAAATGTATTCGATTAGAAAAAATAACATATAGTTTAAAAAATAATATTGAAATATTCAAACAAATATGGGAGCCTTACATGAAACACAATAGCGAAAACAATCACTACCTAAGTTAACGGAAGGAAAAGGAAATGAAAATAATGGACTCAGTGGAATTTCTGGTGTATTTTTATTGAATGACAACATTGTCTGACTGGTTTAATGTATCCTAGATTTTGTACCTTAAATGGACGGGAGGGGGGAGGTAGGGAGGGTGGGATGGGAGTTGGGGGGGAGTGACAAAATGGCACTGTATATGTGTGAAAAGGAAAAAGTGTGTATCATGGTTAATGTGATTTATGGTGTGAAAAATAAAAAATTTAAAAAAAAACCCTTCTGAGTGGTAACTATTTGCCTGTTAAGCACCAAAGCCTGGTGAACTTTATTAATGTTAACTTCTGTGCACAGTACAAGAATTGCCTGCAACCCGTGAGATTGGACTGTGAACCAAAGAACTTACACACACACGTGCGCTTAGAATTAGAAGGGGATAAAGTGAGTCAATAGTGATAAGTTAACGTTTGATTCCATTTCCATGTTTAAAGATAATTAAAAGCAACTTTCATTTAAGTAACCCTTTGTCGTGGTGCATATCTATTGCTGCTAGGATTTGGGGTAGTCTGGACTCGTAACAATATAAGATAAAGGTGAGGATTGATTTTGGCTCTGGGGAAGAAAGACAAGGGGTGGGGGAGAGAGGGAGAACCAGAGGGAAGGGGACAGAGAAGGGCACCCGGACGGAAGGTGAGGGTTTGTTCCTCCAATTTGCGGGTATCTGGCAGTGCATGAGACCCTGGACAGACACGGAAGCGAGGGAATGGGGGCGGGGTTACCGAAATAGGTAGCCGCCGGGTGTTCCAGGCGGAATGGAGCCGAGGTGCGTGGTGAAGCGATCTCCCAGCCCACGCCGGTCTCTCCGACGCAGCGGGAGCGCCTCATGCAGTGGACGACCCCCCTCCCCCCAGCAGATGCGCAAGTGAGGCGTCGCTTCGCTCGGGTAGGACTGTTTGGGGGCCCCAAATTGACGGCGAGGGAGGAGGGGGCGGGCATAGTGGAGCATCTCTTGCCGTCCCCGGTTGGGGAGAGGGAGGGAGGAGTGGACAGGGGAGTCAGTCCATCGAGAAGTCCTGACCCACAGGGAACCGAGTCAGAACTGGGTCGGAGAAAAAAACGTAATGTTCTTTTAAGGCCAACATGGATAGGATGGAGTGAATGGCCTCTCAGCCGACACCCTTTATTTTTGTATCTGTAATGGAAAGCACTTACATTCTCTCCCCAGTTCTTTCCCCAGCAGTTCTTTAAAGTCCAGTACGGAATATTTCTTCCTGAAACAGGAGAAGAACAGAGTAACCCTTTCCCTTTTCAACCCCCTCCCCTCCACCATTCTCACCTGACCCCAATCCCTGCAGCTGGGTGACGCGGGGCGTGGGACGGCCCCGGTAAATGCAGAGATAGGGGAGACGAAGCTAAGCTTGGACACTGGGAAGGGGAGGGGGTGTGAAACGTCGAAAAGGGGAGAAGGTTTCAAATGCAGGCACCAGTTTAACATTTAAGAAGACTTTGGATAGGTGTGCGGACGGGCTGGGCGCAGATCAGTGGGACTGGGCTCGGCACAGACCAGAAGGGCCGAAGGGACTTATCAGTGTGCTGCAACGTTCTATTTCCAATTCCAACATGAACGATTGCAGGGAGCCAAGCCCACAGCGCGGTGTCGGCCCTGGGGATGGAAGGTGAATACTCACGGACCCCTGGGGATGGAAGGTGAATACGCCCGGGCCCCGGGGGATGGAAGGTGAATACTCACCCGCCCCAGGGATGGAAGGTGAATACTCACGGACCCCGTATCCCACGACCATCAACACGTGATTCATTTTGCTAGACGGACAGTTGTACTGATTAGGGCGGATAATCCCTCGCTTGTAGCCCTGAGAAGACGCAATGAGAAGATTAGGCTCCTTCCTTCCGGTACCAGATTCCGTGGCTCCCCCCTCCGCTCCCCTCCCCTCCCCTCCCCTCCCCTCCCACTACCTTGCTCCTCATTGCGAGCCACGCTCCCGCTCCCGGCAGCGGGGGTCGGGGGGCAGTGGGAGAGTGAACAGAGATTCGCCAAATGGCTCTCAGGGCGCAGAAAGCCGCGGGAAGATGTCAGCTGGACTTCGTTGGTGGGCAAGCTGGCTTTGTTCCATCTGGAGGAGGTCGAGCGGAGTGCTACGGGGGTGGGTGGGTGGGGGGGCGGTGTTCACAAGTGTTGGTGACCGACTCCAGTGGTCGACTCCGTGATTTAAAGGCAACGCATTCTCCCTCTCAATTGACTCTGCCATTTGCTGGTCGACTTCTCGGTCGTTCCAAGAGGAGTTGCAACGCGATGAAAAACTCTGCTCCAAGTGAAAGGGACGGAGATCGAGATGGAGAGGAAAGGCCCAAACTCGACTACTTTAGCAAGGGGGTGTTTTCCAGCGTCTTATTTAATGGAGAGTGGCCTCAGTGCCGTTAGTGACTTACGAGAAGAGGGACCGACTGGAAATGACAAAACGTGGAGATTTAAGGGTGAAACGGACAAAATTAATCCCTCGAATCCAAAAATAATCAGGGGCAAGGTTCCCACTGATGGGTGAACGTGTGTTTGAGAGGGGTGACGAGTCGTTGAATATGAAATGTGTGTTCCTGACCTTAATTGCATTGAAATACACTTGCAGTAAATGATTTCATTCAACCTTCTTTGGAAGATATAACTTTTTTCCTCTTATGGTGGGGAGAAAGATTTTTTTTCCTGAAAATTATAGTGTGGCTTGTGGCAAGAAAAGGTTGAGAAGCACTGCATTGAGGCACGATTGGGGAAACTCAACAGTTCGGACCGCATGTAGCAAAAATACATCACCGACGTTTTCAGGCATCCGAACCAAAGGGGGGAGAGGTGGTCGCAAAGGCAGGAGGAGAGAAGGAAGGGAGGGAGGGGACAGCAGCGAGCAAGGGAGATGAGATGGCCGGGTGAAGGGGGAAGGAGAGTTGCAGGGGGGAACAGGTCAGCGGAAATCAGAAATGTCGATTTTAATGCCACTCGGCTGGAGGGCGGCTAGACGGAAAATCGGGTGCCGTTCCTTCAATCTACCGGTGGTCTTGGTACACAAGGGCATGGAATATGAGCATAGGAGTGGGGCGCAGAACAGAAATGGTTGGCCACTGTCACTGGAGTGATGTAGAGAAGGACGCAAATGGAGCACCTGATGCAAGTAGCCCTGACATTAAGGGACGGAAAGACTTGAGAGATCTGGGCCACATTTGGGCAAGTGGGACTACTTCTGGTCGGTGACTTGAATGGGCTGAAGGGCCTGTTTCTGATCAGGATCGTTGGCAATAGCTAAGTCAAGAAAGCTTCATGAGAAATGCCCATTAAACGAACACGTCTGGCGGAATGAGTGGTCACCAGAAGTTGGGCGGAATTGCCTTCGACACGACAGGCTAAGAATAATTGAACCAGTCGAAGCGAGGTGACCAAAACTCTGGAAACACTCAGAAGGTCAGTTTGCGTCTGTGAAAAAAGAAACGGTCAATGTTTCAAATGGGGACATGTTGGCAAACCCATACAAGCAGGATTGGAGCATCTGTCTGCGAGGCTATCGGCCACTGTTTATATCGGCTTTCTACAGGAGCCTTTATTGATGCCGGCCGCATCATGGTGCGGGAACGGTTGCTGCAGAGAAATGGGAAGTCAATCCACAGAATCGGCAGAGAGGAGCCCCCCTCCCCTATCGTCGTGATATACCTGAATAGGGTGCGCAAAATCTTTCAGCTGCTCCCGTCGGGGGGTAGGGGAGAGATGCAGGAGTATCAGAGCCAACACCACCAGGCCGAGGAACAGCTTCTTCCCGCGAGCAACGAGAACGACGCTCCGAGACTCTTGTAGTCACCGAACCGTTTCTATTTATTTATTTGTAGGCATGAATACTTGTACTGCATGTGTATTGTGTGCGCGTGTGTGTGCTATGTCAGGTTGTGTGTCTGCGTGTGTTACACCGAGGACCGGAGGACACTGTTTCGTGGGGTTGGACCAGATGGCAATTACATTGACTTGATCTGCAACGTGGCAAATGCTGTGGATAACACGTTCAGTGAGTTAGTTACACTGTACTTCACAGAAAACATCCATAAATGAAGGTTGACATTTTGGGAGCAAAGTCTGAGTTACAGCAAATAGGTGTTTCCCTAGCTGAAAATCAGCGGTACGAAGAGTAATTTGGACTGAGAGCAGTATATCACAGTTGGCTGATAGAACCGTACAGAAACAGGCCCCTTCGGCCCTTCTGCTACGGCCTGAACCTCGTCCCACGGATCTGCACCCAGCCCGGTGCCTTTTGTACCTCTCTTATCCTTGTACCTGTCTAAATGTTAAAATCGAGCCCTCAGCCGGCAGCTCGTTCCACACTCCCACCACTCTCTGTGTGAAGAAGTTCAGACTTTTCCCTGTTTACCCTTAAAAGGTAAAGGTTCCATTGTTGTCATGTAATAACTACATTCAGAATGTAACCGACATGAAATTCTTTAACGTTGTCCACCGTAAGGCAGGCAGAGAGTCGCCACTTTGTCCAGCGCCCCTCACTGAAATGAGGCCCAAGCGAGGAATGAACTCGTGACCCCTGGTAAAACATGTTGCATTCGTCCTAAACTCTTCCCCTTAACCCTATCGACATTTATTCTATCTCACCCTCTCATAAGTATCAAATCTCCCCTCTTTCTGCTACGCTCCAGGGAATAAAGCCTGAGACTGTAACGCCCTGTAACTCAGTCCCTGAAGACTAGGCAACTTCCTAGTAAAACTTCTTGGTCCTCTTTAAATCTTATTGATATCCTTCCTGAAGTTCAGTGACCAAAACTGCAAACAATACTCCAAATTTAGCTTCACCAACGTCTTATACAGCTTTACCATAACACCCCAACTCCGATAAATTAACTTTACCGTAACATCCCAACTCAGATAACATAACTTTACCGCAACATCCCAACTCTGATAACATAATTTTATCGTAACATCACAACTCCGATAACATAACTTTATCGTAACATCCTGGAGAAGCCGACCCGTGGGGACAGTGACCACGGCAGCGGTCCAGTGTGGGGGTGGGGGGGAGGGCTCTGCGACTGAGGGACCAGCGCTCGCAGCTGGGCTGCTGGTGACCCGTGGAAGCCGTGGGCCGCTGGCGACTGCTGCTGGGAGACTCGCGCCGGGCTGCGGACTGGGCTTGGGAAAGCTAGGAGGGGTACCAGGTATCGGAACCGAGAGGCGAGGAGGTGCCGAGGGCCCTTGAAGGGTCCCTGACCGTGTTGGAGGTTTGGATCTGGAGCTCGTGTTCCTGATGGTTTGGACTGTGTGGCTGCCGTGGGGGTTGTGGGGCTTAGGCTAATCGACGGACACTCGGTGACTCCGTGGGGGGGGGGGGGGGGGGAATCCCTCTCTCTGAGAGTAAGAGGCGCTTAGACAATTCCTGCCGGTGGTAAATCAAAAGGGCATTTCATGTAATCTGACCCTGTTCCATTACTACGATAATAAATGGAATCTTGAAGCCTCCAGTCTGCGAGTTATGTGACAGAACTTACCTTTGTTCTGCTTATAAGGCAACAGTCCCATAATCCTTTGCATTCTACGTTGGCCAACATTGACAGCAATAGTCCCTGAATCCTTTGCAATGCTATTAAATAATGTTAAATTGCCCATAAATTTTAACAACAATATCAGGGGCCACTTCATGCCCCATCCTACACGGTCGGTAAGTTCCTCGGGGACAGGATGAAGGGGGAGGACCTACTTTCAGGGCTGCAGCGTTCATGGTGATGACAATTGGCCCATTGGTCGCCACCCAGTGCTTCATATCTGAAAGAGAAGAACGTTGCAAGGGGGTGAGACAAGGCTATTCTGCCCATTCTTTGGCCATCATGCAGCCCGTTCCGCTCAGCTCCCCCACCCACATGAAAGGGGCATGAAGACTTGCATGTCTTTGGGGTGTGGGAGGAAACCAGGTGGCCAGCAGGGGGAGGGGGTCGGGTGGCGGGTGGTGAGGGAGATAAACGACAGCCAGACCCCAAAGAGAGAGGCTTGCGACTGAACCCAGTCTCCGGGGCCGCGGGATGCGGCTTCTCGACCCACTGCGTTGGCATCCCAGCCAGCGGGCAAGCGGCGCGGGCTCACCCCTTCGACGGGCAAACCTCCCCACCGCCTCCATCACTCTCTCTTTGTGGGACCTTGCCGTGCGTCGGGGGAAGTCCTTCTTCTCTGGGGCGCCCCACCCACCAGAGGGACCTTCCAAAATCTCTGAGCGGGGTTTCGGACTGGGGAGGTGTGGCGGAAGGAGCGAGGCGGGGAAGACTCCACACCGTGGCTGATAACCCCCCTCCCCTCACTCTTCCCCTCTCTCTCTCCCTCTCCCAAAAGCACAAACCCCAGCCTCTTTGACCCGCGACTGGCTCAGTGACTTACAACACTCGTGAGGCCTCAAGTTTCGATAGGATTGGATCTTTGCTACACACCGACGACGTCGAAACCTGCATGAACCTTTTCTGGCCCTGTACCTGTAGGCTCTCTCGGACATCATACCCCCTGTTAATGCAAAAACCGGAGTTCAGACTTTCCGATTTACTGTCAGAGCAGCCACACGATATCACGACATCACATATAACCCCGAGATTCCCTTTT
Source organism: Narcine bancroftii (assembly GCF_036971445.1). Lineage (NCBI taxonomy): Eukaryota > Metazoa > Chordata > Chondrichthyes > Torpediniformes > Narcinidae > Narcine > Narcine bancroftii. The sequence goes on along the minus strand of NC_091476.1, from coordinate 64,264,300 downwards.
TCCCGTGAGGCGCGGCAGAATCACCACTCATTGGTAGTGGAAAGAATAAACTGTACACAGCGTAAAATGTGTAAACAGACCACAAATCTAAACAAACTGACTGTGCAATATAGATTGTAAAAATTATCAATAAAACCCCATTATTCTTATTTACAACGCGCTCGATCCCCGGGGGTTTCCCCAACCGTTCCCGGTTCTGGGCCCCTCGCAGACCGCGCGCTCCCGCTCCAACATCGCAAGGGCCCCGGAGGTCACCCCGAACTAGGGGGGCCAGGCAGTCAGCTCGACCCATGAGTAGCCGGCGCGGCCAGAAAACCTCCCGAAAGGAGGTCCGATTTTCCAATTGACTGTCCGAGCGTGTGCACGACATCACACACAACCTGGAGATTCCTTTTCCATGCGGACGGGGCAAAATTACTCCCTAATGGGTAGTGCAAAAAAAAAACCGTACACAGTGTAAAACATGTAAACAAATTAATGAACTGCAAACAGTAACGAATGTAAACAGACTGACGGTGCGATACGGAGAGAGCGAAGTAAATCAATAAAGTGTGCACGTCAGCGTCCTTAAATGAGCCTCTGATTGAGTTTGAAATTGAGGAGTCTGGTAGAGCGGCTGTTCCTGAACCTGATGGTACGAGTATTGTGACGCTGAGACCTCTTTCCCGACGGCAGCAGCGAGAACCGAGAGCCCGTGCATCCCTTGAGGACTGCCCAGGCTCTCCGCCGGCTGCGTTCCTGGTCGATCGGGCGACGTGGGCCGAAATGGCCTGTTACCCGTGCTGTATGTCCAATTTTCAATAGGCTAACCCCCTCAGCTCCAGAATCAACTGTAGGAGAACACATCAGAGGGGCTGAATGGTCTCCCCTTGCTCATTTTATCCGGGGTTCTATAGATTATACTGGAGGTGACCATTCAATGGTGTCCCTGAGTGACTGTATTTCCACCCCCGATCTAACGTTTCAGGCCACTGACCTGATGGAGGTGCGTGGGGATGGAGCAGGCATAAGGAGTATTTTGGGGGTTGGGGGGGGGGGGTGGCGGCAGGTGACTTCCTCCTCATGCTTTTAACGGACACCTCTCTGGTCAGGGTTTTGCCTTTACGGCGTTACAACAAAGAGGGGCGCTCGAAATTCCCGGGTCTCGACATGAGCTGCCCCACCGTGGCCCTGTCCTCGCGCGTCCGACCGAGGGGAGAGGAGTTCGCTTACCCAACTTAATGAGGCTGGAAAATGCACTGTAGGGGTACCCCCCCTTGCAGGCCTTGTCGTAAGTGTCGCAGTCGAGGAGTTCTGCGGAAGTCAATGAGGAGAGAGGTCAAATACCGGGAAGGAACCCAGAGATGGTCTCTCACACTGAGGGTGGTGGGATGGTCACCGTTACCTTGCTCTGACATTGAAATCAGCCTCTTGGTCTTCAGGGCCCACAGGGACTCAACGTTGGCAGTGACACCGAAGGCCCAACAGGAACCACACCTCCTCTGAGAAGACATTGTGGACACGTTCAGAGTCGAAGAGAAATAAAACGTGCCAACAGGACACTTGGGCCATCACCAGCCGACAAGCGTGCATTTAGAAAGAGCCCCAGACTTACAATGATCCCACTTACGATTTGATTTGGTTACAATGGTTTGAATTCGTACTGCACGTCGATTTATCAGTGTCTCACCGCTGCCCTGCATAAGTCCCCACACTGATCCCACTTGCCCGCTCTCTCCCCTCAGCCCTGTATCAGTCCCTACACTGATCCCACTTCCCCGCTCTCTCCCCACATCTCTATATCAGTCCCCACACTGATCCCACAGCCCCGCTCTCTCCCCACATCTCTGTATCAGTCCCCACACTGATTCCACAGCCCCGCTCTCTCCACACAGCCTTGTATCAGTTCCCACACTGATCTCACTGCCCTGCTCTCTCTCCACAGCTCGGTGACGGACCCCACACTGATCTCATTGCCCCGCTCTCTCCCCATAGCCCTGTATCAATCTCCACACTGATCCCACTGCCCTGCTCTTGCCCACAGCCCCGTGTCAGTCCCCTGGCAGGTGAAAGCAAATTCTGTGGAATATTTAACTGTCATTACATGGCAATAAGCGGAATGTTGAGAATAGTGTTTAAAAAGCTTTTAGATTGATGCATGGACTGGAGGGAAATGTATGTTGGAGAAGTAGCAGAGTTTTAGTGACACTGCGGCATTGTGTTCGATGCAGACATTGTGCCCCGAAGGGCCTGGTCCTGTGCTCGACTTGTGTGGCGTGGATTGCAGCGGATTGGGTCACGTAACCTCCTCTTCGGAACCTGGTTGGAGTGGGGACTGTGTAAGGTCATGTGACCTCTCGAACCTGGTAGGAGTGGGGATTCTGTAGGGTCACGTGACCCTGGGGCATTGTATTCGGACATTGTACCCCGAAGGGCCTGGTCCTGTGCTCGACTTGTGTCGAATGGATTGCAGGGGATGTGGGTCACGTGACCTCCTGCTCGGAATCTGGGAGAAGTGGCGATCATGGGGAGTCATGTGACCTCCTCCTTTGAAACCTGGTGGGAGTGGCGATCGTGGTGGGGTGGGTGGTGTCACACGATTTCTCCGCCAGGAACCTGCTCGGAAACCTCCTCACCTGCCCACACGTCCCTTCCCTCCGGCGGATCCCAGCCCCACAATCCCGTCACGTGGGCGAGATCTGGATCGAAGGGCGGGAGGTACCTGATTTTTGACAGGGGTCACTATCCCCATCCTCCGCCAATTCCAGCATCTGGGCACGGAACGGTTGGCCAGGGGTGCATCCTCCGGATCCCAGTCGTGCTCCTGCGGCCAGGACGAGTTGCTCATTATCAGAGGGTTGAGGTAAAATTGGTCAAATTCCTCATCTGAGTAGGAAGGGAAGGGAGAGAACTGCCTTTCAAATCACTGAACAGCGGCTGGGGTCAGACCACCGTGGGGGGGGGGGGGTGGTGGGTGTCGGAGAGACCAGGGGGACGAGGGAAGTGGGGTGGGGGGGGACACCAGATAAAGTCAGTTTTCCTCTTCCGGACACGGTCGACTCTATTTGATCTTGGCCCGGGAGTGACTGAATCCTCAGAGGCCCGAAGGAGACCATTGTGCCCATTTGCTTTGTGCTAGCCCTGCCGCATCTGTCCGGTTCCCTTCCTCCGCCAATGGAGGGAGAATTAATTGGGATGGGGGGAGGCTGTTGGACAGATCCCATAAAAGAGGCCACTGTAACGCCATGGTTGCCGCACGGGGCGCTGGTACCTGACATGTCACTGAATTTGTTGACGCCATACACGGCCGTCCCTCTGTCCTCCTGCTGCCACTTCCGAGCCCTCACCAGGTTCTCCTCGAAGATCCGGAAACGATTCTCCTCCTCTGCCGGTGAAGGACAGAGACAGTGTGTGTGTGAGAGGAGGAAAGGGAGGTAGATGTGTGAGGAGAGGGGCAGAGAGAGTGAGGGGGAGGGAGTATGAAAAGAAGAAAAAGAGCGAGATGGTGCACGAGGAGAGAGAATGAATGTGTGAGGAAGAGGAGGGAGAGTAAGAGAGGAGGACTGAGGGAGAGTGAGAGAGGGTAAAGGGATGGAAGTAATTTTAAAGTAGCAGCTGACAAGGGTGCAGGCAGGATACCTCGTTCCCGGCCCCTCTGTCCCCTTACCCTCTATCCTGTCGCTCCAGCCCCTATCTCGTCATCGCCACCACCTCCCCCCCACCCCCATTCCCGACCCTTCCTAGGTTGGCAGGGTCCGGACGTCCCTTACCTTCTTCTCCATCGTAGAGCTTCTTGTAGGTCACTTTAAATTTCTCAAACTCCGCGCGGAGCAGCTCCTGGGGAGGGGGGGGGGGGGGGGAGGGGGGGGCGATGAGAGAGAAACTGTGAGTCTGGAACCCAGCCCCCGACCTGTGACTCTGTCGGCATGAAGCACTGACCGTTACATTACACCCCTCCCCAACAGTGACGAGAATACCCCCAGGCCCTGGCCAGGTAAACACCACCCTTATTCACTCCCGCCCCCCAAAACGGGGTCCCCTCCTTCCTGCGGCCTGGAGGCTACAGCTGGATCCAGTCCTGCAGATGTGGCACAACCAGGCTCTCGGCAGTTCCAGCTGCCCCCCTCCCCGCCGCTCTCGTTCCCAGTGGAGGCCAACGACTCGTGTGCCTTCCCCCCCCCCCCCCAGGTCCCATTGCCCTCAGGGACATCTGGTGCCCCTCCCTCTGTTCCCCCACACTCCCATTCACCAGTCCACGCTCTCTCATCCCCACATCTTCATATCATTGATTATTTATCGCAGAGGAGGTCGTTCAACCCATCTATGTCAGCTCTCCGATCAACCCCATTGGTCACTCTCCCCCCGCCTCAGAATTGATTCTCCCCCACACTACCATTAACTCATCGGTGAAGGGGGCGGGGGGTGCGTTTTACAGTGGTCGTTTACACTGGACGACAAAGATTTGCTTCCAGAACACTTTGGAGCGTATTTTATGGATTTTGCGCTGCTGATCGTGAAAATCACCTGAAAATTTTCCTATCACGTGTCGTTTTTTATATTTAACCTATTTTTGTGATTTCCTGTCTTCTTCAAGCATCCAAAACCGTGAAGTGCAACGTGTGGTTGGGTATTCATTTCCCGCATTCGCCCATGGAAGTCTTCCCTGCCGATCTTCGTCCAGTCGGTGACGAACACGGTGAAAGGTTTCACTAGGACGTTGCGACCGCGGAAAAGCGGTATCGGGGCAACCGGAATCTATCAGTTCTGCCCGAGTATTTTTAGACACCAACATGACAGGCTTCAGATGCCGAGGACAAATGAAAATTAGCGGCCAAACATTTTTAGGTTGGCTGAACTCACGCAATGTGTCAGCGTCACGATGCGATTAAACGTGCTGAATTGGGGACGGGGGAATCCCATGCTCTCACATGCGCACAGCCGGCGGCGGAGGTGGGGGGGAAGGAGGTTCAACACGGGTCTCTAGTGCTGGGAGCCAGCGGCACGACCCGTTGCGCTGCAAGAGCATCTTGCGGTTGATGCTGCAACAGCATCTTCTGGGCCCCACATCGACCTCACCGGGGCGGGGCGGGGTGTGGTGTGGGGGTGGTCACCAGTACCTTCGTTCCTGGATTCAGATTCCTGGATCAGATCCATGGGGGTGGATCTGGATGGAGGGTGTTCGATCCCCGGGCGATCCCACCCCCTCCACCCGGTACCATCGCTCACCATGTCTTCGTCCTCGTCCTCGACCAACTCATCCGGGAGTGATCCGGAGAGGCTGCCCTGCGACCGGAGAAGGTGGGCAGCGAGCAGGCAGGCGACAGCGAGCAGCCGAGACATTCCGTGATTTGTAGCTGAGAACGGACAACTCAGGAACCTGTCGGCAGGGGATCGGAGACGGTGATTGCGGTGGCCGGACCAACCCCTTCACCTGTACCGGACTTTATCCACCCCACCCACCTCCGCCTGGGTCCGAGGGGCGGGAGAGGGATTCTCATCCCACCCCTCAATCACAGGGTCGTGGGGTGAGAACAGAAACTCAGCCCCAAGTGCTGGACAGAGAGGCCAGCCTGGCTAGGGAGTGGTGCTCTCATCAGGCATCAGTCCTGCACGTTGGTCATTCAGGGAACCGCCCTCTCCATCACCTCTCCCATAATGTGGAGCTCCCTCACTGACTCTCACTCATTGTGGAGCTCCTTCACTGACCCTCTCTCAGTGTGGAACTCCTTCACTGACCCTCCCTCAGGGTGAAGCTCCCTCGCCACCCTTCCCTCTGATGGAGCTCCCTCACCGTCCCCCATTCATCAGCGAGGCTGAACAGAGCTGGAGGGAGTCTCGAACCCTTCACCTCTCTATGAGATGGAGAGGATGATCAACCCCCATTTCCCACGAACCCCCCCCCCTTTCCGTTCACCCACTGGACCCCAGCATGTCCCTGGATAACAGTGTGTAGCAGAACGCTGGCTGAAGACCCCTCCCCCCCACCACGGCTCCTCCATGCCCGTCCCTGATGCCCCGTCCTCTCACCCTCTCTCCTGCCGGATCCCAGCAGCTCTCGTGGAGCAAAGGGCCCCCACGCGTGTTATAGTCCCCGTCTCTCCACCCCCCCCCACCCCGTCCCACCCCGATACTAATCAGCCCCCGTCCAACGGACTCCCACCATCCACTGCCCACACAGATAAAGTCCGCAGTGATGTTCCAACCTCACTTCCCCATTTGAACCAACCGTCTCCCATTCACCCCCAACCCGACTTCCCTATTATTTAACAAATCATTTATTTCAACTAAACACAAAACAATATCGAATAAACGATCTACATTCACAGAGGGGACGAGGTCAGCCAAACCAACTCCTCCCACCTTACATTTCAAATTAAAACCCCATTATTCTTATTTATGAATAAGTATGCGATCCCATGGGTGGGCTCCCGGGACCGGGCCCCTCGGTGACCGCGCGCTCCTGCTCCAACGTCGCAAGGATCCCGGACGTAACCCCAATCGGGGAGGGGCGGGGGGCAGGCAGCCCGCTTGACCTGTGAACAGCAGGCGCAGCCAGACAACCCCCTCCCCCCACCCCCCCACTCCCGAAAGGAGATCAGGTTTCCCGATTCATGGTCAGAGAATGTACGTAACGTCACATCAACCCTGAGATTCCAGGCGCGGCGGAATTCCCACTTAAATAAAGTGTTATGCAGCGGAGACATGTCAACGAACAAAGAATTGGAAACGGAGAACGAATGTAAACAAACCGACTGTGTGATGCAGAAAGAACAAAAAATATAGATAAAGTGCACAAGTCAGAGTTCTTAAACGCGTCCCTGATTGAGTTTGTTGTTGAGAAGCCTGATGGTGGAGGGGGAGCCGCTGTCCCTGAACCTGGGAACACTCACCACGTGGTCACGGTGGAGATCGGGAGGCTTTGATGTGTCAGGAATGGGACAGGGCAGCCCTTTGGAGATCAAAGTCACATCAGCCTCTGTCTCCTTCAATGAGGAGCAGTCAGGAGGAACCCCATTCTTCTCTCTCACCCCCTTCTTTTCTCCCATTCTCTCTATCTCTCTCTCATCCTCTTTTTTCTCACATTCTCCCTCTCTCTCTGTCTCTCTCTCTCTCCTTTTCTCCCATTATGTCCCTCTCTCTTTCCCTCTCTCTCACTCCATTTCTCCCGCTCTCTCTCCCCTTCTTTTTCCCATTCTCTCCTTTTCTCTCTTTCCCTTTCTTTTTCTCTCTCCCTCTCCCCCTCCCTCTCTCTTTCTATCTCCCCCCTCTCCCTCTCTCTTCCCCTCTTTCCTGGCTTCTCTTTTTCTTTCTCAGCCCCTCCCTCTCCATCCACCCTCATCCTCCCACTGAATCCAAACACCTCTGAAACGATCAGGGGTCCTTCAGCACCTGAGGCCCCTTCAGGGGCCCTTCTTGCCATCCACAGGCCAGTGGCCTGCAGCCCGCAGCCTGGTGCCGGTCCCTAGTTGTTCCGCTAGCGTAGGCCGCCGCCACACCCATAGGGGCATTGCCCCTGCATCTCGTTCTTAGCGTGGGGTTTCTCCCCCGTTTCTGGTGCCCTGCCCCGGTCTGCTGCTCCCCACGGAGCCTACCATTTTGAGTGCAGACCTCCAGGCTTGCCGGATTAATAAAAGAAAACAGTCGTTTAAAAAAAATCCCAGGCCGCCGAAAGCCTGTACAGAGCAGTCGGCGTCAAAACCAGGCAGTAGGACCCCAGAGAGCTGTGCTCTGTTCCCCCGTTCTCCCGTCTCAAATACACCATTTAAAAAAATAATTTTGTGTATTACCACAATATTCTGAGTTGTTTTATTTTCAACAAATCAGGAATAAATTCTGTTGCTTTTCTGAAAGTTCCCATTAGAACTGAACTCCTCCATCGAGATCCCCTGTTGAGATCACACATGACAGATTGGAGTACAGATATCTATGCCCGGCAATATTAGCTGATGAGTTTGAGAGGAGGGACCAGGGGTGCCCTTCATGGGGGTCAGAAGGTGGTGATGGAGAGCTCTCCCTCTCTCTCAGATTGGAGGCCTACGACCAGCCATGGGCCCCCAATTTAACCCACCTCCTCCCGCCCCGTCGGGAAGAAGATTCTAGAGGATGTGATCACGCTCCACCTGAACTAGGCTGCAGTCCAGTAAATGACAATAGACGGTCATCTGTACCCTGCTCCCACCTCCGTTGGTGACTCTACACTGCTGTGCTGGGAAAGGGTTGACCCATTGGACTGATCACACAACAAACTTCCTCTGACAGTAAACTGGAACGCCAATTGCTCGTAAACCCCGCAACCTCTGGTCTCCGGATTACACTCCTGGTCCCCACATTCCTGTCCCATTGTGGTATTCAGCAAAAAAGGAGAGGTAGGATGGGATGGTTTATCCCCAAGCCAATCCGCCTCACCTCCTTAACCTTTTGGGAAGATCCAATCATCTCCCAGGGAGACTTTAATATTTTACCCCTTGCCTTCTCCTCCAATTTGATGATTGCACCATTTTCAACCGACCTTGCTCCAAACGTCTGCGAGTTCTTTCTTTCTTTGCCCAATCTACAGCCCTAACTGCCTTGCTCCTTGATAAGATCGACTCTCAATCTTCTCAATGTGATTACGCGGTTGATCTTGACCCAGCTCCCAACGTAACGCTTTCAGGGCTGGAACTGTTCAACTGCTCTCACATGGAGGTCAGGAGGACAAACCCATCCCCCCAAACCTGATCTCCCATTCCATAAAGTCCTGGTTAAAACCCCACGGAGCAATTTTGATGTTGGAGAGGGTTCAGAGGGAGGTTCACTGGGATGATTCCGCGTATGGAGGGGTTATCCCACAATGGGCAATTGACGGACCTTGGCAGGTACTCGTTGGATTTAAGAAAACGAGGGGGAATCATTGAAATATTTTTCATATTGAAAGGGTGGGTAGAGAAGACATAAAAAGGTTGTTCCACACGGTGGAACAGAGTCTGGGACAAGAGGGTATGACTTCAGGATTCAAAGGATCTGCTGAGAGCAGAGATGTGGAGGAATTTCTTCACCCAGAGGGCGGTGAATCTGTGGAATTTGTTACAGCGAGCGGGTTGAGAGACCGGGTATTTGGGTGGATTTAAGGCAGAGATTGAAACGTTCTTGATTAGCCTGGACATCAAACGTTACGATGAGAATGTTGGGCAGTGGGGCCAAGTGGGGAAATGAATCAACTCATGATGAAATGGTGGGCAAAACTCGATGGGCAGTATGGCCTATTTCTGCTCTGATATTATGCGAGTGTGTACACACACACTCACACACACACACACACACACACACACACACACACACACACACACACAGTTACACACAATCAAACAAACTCTCACACACTCACACATAGACCCACACACTCTCTCACACACACTCACACATAGACTCACACACTCACTCACACATAGACCCACACACTCACTCACACACACACACATACATACAGGCCCACGCTGTCACACACACTCTCACATACTCACTCACACATAGGCCCACACAGTCATACACACTGTCACATCTAGATCCACACACTCTCACACACTCACCCACACATAGATCCACATACTCTCTCACATAGACACACACACTCACTCACAAACAAACACACACATATAAGCCCACATTCACACACACACCCACTCACACATAGACCCACACACAATATAGGCCCGCACAGTCACACAAACTGTCTCACACACACACATAGGCCCACACAGTCACACAATTTCACACACACATAGACACTCACACACACACACACACACACACACACACACACACACAAACACACACACACACACACACACACACACTCACTCACACATAGTCCCACATACTCTCTCACATAGACCCAGACACTCACTCACAAACACACACGTATAAGCCCACGCCATCACACACATACCCACTCACACATAGACCCACACACAATATAGGCCCACACAGTCACACATTCACTCACACATAGACCCACACACAATATAGGCCCACACAGTCACACATTCACTCACTCATAGACCCACACACACACATAGGACAACACAGTCACACACACTCTCTCTCACACACACACATAGGCCCACACAGTCACACAATCTCACTCACACATAGATGCTCACACTCACACATAGTCCCTCACAAACTCACTCAGACATGAACTCACACACTCACTCACACAAAGACCCATACACTCTCTCACATAGAGATCCACACACTCAATCAAACACACACCCAATAGGCTCACACAGTCTCTCACACACTCACTCATACAGTTACACACATACTCACACCTAGACCCACACATACATATAGGCTCACACAGTCACACACTCACTCATACAGACCACACACACACATAGGACAACAAAGTCACACACATTCTCACACACTCACACATATAGAACCACACAATCTCTAACAAAGTCCCACACACTCACTCTCTCTCTCTCACACACACACACACACACACACACACACACACACACACACACACACACACACAGTCCCACACAGTCACACACACACACACACACATCCTCACACCTAGACCCACACACTCACACCTAGAGCCACACACTCACTAACACATAGACACACACACACAGGCCCACACAGTCACACACACTCTCACACATTCATTCACACATAGAACCACACATTCACTCACACATCGACCCACATGTTCACACACACACACCCAACACATAGACCCACACAGTCACACACACACACTCCCCCAACACACATTGACACAGACAGTCACACGCCCTCACACACACATCCTCACACCTAGACCCACACACTCTCACACACTCACACCGAGAGCCACACACTCACTAACACATAGACACACACACACTCACACACACACAGTCACACACACTCTCACTCATTCATTCACACATAGAACCACACATTCACTCACACATTGACCCACATGTTCACACACACACACCCAACACATAGACCCACACAGTCTCACACACACACACACCCCCAACACACATTGACACAGACAGTCACACACCCTCACACACACATCCTCACACCTAGACCCACACACTCTCACACACTCACTAACACATAGACACACACACACTCACACACACACACACACACACACACACACACACACACACACACACGCACACACATAGGATCACACAGTCACACACCCTCTCAAACACTCACTCAAACATAGACCCACACAGTCACACTTAGACCCACACCACAAAGTAAGTTTACACTATGGGATGCATTGAAAGCATATTTAAGAGGACAAATTATTAGTTATACGACTAAACTTAAGAAAAAATATTTGGCGGGCAGTCATAAACTCGAGGAGGAAATTAAAGAATTGGAGAAGGATCTGCAGAGAAATGTGTCGGAAGATAAAAAGATATGACTATCTAATTTGAAAATGCGTTATCATACTTTACAGACATATCATTATGAGAAGTTCATTCAAAGATCGAAGCAATGGTATTATGAGTTGGGAGAAAGAGTCCATAAAGAATTAGCTTGGCAATTGAAAACAGAACAGGTTTCTAGGATGATAAGAAGAGGTTCAAAGGTTACTAATAAAGCTCAGGAAATTAATGATGAGTTTCGCTCTTTTTATCAGGATTTAGACACATCAGAGATTGGACAGGATACTGACTAAGTAGAATAATTTTTGGCTGGATTAGATCTTCTGTTTTTGAATGAATTAGATGTTCAGGAATTAGATTGTTCATTTACAGATTTGGAAATTAAAGAGGTATTACAAATTATGCCAAATGGAAAGTCACCTGGAGAAGATGGATTCACGTTAGAGTTTTATGAGGCATTTTATGATTTATTACATCCAGTATTTCGACAGGTATTAATCCAGGCCTCTGAAACATCTTCTCTTCTGGAATCTTTTTATAGAGCCTTGATTAGAGTTATTCGAAAAAAAAGATAGGGATCTTTTGAAAGTAGCATCATATAGACCAATTTCTTTGTTGTATGTAGATTATAAAATTGTGGCTAAAGTGTTGGCAAATAGGATTGCAAAATATTTGCCAAAGTTGATTCATGTAGATCAAGCAGGTTTTATTAAAAATCGTTATTCAGCTGACAATATTGTTAAGTTGGTTACATTATATAATATATATAAACATATATAACAATTACAGCACGGAAACAGGCCATTAGGCCCTTATAGTCCACACCGAACCAAACACTCCTCTCTAGTCCCACCTACCTGCACAATGACCATAACCCTCCAACTTCTTCTCATCCATATACCTGTCCAACTTTTTCTTAAATAATAAAATTGACTCTGCCGCCACTATTTCTCCCAGAAGCTCATTCCACACCGCTACCACTCTCTGAGTAAAGAAGATCCCCCTCATGTTACCTCTAAACCTCTGCCCCTTAACTCTTAACTCATGTCCTCTTGTTTCAATCTCTCCTACTCTTAATGGAAATAGTCTATCCACATCGACTCTGTCTATCCCTTTCATAATCTTAAATACCTCTATCAAATTCCCTCTCAACCTTCTATGCTCCAAAGAATAAAGATCTAATCTGCCCAATCTCTCCCTGTACTCTAGATGCTTAAACCCAGGTAACATTCTGGTAAATCTTCTCTGCACTCTCTCCACTCTGTTTATATCCTTCCTATAATTAGGCGACCAGAACTGCACACAGAACTCTAAATTAAGCCGCATCAACGCCTTATACAATCTCAACATCACTTCCAAACTCCTATATTCCATGCAATGATTGATAAAGGCCAGCATACTAAAAGCCTTCTTCACCACCCTATTCACATGAGTTTCTACCTTCAGGGAATGATGTACCGTTACTCCTAAATCTTTCTGCTCTTCTGTATTCATCAATGCTCTCCCATTTACTACGTATGTCCTGTTCTGATTCTTCTTACCAAAATGAAGCACCTCACACTTATCAGCATTAAATTCCATCTGCCATTTTTCAGCCCACTTTTCTAAGCAGCCCAAATCCCTCTGCAATCCTTGAAAACCTTCTTCATTATCCACTATTTCACCTATCTTAGTATCGTCTGCATATTTACTAATCCAATTCACCACCCCATCATCTAGATCATTAATGTATATAACGAACAACAATGGGCCCAATACAGATCCCTGAGGCACACCACTGGTCACCGGCCTCCAACCTGACAGACAATTATCCACTACCACTCTCTGGCCTCTCTCCTTCAGCCAATGTTCAATCCATTTGACTATCTCAAAATTTATACCTAAAGACTGCACCTTCCTAACTAACCTTCCATGTGGTACCTTATCGAAGGCCTTACTGAAGTCCATATAGACAACATCCACCGCGCTACCCTCATCCACATTCCTAGTCACCTCTTCAAAAAATTCAATCAGATTGGTCAAACAGGACCTTCCGCCCACAAAATCCGTGTTGAGTGCTCCTGATCAGACCCTATCTATCCAGATATTTATAAGTACTATCTCTAAGAACTTTCTCCATTAATTTACCTACCACAGACGTCAAACTTACAGGCCGATAATTGCCAGGCTTCCTCCTTGAACCCTTTTTAAATAACGGAACCACATGCGCAATACGCCAATCCTCCGGCACTATCCCCATCTCTAATGACATTTGGAAAATTACCGTCAGAGCCTCTGCTATTTCCTCCTTTACTTCTCTCAATGTCCTGGGGAAGATCCCATCTGGTCCCGGAGACTTATCCACCTTTATATTCCTCAAAATCCCTAACACTACATTTTTTGTAATCACTATATTCTCCATATTTACCCAATTTGCTTTTTTTTATCTCACATATCCCAATATCCTTCTCCTTGGTGAATACCGAAGAAAAGAAACTGTTCAATATCTCCCCCATTTCTCTAGGCTCCACATACAGTTTTCCGCTCTGATTCTCTAAGGGACCAATTTTGTCTCTTGCTTTTCTTTTACCATTAACATATTTGTAGAACCCTTTTGGATTAATTTTCACTCTGGTTGCTATAGTCTCCTCGTACCTTCTTTTAGCTTTCCTAATTCCTCTCTTAAGATTCCTCTTACATTCAATGTATTTTTCAAACATCTCCTTAATTCCATGCTTCTTATACCTAATGTACGCCTCCCTTTTTCTTCAAACCAAGTTTCCAATATTCCTTGAAAACCACGGCTCTCTCAAACCTTTTGCCCCTCATTTTAACCTAACAGGAACATAAAGCTTTTGCACTCTCAAAATCTGATCTTTAAAAGATTTCCATCTCTCTACTACATCCTGCCTATAAAACAAATTGTCCCAGTGCACACCCTGTAAGTCCTTTCGCATCTCCTCAAATCTAGCTTTTCCCCAATCAAAAACCTCAACCCTTGGCCCTGACTTATCTCTTTCCATAATGACATTGAAGCTGATGGCATTATGATCACTGGACCCGAAGTGCTCGCCAACACTAACCTCCGTCACTTGACCCATCCCATTTGCCAACAGTAGATCTAACACTGCTCCTTCTCTGGTCGGCACCTCTACATATTATTGTAAAAAACTATCTTGCACACATTTCACAAACTCTAACCCATCCAGCCCTTTCACAGAATGTGTTTCCCAATCTATATGTGGAAAATTAAAATCTCCCATAATTACAACCCTGTGCTTATCACAAATATCCACTATCTCCCTACAGATTTGCTCTTCTAGGTCTCAGTCCCCTCCGGGTGGTCTATAATACACCCCTACAAGTGTAACCTCTCCTTTCCCACTCCTCAGTTCCACACAAATAGCCTTCGTGGACGAGCCCTCTAATCTATCCTGCCTAAGCACCGCTGTAATATTCTCCCTGACAAGCAATGCAACACCACCTCCTCTTGCCCCTCCGACTCTATCACACCTAAAGCAACGAAACCCAGAGATATTCAGCTGCCAATCACATCCCTCCTGTAACCATGTCTCACTAATCGCTACCACATCATACTTCCAAGTATCAATCCACACCTTCAGCTCATCCACCTTTTTTACAATACTCCTGGCATTAAAATATATGAATTTCAGAGATTTCCCAATTCTTAATCCCTGTTTTCCCTCATCTTTGATAACAACATTATTTCCTTTTCCTGCCAATTGCCCTTCATCTTCTTCCAGAGCATTTCCTTTCTCTATCACCTGCCCATCCATATTCAAATACTTACTACAAACTTTCTTTGTTTGCATTCTAACCTTCTCCTTTCTGCTCTGTACTATTTTGTTCCCTTCCCCTAAACATTCTAGTTTAAAGGATCCTGAGTAGCCCTAGCAAATACCCCTGCCAGGATTCTGGACCCCTGGGATTTAAGTGTAACCCGTCCTTACTGTACAGGTCACATCTTCCCCAAAAAAGGTCCCAGTGATCCAGAAACTTGAAACCCTGCCCCTTACTCCACCCCTTCAGCCATGTGTTAATCCTCCACCTTTCTATTTCATTAATTAATGCATCTAAAAATCAACATGATTAAAATGAATGTGTTTCCTCTTATACAGAATCTCTTTCAATCTATTCCTTGTTTTTTTAATCAAAGACTTTTTTAAAAAGAACTGAATTCTGCAGTTCATCTATTTTCATGGAAAAGCAAATTATCTAGAGTTCCTTTACAAAAGTTGACTTGGAAATATGCTTTAGGAGGTTTACAGTTACCGAATTTTCGGAATTATTATGAAGCTGCGCAACTGAAGTTTATTAATCGATTGTCAGACACTGAACAAATTCTAATATGGGCTAAAGTTGAGTCGTCACAGCTTTCAGTGTAATGCCAATGATTTTATATATAAATGGAGACCAAATGTTCTAAAGACTTATCATGTTCTTGTACTTAAATATTTATTGGAAATTTGCTATGAGAGAGATTATATGATTGGAACTAAGGGTAAAATTACTGCTCAAATCAACTATTTCTAGGAATAGGATCATTCCATTTTCGATGGTTAGTTGATATTTTAAGGATTGGGATTTGAAAGGTATTCGAATGGTGGGAGATTGTTTAGAGACGGGTGCCTTTCTTTTGCTCAATTGCAAGGAAAATTTTGGGTATCGTTGAATATTATCAAATATGACCTTTTTTAAAAGAAATTTTTGGACAGGAACTGAAACTTCCCAATTTGACTAGGTTTGAAAAATTAATTATGGAATCCTTGAAAAAAGGTTTTATTTCAGATATGTATGCTCTATTGCAAAAAAAGATGAGGAAGACTGGCTAAAGATGTATGAACCTAATGTAACAAGGTTGATTAATGTGAGATTGTAGTGGTAGCTACACTGAAGAAACTCACAGCCACTACGTTGGAAGCACTCAACGACTGTTTTTTTTCAAATCCCGCACATTCCCCTTCAAGGGCAGCATGAGTTCGGTCATCACATGCGTGGTGACATCATAATGGCTGCCCGGACCGAGCGCTGGGCTGGAAACAAGAAGCAAGGGAGAACCCCTGATGACGCCATCTACTCATGGCTGCCCCGCCATGCGGCAGTTCGCCACGAGAGAGTGCATCGCCACAATATATAGTTAATTATAAATTTTTACCTCAATTCTATTTGACACCAGAAAAATTAAAAAAGATATGATTTTAGCGAGTCAGACATGGAATGCAAAAAGGGACATTTATACGTTCAGTTTGGCCTTGTGCAAAGGTGTAAAGTTTTTGGGTGAAAGTTAGAGTATTTTGAGCTATTAGATGACCCATTACTTTTTTTTAATCTGGGATTTATGACAAATTTAAAAGAGGGATTAAAATTGGATAAATTTCAGTCGCAAGTAGGCAGGGTCATAAAGAGAACATCAGCACGTTGGCCTTCAAAAATCAAAGGACTGAGTACAGGGGTTGGGATGTTATGGTAAAGTTGTATAAGCCCGATGTTAGGCCATTTAGAATACAGAGAAAAATTGAGTAGACTGGGTCTTCATTCATTGGAGTGTAGAAGGTTGAGGGGAGATTTGATAGAGGTGTTTAAAATTATAAGGGGAATAGATAGAGTAGATGTGAATAGGCTCTTCCCCTTGAGGGTAGGAGAGATTGGAACGAGGGGTGATAAGTTAAGGGTTAGGGGGCAAAAGTTTAGAGGTAACATGAGGGGGAGTTTCTTCACTCAGAGAGTGGTGGCTGAGTGGAATGACCTTCCGGAAGAGGTTGGATGAGTGCATGGATGTGAGGGGGTTGGGGGGGGGGGTTATGGGCAGGGAGCGGGTAGCTGAGACGACAGGTGTTCACTTAAATCGGTGTAGACTAGAGGGACAGAGATGGCCTGTTTCTGCACTGTAATTGTTATCTGGTTTTGGTCATCGAACTACAGGAAGGATGTCAATAAGATTGAAAGAGTGCCGAGGAGATTTTTGTACATTAAAATTGTTAATTTAGACATACCGCGTGATAACAGGCCCACATGGAATGTGGCCCACCAGTCTGCGCCACCCAATTTACACCCCCCTTGGACATTTCAAACAGTGGAGGAAACCAGAACACCACCCCCCCCCCGGGGAAATCCCATGCAGACGTGGGGAGAACGTACAAACTCCTTACAGACACCGTGGGATTCGAACTCTGGTGTTGGAATGGCGCAGCGCTTACCAGGCTGCCCACGACAAGGGTGTTGTCGGGAAAGGTTAAACCGATCAGGAGTGTAGAAGATCGAGGGGAGATTTGACCGAGGTGTTTTGAACTACGAGGGGGATGGGCAGAGTCTATACCTCCTAATAAGTTTTCTTCCCATGGGCAGTGAGAACACCGAACAACCAAAAGAACTGCTCATGAGAACCACCCGTGACTCTTGTTTGTATAAAACAAATGTTTATTTACTTATTTTTACAGAAGTAATACTTGCCCTGCAATTGAACCATAGAACACTGCAGCACAGACAAAGAGGCCATTCAGCAGTTCTAACCTGTGCCCACCATCATTCAGCTGGTCCCACTGACACTTCACCCTCTAGGCCTCACCCGTCCATGCTTCCATCCAATTTATTCTTAAAACCCGAGATCGAGCCCGCGTTCACCACATCAGACGGCAGCTCATTCCACACTCCTGCCCCTCTCTTTTTTTTTAAATTTTTTATTTTTCACACCATAAACCACATTGACCAAGATACATACATTTTCCTTTTCAAATATATACAGTGTCATTTTCTCCCCCACTCCTCCCATCCCATCCCACCCTCCCTACCTCCCCTCCATTCATTTAAAGTACAAAATCGAAGATACATTAAACCAGTCAAACAATGTTGTCATTCAATAAAAATAAACAAGAAATTCCACTGAGTCAATTCTTTTCATTTCCTTCTCCTTTCGTTATTTTAGGTGGTAGATGTCCCCGATAGGTTTTCTCTATTGTGTTTCATGTCTGGCTCCCATATTTGTTCAAATATTTCAATATTATTTCTTAAATTATATGTCATTTTTTCTAATGGAATACATTTATTCCTTTCTATATACCATTGTTTTATTCTCAAATTATCTTCTAATTTCCAGGTTGACATAATACATTTTTTACTACGGCTAGAGCTATCTTAACAAATCTTTTTTGTGCACCATCCAAATCAAGTCCAAATTCTTTGTTTTTTATGTTACTTAGGAGGAAGATCTCTGGGTTTTTTGGTATATTGTTTTCTGTAATTTTATTTAATATCTGGTTTAGATCTTTCCAAAATTTTTCTACTTTCTCACATGTCCAGATTGCATGAATTGTTGTTCCCATTTCCTTTTTACAGCGAAAACATCTGTCAGATACTGTTGGGTCCCATTTATTTAACTTTTGAGGTGTAATGTATAGCCTGTGTATCCAGTTATATTGTATCATACGTAACCTCGTGTTTATTGTATTTCTCATTGTTCCAGAGCAGAACTTCTCCCATGTTTCCTTCTTTATCTTTATATTTAAACCTTGTTCCCATTTTTGTTTAGTTTTACCATTCGTTTCCTCATTCTCCTTTTCTTGCAGTTTAATATACATATTTGTTATAAATTTTTTGATTATCATTGTATCTGTAATCACATATTCAAAGTTATTTCCATCTGGTAACCTCAGACTGCTTCCTAATTTGTCCTTCAAGTTGGATCTCAATTGGTAATATGCCAGCACTGTATCTTGAGTTATATTGTATTTATCTTTCATTTGTTCAAAGGATAATAATCTATTTCCTGAAAAACAATTTTCTATTCTTTTGATCCCTTTTTTCTCCCATTCTCTAAAGGAAAGATTATCTTTTGTAAAAGGGATTACCTGATTTTATGTCAGTATTAGTTTTGGTAATTGGTAATTTGTTTTATTCCTTTCTACATGAATCTTCTTCCAAATATTGAGCAGATGGTGTAATACTGGAGAACTCCTATGTTGAACCAATTTTTCATCCCATTTATATAATATATGTTCAGGTATGTTCTCCCCTATTTTATCTAGTTCTAATCTAGTCCAATTTTTATCTAGTTCTAATCTAGTCCAACCCCTGCCCCTCTCTGAGTGAAGAACTTCCCCCTAATGTTCTCCAAAAACCTTTCCCCCTTTCAGCATAAAATTACCACCCCTCATATTTATCTTCCCTCAATCTAAATGGGAAAGCCTCTTTGCATCCACTCTGTCGACACGTTTCATAATCTTGTAAACCTCGATCAAATCTCCCCTCATTCTTCTTCGCTCCAGGGAATAAAGTCCCAACCTGTTTAACCTTTCCCTGTAACTCAATTCCTGAAGACTTGGCAACATCCTAGTAAATCTTCTCAGCAATGCTTAAGGTGGAAACAGAACTTCTAAGACCATTACACGGATTATGGGGGCACCCCAGGACGAATGGCCTGTAACCGTATGCTGTATGCCTAAATTTAAAACAAACTCAATCAGGGACTTATTTAACAACTCTTAACTTGGCATTTTACTGATTTTATTCTCTGTATTGCACAGTGAGTTTCAGAATCAGAATTTATTGTCATGAACAAGCCATGAAATTTGGTGTTTTGCGGCAGCGTCATAATTCAAACATTCATATTATAACCATCTGATAATGTTACTATAAAAGTAATAGGCACGAAAAGTCAGGCAGCGTCTTCGGTTCTTTGATCCTTCAGGAATCTGGTGGCAGCGGGAAAGAAGCTGCCCTCTTGCTCGTCTTCAGGCTCTTGGACCTTTTCCCCGATGGCAGCAGAGTGAAGGGGGCCTGGGCCTGGGTGATCAGTCTTTGAGGATAGAGGCTGCTTTTTGAAGACCCCGCCTCATGTCGATGTCCTTGACGGAGTGGAGTCTGGTGTCTGTGACATCACAGGCCGAGTAAACGACCCTCTGGAGTTTATTCTTGTCCTGAGAATTTGCATATCCATCCCAGGCTGTGATGCGACTGGCCAGAAGGCTCCCAACCTGTAGAAGTTTCTGGGAATTTCTGGTGACGTCACGAAACTCCTCCAAAACCTCACAAAGTCGAACTGCTGGCGAGCCTTCTTTGTGATTGCATCGACGTAGAGGATCCAGAACAAAACCTTGGAGATGTTGACCCCCCTCCCCCCCATGGATTTGAAGTTTTC
This sequence comes from Narcine bancroftii, assembly GCF_036971445.1. Classification (NCBI taxonomy): domain Eukaryota; kingdom Metazoa; phylum Chordata; class Chondrichthyes; order Torpediniformes; family Narcinidae; genus Narcine; species Narcine bancroftii. The sequence continues at coordinate 64,243,798 of NC_091476.1, read as the reverse complement.
CACTACGGAGCCCTCGATTCGGACTGAGCTGTGTTCCCCTGACTCCCTCCTGAAGTCGACGATCATCTCCTTGGTTTTGCTGACGTTTTGCTCTGTTAAAGTAAGTTATTTATTCAATATTGTTTTGTGTTTAGTTTGTGTTTTATTGAAATAAATGATTTGTTAAATAAAAGGGGAAGTCGGGTTGGGGGTGCATGGGAGACGGTTGGTTCAAATGGGGAAGTTGGATTGGAACATCACTGCGGACCTCTTTGCTCCAGCAGAGCTGCTGGGATCCGGCAGGAGAGAGGGTGAGAGGATGGGGAGGCAGGGGAAAGGAGGAGCAGTGGTGGGGAGGACTTGTGCCAGCCTTCTGCTACCCACCGTGACTCAGGGACATGCTGGGGTCCAGTGGGTGGACGGAGGTGGGGGGGGGGAGTGTTTGTGGGGTGGGTGTGGGGTTGATCACCCTCTCCATCTCATAGAGAGGTCGAGGTTTTGAGACTCCCTCCAGCTCCGTTCAGTCTCGCTGATGGGGGGGTGGGTGAGAGAGCACCACACTAAGGGATGGGTGGTGAGGGAGCCGCACACTGAGGGAGCACTGCACTGAAGGGGGCAGTGAGGAAGCCTCAGGCTGAGGGAGGGGTGGTGAGGGAGCTTCACTGAGAGGGGTGAGGGAGCCTCACACTGAGAGAGAGGTTGTGAAGTGGTCCAGCAGTGGTGGAGGGGGTTCACTAAATGAACAATGTGCAGGACAGATGCCTGATAGGAGCTCCTACCCCCTCATGAGGGTTGCCCCTCTGTCCAGCCCCTGGGGCTGAGTTTCTGTCCCGACCCCACGACCCTGTGATTGAGGTGTGGGGTGAGAATCCCCCTCCCGCCCCTCAGACCCAGGCTTTCATTTACAAAACAATATTTATTTCTTTGTATAGATGAACACTTGTCCTGCAGACGTGTTGTTTGACTGCACGTGTGTTATTTCTGGGTGTGTGTCTGCGTGTTTTGCTCCGAGGTCTGGAGAATGCTGTTTCCTCGGGTTGTACTTGGACAATCAGATGACGGTAAACTTGACTTGGCTCCAGTCTCATTCTCAACCCTTGTCGGATGCTGCATTAATACGTTACCCACCCTCATTCTCCCTCCTCTCTCCAATCCTATTCTCCGTCTCCCTCTCCTCCACACCTCCTATCGCCCTCCTCTTCTCTGCTCAAACGCGATCCCTCTCCTCCTCTCACTCTGTCCTTCACCGGCAGAGGAGAATCGTTTCCGGATCTTCGTGGAGAATCTGGGGAGGGCTCGGAAGTGGCAGCAGGAGGACAGAGGGACGGCCGTGTACGGCGTGAACAAATTCAGTGACATGTCAGGTACCAGCGCCCGGCCCTCAGAAGCCCCCGGCTGCGTGCTGTGGGAGGTGCCCAGCTGTCATGTTGGGAAGGGAATCAGGTTCGGTGGGTTCACAGAGAGACGAGTCTCGTCTCGAGTGTTACGCTCACATGTAACTTTAATTAACACATAAAAGACAAACGGGAGAGAACGTTGCTTGATTATAATACAGGTGCGATGAGTTAAGCCCAGCAAACCCACAAAATTCGTAAGTTGTAAAATACCGCATCTACCGTGTTTTATAAATAAATCTGGAATTCCTTTACTCCGCGTTGAACAAACTATTCATGTACACAGCTGAAAGCGCACTGGGCCTGAAGAATGCCGTCCGATACTCTTGCGCGATGCTGCTGTCGCCCAGGAACGCGAGAGGGGAGCGACCCGCAGATTCCAAGCAGATCGGAATTCGAAATTGGAAGTTTCGGAAAATCGTTAAGATGGGCCATCGTAAGCCAGTTTAATTCAACAAGGATGCAGACGTTCACCTCAGTATTATGGCTCAGCTTCAGTGGAAAGCCCACCTTGCCCGTGACACTTCCAGCCACGTCCACTGCAGCGAATTCGTGGGCGCGGGGAGGCGTCCGGGGCTTGGACGACGAGACGGAGAGAGAGAGAGAATGTGCTGTGCGTTGGTGTTCTATACAGAGCGAGTTTGTGCTTCCAGTCAATAACGATTTAAATTAGCCAATGGCAAGACGGGCACTAATGGTGGCCGGAGTCCATCCCTGATTGACAAGTGAGGTGACTTCCGAATAAGTTTCAGACACGTTACCGCCAGCAATGCCCAATATTCCAGACAGGCTGGGAAGCCACTTACCCTCCACCCACAACACCGGTAGGCAGAAATCCGTGATGTGAGAGATTAGGAAACTTGACATAAAATATGAAAGATGGGGAAACTAGTGCAGGCATGTGGAGTGATGGATTAAACCAGTATGAACAGGCTAAGCATGCAAATTAGAATGCAGGAAGCACAGTCAGCCTATGTAAGATAAGAATCTTCTAGTCTTTTCCACAGGATCAGTGAGTCCACCGTATGAATAAGATAATGAGAGGTGAAGGAATAATAGAATGTAGGAAGTTGAGATAGTCTGGATGAGATAAGGGTCTCCTAACCCTAGACAGAAGTACCAAGTTCTACATATATAATTAGTAAGCCTTACACAGATTTATCAAGTTATGTATATTAAATTAGTAAACCCTAGACAGGATTAGCGAACTCTGCATATGAAGAGACTGTAGCTCTGAGAGTCGGAAAGGTGTGAACGGGGACAAGGGAAAGGTTGTGAATAAGGACAATGAGGATAATGACATGAGAAGACACCTACATGATACCCCCTGGTCCTGCAAGTGCACAGAAACAGCACGTAGGCAGGCAGGATTACCTAATGCCAAACCTCTCCAGGAGGCAGAAGAATGTAAGGGGGAGGGTATTCCTATACTGAAATTCACTGTATAAAAGTTGGGTGAGCCCCAGTGTATGTGTGTATTCCCATGGTAAGGGGAAGCACCCAACTTTGCATTGTTGTTTAATAAATGTTCTTTGTTCTCAATTTTTGTCTCGAGCAATTTCTGTGAAGGTACATCTATTTCTAACAGTAACCTCTGTGCTGGGATTTCATGGGGGCACACATTGTGTTACAGAAATGGCCAAATTGCTTCACGAAAGAGCCACACACAACAGATATTTGAGAGCTGCAAGACATGGAAAAAATATCACATACACTTTTTCACTCTTACATGTATGTTTTGTTACAAAAAATTTATATAACCGGTAAGAAATAAATTAAATTTTATATGGACGTACATGCTTTTGGGCCACAAGCCCGTCCTGCCCAATTGACCCCTGGTATGTGTTGAAGGGTGGGTGTCCCAGGGGGCAACCCAGACAGACACGGAGAGAAGGTACCAACTCCCTACAGACAGTGTTGGATTCAAGCCCCCGTCATGATCGCTGGGTGCTGCTATGCCAACCGTGATTATATTTATTTCATGTATGTCGCTTTTAAACTGAGAAAGTACCCGTACCCAGGCCAAGTATTTGACTGATTTGCTGCGGAGATCTCTTCCCGAGGAAGCAGTTAAAACCAATTAAGGCACAGTAAGGTAGATTTTTGCATCAGGGGATTTAAGGGTCACGAGAGAAAGGTGTAGCTGGGGCCACAGCCAGATCAGCTGCGATCTCACTGAATGTGGGAGCGGACCTTCCCACACCACAGACGAGTATCAACACCGTCCATTACCAAGGTTGCAAAGCGTACAAGGCCTGCACCTGTTCCAATTAGAAAATCAACTAGAATCCGTAAACAACTTGAGAGGCTTCAGTATTCATAACATCTCATTATATTTTGATTGCTTTGCAAGTTATTGGTTTATTTTGGCTGTGAGAGAATTCTCAATGCCAAATATGGTATCCATGCATTGCTTGCTTAAGTTTTACATAGCAGCTGTCGTTTTGATTTTCACCCTTCTTCTGACAGGGGGAGAGTGTGGTGAATCTCTGCTGAGCTGTCAGTCTTCCCTTTGGCTAGCCTCGCCTTACTAACATTAGCTGTGTCATACCCACACTTCTGTTCGGCTCCGAATCATGGGTCCTCGACCAGCATCACCTACGGCTCCTAGAACGCTTCCACCAGCGTTGTCTCCGCTCCATCCTCAACATCCATTGGAGCGCTTTCATCCCTAACGTCGAAGTACTCGAGATGGCAGAGGTCGACAGCATTGAGTCCACGCTGCTGAAGATCCAGCTGCGCTGGGTGGGTCACGTCTCCAGAATGGAGGACCATCGCCTTCCCAAGATCGTGTTATATGGCGAGCTCTCCACTGGCCACCGTGACAGAGGTGCACCAAAGAAAAGGTACAAGGACTGCCTAAAGAAATCTCTTGGTGCCTGCCACATTGACCACCGCCAGTCGGCTGATATCGCCTCAAACCGTGCATCTTGGCGCCTCACAGTTTGGTGGGCAGCAACCTCCTTTGAAGAAGACCGCAGAGCCCACCTCACTGACAAAAGGCAAAGGAGGAAAAACCCAACACCCAACCCAAACCAACCAATTTTCCCCTGCAGCCGCTGCAATCGTGTCTGCCTGTCCCGCATCGGACTTGTCAGCCACAAACGAGCCTGCAGCTGACGTGGACTTTTACCCCCTCCATAAATCTTCGTCCGCGAAGCCAAGCCAAAGAGAATCTCTACCGTTAAAGATACTCTCCTTGGGTATAACTGTGTATGCACCCATTGTCTTTCATTATTGTACCAGAAGTTTCTGCTAATAAAAGCCATGACTATTGTCTGACCGCATCGTCTTTCTCTACTTCATCCACTTTCTTTCCAGTGCAACTTAAGTAACTGAACTCGTACACTAATTTATTTACCCAACTATTTTTCAAGAGTTCTTATCGATGTCGCACTGGCGGCAGTATGTCTCTTTGCCACCTTGTAGGTTTGGCTGCGACCGTTAGTGATGTAGCTTGTTGTGCTTCACCTGACAACTGCTGGGTTGATGTTTCCGTATCAGTGGTTGTGGACTCTTCACCTGATATTGGTGTTGCCGGCTTTGCTGGCATTCAAGCTCTCTGCTTCATCACGTCTGGTGTCGGCCAGATGCAAATTCTGTTCCTCTTCAGAGGACTAGTGCATATTCAAGAGCCGATGATGAAAACATGGACGCTGGCAAATGTCATCAGAGAAGCTGAGAATCCAAGGTCATACGTCGTCGAGACAGACCCTGGCCATCAGCTGAGGAGGAACAGAATTCTAACTGCATAGTTAGGAATTTAATTTGCATCCTCATGGCTTCAAAGGCTCTGGCTGTGTCTATAGCTTCAAGCTATTCTTCCCTATAAGAGACTTTTGCACTTCGGGATGGGCCCTCCCTCATCTTAGTTGATGAACTAATATTTCTCTCTATCCTTAAATCTGCATTTTGTGGCAACGGGTTTTAGTCCAGTGAGTTTATCAAGTCTCATCAGTCTCTTGCATTAAGCCTTGAAATTCATCATGATTAATTCTATGATTAGACCTGGGTTCGAGGTGAGAAGCAAACTTTGCAAATATCTGCTCTGCATCATTTTTCTCCACCTCTGTGAGCTCCCAACTCTCAGAAGGCCTCATTCTCCCATCCAGAGAAGTATATAACTGACCTTCTCCTCTGCTGTTGCATTTTTAAAATGGCTTTTGAATGTTGATTTGCTGAAACTTTTTAAACAATTCAACAATGTCTTCAGCCTCCCATCTATCACTGGGTGAATGGCTGTTGCTCCAGCCATTTTTTTCAGTAATGTTTTTTCTCTTCTTCCCCTTCGTATTTCAGTGACTTACAATCAATTTTATGGTTTTATTGTTGTTCTGTTATACCACTGCCACCATGTTATGCCTCAGTGTTACTTGGGAGACTTCTTAAATAACTTAGAGATGCAAGATTCAAATAACAGAAGAGACTTTACTTACTGATACCTTCCACTACCCCAGGAAACTGATCACATACACTCGTATGCATACGCCCCACAGTGGTGCACTACAGTGAGAAGGGTGTATTCTTTCGTGGTTACAAAATAGTTCACACTATCCTGACAATATAACAGATTAAGCCACCCCGTGACACCAACTTTTGGGGCTGCGGTATTGCTGCATTCGATTAATTGGTGCACTGTGGCTGACCCACTTCCCAGCAAGCGGACTGGCTCCCAAAATGGCAGCCGTGCTGTGGCAGGCCTGCATCCAACGCGGGTTTCTATCGGGAAGCGACGTCACTTCCTGCCCAGGTGACAGAGGCCGTGACACATGAAAGCTTGGAGCTGTCAGTGTCACGCAGCGCAAGCATTGACTTCCCCGTGTATACATCAGCTTGAGAACGTGTACAGTGATTCCACAGCATGAACACCGACGTCTATAGTAGCTCAGTAGAGAATACATTGCTGCAGCACCTTATTTTCACCTGCTCCGCCCCAAACTGTGATCATCTTTAATTTTGGCCTGGAGCACAGTACCTGGAGAAATGGGACTCAGGCCTCGAGTTCTTTGGTGTGGTGGCAGCACTTCTGTCAGTGGATGTGACCAGAAGCATTTTGCCGTCACGACGAACAGTGGCTGTGACTGAAAGAATCAAAATCCAAATTTATTGTCATTAATTCGATGTTTTGGGGCAACATCACAGAGCAAACATTCATATTATAACCATCTTACAACAATTACTATTAAAAAATTAAATAACTGCATGAAAAGTCAGGCAGTGCCTTCGCTTCATGGATCATTCGGGAATCTGGTGGTGGCATAGAGTCTAGATTGTACAGTCTAGGGTAGTGGTTCTCGACCTTCCCTTCACACTCACAGACCACTTTTAGCAACCCCTTACTAATCATAGAGCACCGATGGCAGAGGGATTACCTAAAGCGGGATGTGAGTGGAAAGAAAAAGGTTGAGAACCACTGGTCTAAGACAAACATTTGGCTAAATGAGAACCATATGTACCTGTTCTGACTAACCTACAAATCCGATGTTAAGACAGACTTAGGAATGGATCTCATTTGTAACAGGCCCCTTTGGACCTTCACGTCTGTGCCAAACCTTTTTCTGCCTAGTCCCACTGACCGCTACCTCTCTCGATCTTGGGAGATAAACTACCCACACTGATATCTTTGACATGCCCACTGAATCCCACAGTATTTGACAGTGTTGTGTAGTGAGTGCATGGGTGAAAGAGACCCGGGTTCGAATCCTGCGCTGTCTGCCTGCATGGGTTTTCTCCAGGGTCCACCAGGTCCATCCAAACGTTCGAAACGGACCTGGGTTAAAGGTGAATTGGGCAGTATGGGCTCGTGGACAGGAAGGGCCAGTACGTCCAAATGTAAAAAGTTTAAATTCTCACAGAGGGAGGTAAATCTCTGGAATACTCTGTCGCCAGAGGGTGGTGGGGGCTGGGAGTTTGAAGGAGGAGGGGCGTAACTCTGGTGTTAACAGGGGTTGTGATGAGCAGCATTGACTACCATACATGGGCATGAAGGGGAGGTGCAGGTTCAGTCGCTAAAGACGTGTTGGCAGTATCATATCCGTTTGGATTATGCCAGCCAATGAGTACGGTGAGTGGCGGAGCCTCCCTGGGGCAGAAGGGCAGTTTTGAGATGGGTGAAGTGGGGGCATCAGTAACAGCGTGACTTCCACTACCTTCCACTCCCTCCCCATCCCCCACCCACTCCAAACCATGCTGGGGGCCAATGAACGGCAAAAGCTCTTGGCCCAGTCAATGTAGGGACAGCACATTCAGGGTAGGGACAGCACATTCAGGGTAGGGACAGGACATTCAGTGTAGGGACAGGACATTCAATGTAGGGACAGGATATTCAATGTTGGGACAGCACACTCAGTGTTGGGATAGGACATTAAGTGCACGGACAGCACATTCAGTGTTGGGACAGTAAATTTGGACTGTTGCCGTGCTGGGTGTCTAAATCTAAATATTCGGGGGCCAATGGACGAGATAGGTTGGTGGGAGAAGGGATGAATGGCCTTGTCTCACCTCTCTGCCATGCTCTTTCCTGTCTCACCTCTCTACCATGCTCTTTCCTGCCTCTCCTCCAGAAATAGTGAAATGGGTGGCTACGAGAGGTCCAGTCATTGTCAGGATTAATGACTGGATTTTGAGGGTAAGCACCCCTCCATTATTCAATCGCCGTTGGACTTTCCCCACCCCCCCCAAATGATCCCATTGAAAGGGGACTCCAGAGGCAGTTAGGTATCCCTGGAAGCTAATGTGTACCTCTCCCGGTTCTCAAAGGGGTGGGGGGAAACCCAGAAGGTAAAGGTCCCATTACTGTTACATCATCCTACATTGAGAATGTAAAATACATGAAAATCTTTAACATTGTCCACCCATAAGGAGTCGCCAGTTTGTCCAGCGCCCGTCACAGAAATGAGGTCCCAGCAAGGAACGCCTAGCTTACAAGAACAGTGCTCTCACCACTGGCTGCTTTTCCAGATACCCCCTGAAAAACTGGGTGTTTCCTGTTTCTATCTCCTGTTGACTCAGGGTCAGTCAACACACAAAAGGTCCTTCACCTCCTCGTGGACCAAGTTGGCCTTTGATCCCGTCCCATATTCTTCTGAACCTTTTAACCATGGTTCATGTGACACGGTTCGTTTATTGACCCAGTAATATTTCAGGAAATTCCCGCTCATCTGCCATAAGGCTCCCCTTACAGTCCAAGGCAGAGAAGCAAATGAGAGCCTCCCACCCCCGAGATATTGACTGTCCGTGGATTAGACTTCAGCTCTCCGAAAGCCACTCAGCCTTCAGTCCAAACCATTAGCGACCTGCACTCCAGATGCGCACCTCTGCCACGATCAGGAAGGCTCCATCTCGCATCTCTTCTCAATCTTTACCATCTCTACCTGAAAACTATGCCCTCTAGTTCTAACCTCCCCTACCCTTGGGTGGAGCAAACTGTGACCATCCACCTCATCAATGCTGAGTCTCAACATGGACAAGATGAAGGAGGTGATCGTGGACTTCAGGAGGACCAGGAACGCGTGCCCCCACTACACTTTGGCAACACTGTCGCAGAGAGAGGGGAGAGCGCCAGGTTTCTTGGAGGTCATTGAACCAGTGACCTATTGTGAACGCTCAGCATCTCCTCCCTGGTCAGGAGGGTGCAACAGGGGCTGCACTTCCTGAGAGGACTGAAGTGGGCGAGGCCACCGGCCGCCGTCACGTCAACCTCTATCGAGAGTGTCCTGGCCGGCTGCATCATGGTGTGGGTACGGTCGCTGCAGAGAAACAGATTGGAGGTCAATCTGCAGGACCACGAGAGTGGCAGAGAGGACCACTGGAATCTCCCTTCCCCCCGCCACCCACCCGGATCGTTGTCTGAAGAGGGCACGCAAAAATCTTCCACCCCCACACACGGCCACTTTCAGCTCCTCCAGTCGGGGTAAGAGATACAGGGGTATCAGAGCCAGCACCACCAGGATGAGGAACAATTTCTTCCCGCGGGCAGCGAGAATGACCAAAGGAACTGCTCGCGCTGACCCTCCGAGACTCCCATATCCATGAAACAACATTTTTGCATTTATTTGTCTGGATGAACCCTTGTTCTGCATGTGTATTGTTTGTCTCTATGTGTTATGTCTGGGTGTGTTTCTGCGTGTTGAGCACTGAGGACCAGAGAACCCTTGCAATCAGATTTCAATCAACGATTACTTTTCCGTCAACTTGTCCAAGGTCCCCTCTCACCTTCTTTCAGTCCAGCCTCTCCTTATAACTCAAGTCCTGGTGATGTCCTCGTTAATCTTCACCTTCCGACTGTAATCACATCCTGCCTATAGTACGTAGTTCGACACATACTCCCAACCTTCCCACCTTACAATAAACTAACATGCCACTCCCAGTTCTGGAAGAGCATTAATACCAGTTCTGTCGCCCCAATTGTTACCTTCTGCAACGCGCCACGGTGTATTTCGGCAGTTTGTATCAGAAACGGGCAGTAATCGGCCATCCGCCCAGTCGAGCCAGCTCCGCCGTTCACTGAGATCGCAGCTGATCTGAGGACAGGCTCGTCTCCATCTCCCTTCATTTCCCCCGACGATGTAAAAATATACCCAATCTTGTCTTGAATAGGTTTGCTGAGTTCACTTCAATGGGCAGCAAATTCCCTCCCATAAAAGCAGTTCCTCCTCATCTCCGTCCTCAATCGACTGCCCTGGATCTTGAGGCTGTGTCCCCTCGTGCTGGTCTCCCCCACCCACGGAAGCAGCTTACCCACCTCTACCTTATCGATTTCTCTAAGATTTCTCTCACTCTTCTAAATTCCAGTGAGTACAGCGTTATGAGCCCACAGGACCCCAAAACCCAGCAGCAATAGATATTCACCAAGACAAATGGTTACTTAAAGAAAAGTTGCTTTTAATTATCTTTAAACCCGAAAATAGAATCAAACTTTAACTTACCATTAATATACTTAACCCAAATTAATCCCCTTCTAAGTGCACATGCGTGTAATGCATGTGTAAGTTCAGAAAAGTTATTTGGTTCACTGTCCAATCTCACTTCTCATTCCTCTAAGTCCACTGGTTGCTGGCAATTCTTATACTGTGAACAGAATTTAACATGTATAAAGTTTACCAGGCTTTGTTGCTCTAAAGGTAAATGGTTACCGCTCAGGAAGGTTCTTGTCAGTTTTCAGAGAGAGATTTGTTGTTCCAGGACATCCACAAATGATGTACCTCAGTGTCTTGCTGACGAAATTTGCCCCTTCAGGGTTCTCCAGATAATCACCTCTTTCTTTCAGGTCACCACAGAGTTTCTTTCTGTTTCTATTCCAAGTGAAACATTAGACAGCCAGTCCTCTCCTCTTGCATGAACCACAAGGTCTTTCACCAGGCCGTCATCCAAATGGGCTGTGGACAAGCTTGTCAGCTTGTCCTGTTCCAGTCCCAGCTACTTCTGCTGCCTGTAACACTGTCAAGTGATCTCTGCTTCTCTCTCCGCTGTCTCAGAGATAAAGCCTGTTTGACTCTCTTTGCTTGCAAAGCAACACGACCCTCTTACAACAGCCTGCTCTTTCATCTGTTGCCTTTGGTAAACAACAATCCATTAGTGTAGCCTCTCGAATATTCTTGAAAGCTCTTGCTAAAGTTGTGGAGCCGATATGTCTACCAGGGGGCAGAGCTCCAGTATTTCAAACTTTGTATGTGACCTACTCTAACAAACCTTCCACAATTTATCTCCCAAAGACATATCTATATACTCTGTCACAACAGTTCCAGAGGGCTCAATCTTCCCTCATTGGCTAACTCCCTCATCTCTGGATTCAACCTGGTGACCTCTTTTGTGTTTACATTAACATCTCTGGTTCAATCGGCTCCGAGATCCTCTCCGGACCCACTTCAGACATGCTTTCACCACCCCACCACCCCCCCCACCCCCGATCTGCCAGCCCCGACACCCCAGCGCTCTTGGGACAACACCCCACGGCATTCGGGAAGGCCCCGTCAAAAGACGGGGCTGAGGTTGAAGCAATTCTGGTGCCAGGCAGCTGAAGGGGAACCCTGTCGTTACATCTCCTCAGAGGTACGTGAGAGGAATTATCGGCCCTAACTTCCACAACTGTCCAGGCTGGGTGCAGAATCATGCAGTGACAATCATGGGATACAGAGTCAGTGAGTACCCACCCCGAGCTGAGAACGAGTCACACAGAGAAGCCGGCCCTTCCACCTTGCCCACGCCAGTCCCAGCGACAAGCACGGTCGGTAGCCTTCTGTGCGTTGGTGACTCAAGTGCCCATCCAGGCACTGCACAGGCTGACGGGTTGGAAGGGTGGGGAATGGTGTGCTGGGCTTTATAAACCATGGGATCCATGAGGTGACGTTGCAGCTGCACGAGACTTTGGTTAGGCCCCCCCCCCCCAACTTGGAGTATTGGGTTCAGACCACTACAGGAAGGATGGGGAAGCTGTAGAGAGGGCACAGAAGAGATTCACAAGAACCGATGCCCGGATTGGCAGGCGCACCTTGTGAGGATGGGTCTTTTCTCCTGAGAGTGACGGAGGGTGAGGGTGGTGTACAAGACAATGAGAGGCTTTGATTGTGTGGACGGACCCCAGGGGCTGAAATGGCGGAGATAGTTTTAAGGTTCTCGGGCGCAAGTACAAGGGGTGTTATATAGTCAGGATAATGTGAACTATTTTGTAACTGCATAAGAATATACCCTTCTGACTGTAGTGTCCCACTGTGGGGTGTATGCATATGAGTGGGTGTGAAGTTTCCTGAGATAGTGAAAGGCATCAGTAAGTAAAGCCTCTTCTGTCATTTGAATCTTGCATCTCTAAGTTATTTAAGAAGTCTCCCAAGTCACAGAGAGACATAACGGGGGGAGGGGGGGGGGGATATGCAAGAGGGGTGGGTGCACGGCATGTGTTGCCGGCAATTGGTGGGGTAGGCTGGGGAAATTGGATCTTTGAAGAGACAGGTGCATGGAACTGAGAAAAGTGGAGAGCTGCGCAGTCAGGAAATTCTAGGCCATGGCTCGAGTAGGTATTAGGCTCGTAAAACACTGTGGGCTGAAGGGGCTGGACTGTGCTGTGGATTTTGAGAATCCGCGATGCGCAGACATGGGAACTGTGTTCCGGATCCCAACTGCTTTCTGGGCGGTGACTTGAGAACTCGCACCGTAAAGGGACGCCAGGTGAAGGCGCTCGGCGGAGTGCATCATGGTGTGGGGTACGGTCGCTGCAGAGAAATAGAGAAGCTGCTCCGCCCAAGGCTGCTAGAGAGCGGTGAACGGCCCTCTCTCGAGTTCGCCTGCAGATCCTGCTGTCCTGCCAAAGTTGCTGACACGCTAAAGGACCATCGCATGCTCTCTGGGTGGTCACATGCTCTCCATTCCCTCCCATCGGGCAGAAGGTACACGCGCTTGAAAGCCGACAGGTGCAAGGTGGACTTGCTTCGGCAGCACTCCCAGAACATAGAAATCTACAGCACACGCGCAGGCCCGTCGGCCCTCAGTGTGGTGCTGGCCTGATACCCTTCCCTACCAACCACCACACGGTTGGTGAGGCAGTTAGCGCCACGCTGTTACAGCGCCAGCGACAGGGGTTCGAATCCCGCCCTGACTGCGTTCTTCCCCTGGGGTGGGGTTCCGGTTTCCTCCCAACCTTCAAAATCGTACCGGTGCGGGGGCGGGGGCGTTGTTGCAGGTCATTTGGGTGTAACTGAGCGTTCCAGAAGGGCCTGTCACCCTGCCAAATTAACATAAAATCTGAAAAATCTTTAAAAAACCCTCAATTTTACTCAGTTCCACGTTGCCCGGGCTTGTCCGATGTCAGAAGCTCAGGTCTGGTCGAGGGGTCACTGCCGTGGAACAATAGGGGCTGTGGGTGTTTGCTATCCAAACCCCCAGAGTCGATCCCTCCAACTGTCTTCCTCTTCGCCACATCTCCAGCCGCTCAGTCTTTGCACTTGCCAAACCCGCCCCTCTCGCGATCACCCCCCGGACATCTGTGGAGGAAGCTCAGTGACCGGGACCGGGGTCGGATGCAGCTGGGAATGGGATAGGGAGGGGGGTGGGGTCCTCACTCCTGTTCCAGAAAGGAATATTCCGTACTGGAGTGTAAAGAACAGCTGGGGGTGGGGGGTGGGGGGTGGGGGGGGCAACTCTCCAGACTCTGGGTGGGGGGAAGCAGAGGCACCAAGTCCTTTCAGAATGACGTGTGAAATGGGGTTAACCGGCCATTTCGAAAGGGCGGAATCCAACCGGGTCCCTGACCTACCTCAGAGGGAGTCAGAAAAGACGCTTCAACTTGCCCACGGCCGATTTGAAGGGGAAAGTGGCCACAACCCGCTTCTTCCGGCGGTCGGCGGCCGAACATCCGGCGGTACTTACGGTGAGTGCGTGACGCGTCATCGCGGGAGGCGGGGTCCCCCTTGAATCGGTAGTTTAATGGGTCGACCACCCCCCACCCCCCCGGCGATTTGAACGGTGCACCTTGGGCCCGGGTCCCAGGAGGGCGACGCGGGGGGTGACTGTGATCGTCCAAAGGGTTGTACCGACGGCCCCGTGTTCAGGCTTGAAAAGGAGTCGCTGGGCCTGGGCCCAAGATGCTGGCAATTGCCTCAAGGGGTTGAAGTGGAGGACCTGCGCAGGGCACCTGAAAACGGGGAGACTGACCCAATCCACCATCCCGTTAAGCAGGGGAGATGACCCCCCCAACCCGTTAAGCAGGGGAGATGACCCCCCAACCCGTTAAGCAGGGGAGATGACCCCCCAACCCGTTAAGCAGGGGAGATGGGCCCCCCAACCCGTTAAGCAGGGGAGTTGACACCCCAACCCGTTAAGCAGGGGAGATGGGCCCCCCAACCCGTTAAGCAGGGGAGTTGACACCCCAACCCGTTAAGCAGGGGATTTGACACCCCCAACCCATTAAGCAGGGGAGATGACCCCCCCAACCCGTTAAGCAGGGGAGATGGCCCCCCATCCCGTTAAGCAGGGGAGATGGGCTCGCCAACCCGTTAAGCAGGGGAGTTGACACCCCAACCCGTTAAGCAAGGGGGATGGCCCCCCCAACCCGTTAAGTAGGGGAGATGGCCCCCCATCCCGTTAAACAGGGGAGTTGACACCCCCAACCCGTTAAGCAGCGGATTTGACCCCCCATCCCGTTAAGCAGGAGAGATGATCCGCCCAATCCGTTAAGCAGGGGAGATGAACCCCCGCAACCCGTAAAGCAGGGGAGATTGCCTCCCAACCCGTTAAGCAGGGGAGATGCCCCCTAAAACCCATTAAACAGGGGAGATACCCCTCAACACTTTCAGGAGGGGAGATGATCCTCCAACCCATTAACCAGGGGAGATAACCCCCAACCCGTTAAGCAGGGGAGATGCCCCCCAACCCGTTAAGCAGGGGAGATGCCCCCCAACCCGTTAAGCAGGGGAGATGGCCTCCCCAACCCGTTAAGGAGAGGAGATGACCCCCCCCACCCGTTAAGCAGGGGAGATGACCCCCCCAACCCATTAAGCTGGGGAGATAACATCCCATCCCGTTAAGCAGGGGAGATGACCCCCCCACCCGTTAAGCAGGGGAGATGACCCCCCCAACTCATTCAGCAGGGGAGATTGCCCCCAAACCCGAGAAATAGGGGAGATGACCCGCCAACACGTTACGTAGGGGAGATGGCCACCCCAACCCGTTAAGCAGGGGAGTTGATATCCCCAACCCTTTAAGCAGGGGAGATGATTCCCCCATTCCGTTAAGCAGGGGAGATGACCCCCCAACCCGTTAAGCTGGGGAGATGACCCCCAAAACCCGTTAAACGGGGAGATGACCCCCCCCAACCCGTTAAGCAGGTGAGATGATCCGCTCAATCCGTTAAGCAGGAAAAATGACCGCCCCAACCTGTTAAGCAGGGGAGATTGCCTGCCCAACCCATTAAGCAGGAGAGATTGCCTCCCCAACCAGTTAAGCAGGGGAGATGCCCCCCCCCCAACCCATTAAGCAGGGAAGATGCCCCCCAACCCGTTAAGCAGGGAAGATTCCCCCCCAACCCGTTAAGCAGGGAAGATTCCCCCACAACACGCTAAGCAGGGGAGATGATCTCCAAACCCGTTAAGCAGGGGAGATGGCCTCCCCAACCCGTTAAGCAGGGAAGATGACCCCCCCAACCCGTTAAGCAGGGGAGATGCCCACCAATCCATTAAGCAGCGGAGATTCCATCCCCAACCAGTGTAGCAGGGGAGATGATACCCCAACCCGTTAAGCAGGGGAGATGATCCCCCAACCCTTTAAGAGGAATGATGACCCCCCCAACCCGTTGAGCAGAGGAGATGACCCCCCCAACCCTTTAAGCATGGGAGATGGCCCCCTAGCCAGTGAAACAGGGGAGATGACCCCCAACCCGTTAAGCAGGGGAGATGACCGCCCCAACCTGTTAAACACGGGAGATTGACTCCCCAACCCATTAAGCAGGGGAGATTGCCTCCGCAACCCGTTAAACAGGGGAGATGCCCCCCAACCCGTTAAACAGGGGAGATTCCCCCCCAACCCGTTAAGCAGGGGAGATGATCCCCCAACCCGTTAAGCAGGGAAGATGAACCCCCAACCCATTAAACAGGGGAGATGACCCCCATCCCGTTAAGTAGGGGAGATGGCCCCCTAACCAGTGAAACAGGGGAGATTCCATCCCCAACCCGTTATGCAGGGGTGTTGACATTCCCAATCCATTAAGCAGGGAAGATGACCCCCCAACCTGTTAAGCAGAGGAGATGGCCTCCCCAACTCGTTAAGCATGGGAGTTGACACCCCCAAACCATTAAGCAGGGGAGATTCCTTCCCCAACCCGTTAAGCAGGGGTGTTGACATCCCCAACCCATTAAGCAGGGCAGATGACCCCCCAACCTGTTAAGCAGAGGAGATGGCCTCCCCAACCCGTTAAGCATGGGCGTTGACACCCCCAAACCGTTAAGCAGGGGAGATGACCGCCCAACACGTTAAGCTGGGGAGATGACCCCCCAAACCCGTTAAACAGGGGAGATGCCCCGCCATCCCGTTAAGCAGCGGAGATGATCCCCCAACCCGTTAAGCAGGGGAGATGATCCCCCAACTCGTTAAGCAGGGGTGATGACCCCCCCAACCCGTTAAGGAGGGGAGATGACCCCCTCAACCCATTAAGCATGGGAGATGGCCCGCTAACAAGTGAAACAGGGGAGAAGACATCCCAACCCTTTAAGCAGGATAGATGGCCTCCCCAACCCGTTAAGCAGGGTTGTTGACATCCCCAACCCATTAAGCAGGGGAGATGAGCCCCAAAGCTGTTAAGCAGAGGAGATGGCCTCCCCAACCCGTTAAGCAGGGGAGTTGACACCCCCAAACCGTTAAGCAGGGGAGATGACCCCCAACCCGTTAAGCTGGGGAGATGACCCCACAAACCCGTTAAACAGGGGAGATGCCCCCATCCCGTTAAGCAGGGGAGATGATCCGCCCAATCCGTTAAGCAGGGGAGATGACCGCCCCAACCTGTTAAGCAGGGGAGATTGCCTCCCCAACCCATTAAGCAGGGGAGATTGCCTCCCCAACCTGTTAAGCAGGGGAGATGCCCCCCCAACCCGTTAAGCAGGGAAGATTCCCCCCCAACACGCTAAGCAGGGGAGATGATCTCCCAACCCGTTAAGCAGGGGAGATGGCCTCCCCAACCCGTGAAGCAGGGGAGATGACCCCCCAACCCGTTAAGCAGGGGCGATGAGCCCTCGCAACCCATAAAGCAGGGGAGACTGCCTCCCCAACTCGTGAAGCAGGGGTGATTGCCTCCCCAACCCGTTAAGCAGGGGAGATGCCCCCCAAACCCATTACGCAGGGGAGATTCCCCCCCATCAATTTCAGCAGGGGAGATTTACCACACCAACCCATTAAGCAGGGGAGATGGCCCCCAACCCGTTAAGCAGGGGAGATTGCCTCCCCAATCCGTTAAGTAGGGGAGTTAACACTCCCAACCCATTAAGCATTTGAGATGACCCACCAACCCGTTAAGCAGCGGAGATGACCCCCCAACCCGTTAAGCATGGGAGATGGCCTCCCCAACCCATTAAGCAGGGGAGTTGACACCCCTAACCCGTTAAGCAGGGGAGATGACCCCCCAACCTGATATGCAGGGGAGATGACACTCCCAACCCGTTAAGAATGGGAGTTGACACCCCCAAACCGTTAAGCAGGGGAGATGACCACCCAACCTGTTAAGCTGGGGAGATGACCCCGCAAACCATTTAAACAGGGGAGATGCCCCCCGATCCGGTTAAGCAGGGGAGATGATCTGCCCAATCCGTTAAGCAGGGGAGATGACCACCCCAACTTTTCAAGCAGGGGCGATTGCCTCCCCAACCCATTAAGCAGGGGAGATTGACTCCCCAACCCGTTAAGCAGGGGAGATTCCCGCCCAACTCGTTAAGCAGGGGAGATTCCCATCCAACCCGTTAAGCAGGGGAGATGATCCCCCAACCCGTTAAGCAGGGGAGATTGCCTCCCCATCCCGTTAAGCAGGGGTGATAACCACCCCCCCACCTGTTAGGCAGGGGAGATGACCCCTCCCCCTACCCATTCAGCAGGGGAGATGGCCACCAAACCCGAGAAACAGGGGAGATGACTCCACAACACGTTACGCAGGCCAGATGGGCTCCCCATCCCGTTAAGCAGGGGAGATGACCCCCGAACCCGTTAAGCTGGGGAGTAGACCCCCAAAACCCGTTAAACTGGGGAGATGACCCCCCCAACCCGTTAAGCAGGAGAGATGATCCGCCCAATCCGTTAAGCAGGGGAAATGACCCCCAAAACCCGTTAAGCAGGGGAGATGGCCTCCCCAACCCGTAAAGCAGGGGAGATGACCACCCAACCCGTTAAGCAGGGGAGATGACCCCCCGCAACCCGTAAAGCAGGGGAGATTGCCTCCCCAACTCGTGAAGCAGGGGAGATTGCCTCCCCAACCCGTTAAGCAGGGGAGATGCCCCCAAACCCATTACGCAGGGGAGATCCCCCCCCAACACTTTCAGCAGGGGAGATTTACCACACCAACCCATTAAGCAGGGGAGATGGCCCACAACCCGTTAAGCAGGGGAGATTGCCTCCCCAATCCGTTAAGTTGGGGAGTTGACACTCCCAACCCATTAAGCATTTGAGATGACCCCCCAACCCGTTAAGCAGCGGAGATGACCCCCAACCCGTTAACCATGGGAGATGGCCTCCCCAAACCATTAAGCAGGGGAGATTCCATCCCCAACCCGTTAAGCAGGGGTGTTGACATCCCCAACCCATTAAGCAGGGCAGATGACTCCCCAACCTGTTAAGCAGAGGAGATGGCATCCCCAACCCGTTAAGCATGGGAGTTGACACCCCCAAACCATTAAGCAGGGGAGATTCCATCCCCAACCCGTTATGCAGGGGTGTTGACATTCCCAATCCATTAAGCAGGGAAGATGACCCCCCAACCTGTTAAGCAGAGGAGATGGCCTCCCCAACTCGTTAAGCATGGGAGTTGACACCCCCAAACCATTAAGCAGGGGAGATTCCTTCCCCAACCCGTTAAGCAGGGGTGTTGACATCCCCAACCCATTAAGCAGGGCAGATGACCCCCCAACCTGTTAAGCAGAGGAGATGGCCTCCCCAACCCGTTAAGCATGGGAGTTGACACCCCCAAACCGTTAAACAGGGGAGATGCCCCGCCATCCCGTTAAGCAGCGGAGATGATCCCCCAACCCGTTAAGCAGGGGAGATGATCCCCCAACTCGTTAAGCAGGGTTGATGACCCCCCCAACCCGTTAAGCAGGGGAGATGACCCCCTCAACCCTTTAGGCATGGGAGACGGCCCGCTAACGAGTGAAACAGGGGGAAGACACCCCAACCCTTTAAGCAGGATAGATGGCCTCCCCAACCCGTTAAGCAGGGTTGTTGACATCCCCAACCCATTAAGCAGGGGAGATGAGCCCCAAAGCTGTTAAGCAGAGGAGATGGCCTCCCCAACCCGTTAAGCAGGGGAGTTGACACCCCAAACCGTTAAGCAGGGGAGATGACCCCACAAACCCGTTAAACAGGGGAGATGCCCCCATCCCGTTAAGCAGTGGAGATGACCGCCCCAACTTTTTAAGCAGGGGAGATTGCCTCCCCAACCCATTAAGCAGGGAAGATTGCCTCCCCAACCCGTTAAGCAGGGGAGATGTCCCCTCAACCCGTTAAGCAGGGGAGATGACCCCCTCAACCAATTAAGCATGGGAGATGGCCCCCTAACGAGTGAAACAGGGGAGATGACACCCCAACCCTTCAAGGTGGAGAGATGGCCTCCCCAACCCGTTAAGCAGGGGTGTTGACATCCCCAACCCATTAAGCAGGGCAGATGACCCCCCAACCTGTTAAGCAGAGTAGATGGCCTCCTCAACCCGATTTGAACGGTGCACCTTGGGCACCTTGGGCCCGGGTCCCAGGAGGGCGACGCGGGGGTGACTGTGATCGTCCAAAGGGTTGTACCGACGGCCCCGTGTTCAGGCTTGAAAAGGAGTCGCTGGGCCTGGGCCCAAGATGCTGGCAATTGCCTCAAGGGGTTGAAGTGGAGGACCTGCGCAGGGCACCTGAAAACGGGGAGACTGACCCAATCCACCATCCCGTTAAGCAGGGGAGATGACCCCCCCAACCCGTTAAGCAGGGGAGATGACCCCCCAACCCGTTAAGCAGGGGAGATGACCCCCCAACCCGTTAAGCAGGGGAGATGGGCCCCCCAACCCGTTAAGCAGGGGAGTTGACACCCCAACCCGTTAAGCAGGGGAGATGGGCCCCCCAACCCGTTAAGCAGGGGAGTTGACACCCCAACCCGTTAAGCAGGGGATTTGACACCCCCAACCCATTAAGCAGGGGAGATGACCCCCCCAACCCGTTAAGCAGGGGAGATGGCCCCCCATCCCGTTAAGCAGGGGAGATGGGCTCGCCAACCCGTTAAGCAGGGGAGTTGACACCCCAACCCGTTAAGCAAGGGGGATGGCCCCCCCAACCCGTTAAGTAGGGGAGATGGCCCCCCATCCCGTTAAACAGGGGAGTTGACACCCCCAACCCGTTAAGCAGCGGATTTGACCCCCCATCCCGTTAAGCAGGAGAGATGATCCGCCCAATCCGTTAAGCAGGGGAGATGAACCCCCGCAACCCGTAAAGCAGGGGAGATTGCCTCCCAACCCGTTAAGCAGGGGAGATGCCCCCTAAAACCCATTAAACAGGGGAGATACCCCTCAACACTTTCAGGAGGGGAGATGATCCTCCAACCCATTAACCAGGGGAGATAACCCCCAACCCGTTAAGCAGGGGAGATGCCCCCCAACCCGTTAAGCAGGGGAGATGCCCCCCAACCCGTTAAGCAGGGGAGATGGCCTCCCCAACCCGTTAAGGAGAGGAGATGACCCCCCCCACCCGTTAAGCAGGGGAGATGACCCCCCCAACCCATTAAGCTGGGGAGATAACATCCCATCCCGTTAAGCAGGGGAGATGACCCCCCCACCCGTTAAGCAGGGGAGATGACCCCCCCAACTCATTCAGCAGGGGAGATTGCCCCCAAACCCGAGAAATAGGGGAGATGACCCGCCAACACGTTACGTAGGGGAGATGGCCACCCCAACCCGTTAAGCAGGGGAGTTGATATCCCCAACCCTTTAAGCAGGGGAGATGATTCCCCCATCCCGTTAAGCAGGGGAGATGACCCCCCAACCCGTTAAGCTGGGGAGATGACCCCCAAAACCCGTTAAACGGGGAGATGACCCCCCCCAACCCGTTAAGCAGGTGAGATGATCCGCTCAATCCGTTAAGCAGGAAAAATGACCGCCCCAACCTGTTAAGCAGGGGAGATTGCCTGCCCAACCCATTAAGCAGGAGAGATTGCCTCCCCAACCAGTTAAGCAGGGGAGATGCCCCCCCCAACCCATTAAGCAGGGAAGATGCCCCCCAACCCGTTAAGCAGGGAAGATTCCCCCCCAACCCGTTAAGCAGGGAAGATTCCCCCACAACACGCTAAGCAGGGGAGATGATCTCCAAACCCGTTAAGCAGGGGAGATGGCCTCCCCAACCCGTTAAGCAGGGAAGATGACCCCCCCAACCCGTTAAGCAGGGGAGATGCCCACCAATCCATTAAGCAGCGGAGATTCCATCCCCAACCAGTGTAGCAGGGGAGATGATACCCCAACCCGTTAAGCAGGGGAGATGATCCCCCAACCCTTTAAGAGGAATGATGACCCCCCCAACCCGTTGAGCAGAGGAGATGACCCCCCCAACCCTTTAAGCATGGGAGATGGCCCCCTAGCCAGTGAAACAGGGGAGATGACCCCCAACCCGTTAAGCAGGGGAGATGACCGCCCCAACCTGTTAAACACGGGAGATTGACTCCCCAACCCATTAAGCAGGGGAGATTGCCTCCGCAACCCGTTAAACAGGGGAGATGCCCCCCAACCCGTTAAACAGGGGAGATTCCCCCCCAACCCGTTAAGCAGGGGAGATGATCCCCCAACCCGTTAAGCAGGGAAGATGAACCCCCAACCCATTAAACAGGGGAGATGACCCCCATCCCGTTAAGTAGGGGAGATGGCCCCCTAACCAGTGAAACAGGGGAGATTCCATCCCCAACCCGTTATGCAGGGGTGTTGACATTCCCAATCCATTAAGCAGGGAAGATGACCCCCCAACCTGTTAAGCAGAGGAGATGGCCTCCCCAACTCGTTAAGCATGGGAGTTGACACCCCCAAACCATTAAGCAGGGGAGATTCCTTCCCCAACCCGTTAAGCAGGGGTGTTGACATCCCCAACCCATTAAGCAGGGCAGATGACCCCCCAACCTGTTAAGCAGAGGAGATGGCCTCCCCAACCCGTTAAGCATGGGCGTTGACACCCCCAAACCGTTAAGCAGGGGAGATGACCGCCCAACACGTTAAGCTGGGGAGATGACCCCCCAAACCCGTTAAACAGGGGAGATGCCCCGCCATCCCGTTAAGCAGCGGAGATGATCCCCCAACCCGTTAAGCAGGGGAGATGATCCCCCAACTCGTTAAGCAGGGGTGATGACCCCCCCAACCCGTTAAGGAGGGGAGATGACCCCCTCAACCCATTAAGCATGGGAGATGGCCCGCTAACGAGTGAAACAGGGGAGAAGACATCCCAACCCTTTAAGCAGGATAGATGGCCTCCCCAACCCGTTAAGCAGGGTTGTTGACATCCCCAACCCATTAAGCAGGGGAGATGAGCCCCAAAGCTGTTAAGCAGAGGAGATGGCCTCCCCAACCCGTTAAGCAGGGGAGTTGACACCCCCAAACCGTTAAGCAGGGGAGATGACCCCCAACCCGTTAAGCTGGGGAGATGACCCCACAAACCCGTTAAACAGGGGAGATGCCCCCATCCCGTTAAGCAGGGGAGATGATCCGCCCAATCCGTTAAGCAGGGGAGATGACCGCCCCAACCTGTTAAGCAGGGGAGATTGCCTCCCCAACCCATTAAGCAGGGGAGATTGCCTCCCCAACCTGTTAAGCAGGGGAGATGCCCCCCCAACCCGTTAAGCAGGGAAGATTCCCCCCCAACACGCTAAGCAGGGGAGATGATCTCCCAACCCGTTAAGCAGGGGAGATGGCCTCCCCAACCCGTGAAGCAGGGGAGATGACCCCCCAACCCGTTAAGCAGGGGCGATGAGCCCTCGCAACCCATAAAGCAGGGGAGACTGCCTCCCCAACTCGTGAAGCAGGGGTGATTGCCTCCCCAACCCGTTAAGCAGGGGAGATGCCCCCCAAACCCATTACGCAGGGGAGATTCCCCCCCATCAATTTCAGCAGGGGAGATTTACCACACCAACCCATTAAGCAGGGGAGATGGCCCCCAACCCGTTAAGCAGGGGAGATTGCCTCCCCAATCCGTTAAGTAGGGGAGTTAACACTCCCAACCCATTAAGCATTTGAGAAGACCCACCAACCCGTTAAGCAGCGGAGATGACCCCCCAACCCGTTAAGCATGGGAGATGGCCTCCCCAACCCATTAAGCAGGGGAGTTGACACCCCTAACCCGTTAAGCAGGGGAGATGACCCCCCAACCTGATATGCAGGGGAGATGACACTCCCAACCCGTTAAGAATGGGAGTTGACACCCCCAAACCGTTAAGCAGGGGAGATGACCACCCAACCTGTTAAGCTGGGGAGATGACCCCGCAAACCATTTAAACAGGGGAGATGCCCCCCGATCCGGTTAAGCAGGGGAGATGATCTGCCCAATCCGTTAAGCAGGGGAGATGACCACCCCAACTTTTCAAGCAGGGGCGATTGCCTCCCCAACCCATTAAGCAGGGGAGATTGACTCCCCAACCCGTTAAGCAGGGGAGATTCCCGCCCAACTCGTTAAGCAGGGGAGATTCCCATCCAACCCGTTAAGCAGGGGAGATGATCCCCCAACCCGTTAAGCAGGGGAGATTGCCTCCCCATCCCGTTAAGCAGGGGTGATAACCACCCCCCCACCTGTTAGGCAGGGGAGATGACCCCTCCCCCTACCCATTCAGCAGGGGAGATGGCCACCAAAGCCGAGAAACAGGGGAGATGACTCCACAACACGTTACGCAGGCCAGATGGGCTCCCCATCCCGTTAAGCAGGGGAGATGACCCCCGAACCCGTTAAGCTGGGGAGTAGACCCCCAAAACCCGTTAAACTGGGGAGATGACCCCCCCAACCCGTTAAGCAGGAGAGATGATCCGCCCAATCCGTTAAGCAGGGGAAATGACCCCCAAAACCCGTTAAGCAGGGGAGATGGCCTCCCCAACCCGTAAAGCAGGGGAGATGACCACCCAACCCGTTAAGCAGGGGAGATGACCCCCCGCAACCCGTAAAGCAGGGGAGATTGCCTCCCCAACTCGTGAAGCAGGGGAGATTGCCTCCCCAACCCGTTAAGCAGGGGAGATGCCCCCAAACCCATTACGCAGGGGAGATCCCCCCCCAACACTTTCAGCAGGGGAGATTTACCACACCAACCCATTAAGCAGGGGAGATGGCCCACAACCCGTTAAGCAGGGGAGATTGCCTCCCCAATCCGTTAAGTTGGGGAGTTGACACTCCCAACCCATTAAGCATTTGAGATGACCCCCCAACCCGTTAAGCAGCGGAGATGACCCCCAACCCGTTAACCATGGGAGATGGCCTCCCCAAACCATTAAGCAGGGGAGATTCCATCCCCAACCCGTTAAGCAGGGGTGTTGACATCCCCAACCCATTAAGCAGGGCAGATGACTCCCCAACCTGTTAAGCAGAGGAGATGGCATCCCCAACCCGTTAAGCATGGGAGTTGACACCCCCAAACCATTAAGCAGGGGAGATTCCATCCCCAACCCGTTATGCAGGGGTGTTGACATTCCCAATCCATTAAGCAGGGAAGATGACCCCCCAACCTGTTAAGCAGAGGAGATGGCCTCCCCAACTCGTTAAGCATGGGAGTTGACACCCCCAAACCATTAAGCAGGGGAGATTCCTTCCCCAACCCGTTAAGCAGGGGTGTTGACATCCCCAACCCATTAAGCAGGGCAGATGACCCCCCAACCTGTTAAGCAGAGGAGATGGCCTCCCCAACCCGTTAAGCATGGGAGTTGACACCCCCAAACCGTTAAACAGGGGAGATGCCCCGCCATCCCGTTAAGCAGCGGAGATGATCCCCCAACCCGTTAAGCAGGGGAGATGATCCCCCAACTCGTTAAGCAGGGTTGATGACCCCCCCAACCCGTTAAGCAGGGGAGATGACCCCCTCAACCCTTTAGGCATGGGAGACGGCCCGCTAACGAGTGAAACAGGGGGAAGACACCCCAACCCTTTAAGCAGGATAGATGGCCTCCCCAACCCGTTAAGCAGGGTTGTTGACATCCCCAACCCATTAAGCAGGGGAGATGAGCCCCAAAGCTGTTAAGCAGAGGAGATGGCCTCCCCAACCCGTTAAGCAGGGGAGTTGACACCCCAAACCGTTAAGCAGGGGAGATGACCCCACAAACCCGTTAAACAGGGGAGATGCCCCCATCCCGTTAAGCAGTGGAGATGACCGCCCCAACTTTTTAAGCAGGGGAGATTGCCTCCCCAACCCATTAAGCAGGGAAGATTGCCTCCCCAACCCGTTAAGCAGGGGAGATGTCCCCTCAACCCGTTAAGCAGGGGAGATGACCCCCTCAACCAATTAAGCATGGGAGATGGCCCCCTAACGAGTGAAACAGGGGAGATGACACCCCAACCCTTCAAGGTGGAGAGATGGCCTCCCCAACCCGTTAAGCAGGGGTGTTGACATCCCCAACCCATTAAGCAGGGCAGATGACCCCCCAACCTGTTAAGCAGAGTAGATGGCCTCCTCAACCCGTTAAGCATGGGAGTTGACACCCCCAAACCGTTAAGCAGGGGAGATGCCACCCCCATCCCGTTAAGCAGGGGAGATGATCCGCCCAACCCGTTAAGCAGGGGAGATGCCCTCCCAACCCGTTAAGCAGGGGAGATTCCCATCCAACCCTTTAAGCAGGGGAGATGAACCTCCAACCCGTTAAGCAGGGATTGCCTCCCCATCCCGTTAAGCAGGGGAGATAACTACCCCCCCACCCGTTAAGCAGGGGAGATGATCCGCCCAACCCGTTAAGCAGGGGAGATGCCCTCCCAACCCGTTAAGCAGGGGAGATTCCCATCCAACCCTTTAAGCAGGGGAGATGAACCCCCAACCCGTTAAGCAGGGATTGCCTCCCCATCCCGTTAAGCAGGGGAGATAACTACCCCCCCACCCGTTAAGCAGGGGAGATGACCCCCCCCTACCCATTCAGCAGGGGAGATGTCCCCCAAACCCGAGAAACAGGGGAGATGACCCCCAACACATTACGCAGGGCAGATGTGCTCCCCATCCCGTTAAGCAGGGGAGATGACCCCCCCAAACCGTTAAGCTGGGGAGATGACCCCCAAAACCCGTTAAGCAGTGGAGATGACCCCCCCAACCCGTTAAGCAGGAGAGATGATCCGCCCAATCCGTTAAGCAGGGGAAATGACCGACCCAACCTGTTAAGCAGGGGAGATTGTCTCCCCAACCCATTAAGAAGGGGAGATTGCCTCCCCAACCTGTTAAGCAGGGGAGATGCCCCCCCAACCCGTTAAGCAGGGAAGATTCACCCCCAACACGCTAAGCAGGGCAGATGATCTCCCAACCCGTTAAGCAGGGGAGATGGCCTCCCCAACCCGTGAAGCAGGGGAGATGACCCCCCAACCAGTTAAGCAGGGGCGATGAGCCCCCGCAACCCATAAAGCAGGGGAGACTGCCTCCCCAACTCGTGAAGCATGGGAGATTGCCTCCCCAACCCGTTAAGCAGGGGAGATGCCCCCCAAACCTATTACGCAGGGGAGATTCCCCCCCAACAATTTCAGCAGGGGAGATTTACCACACCAACCCATTAAGCAGGGGAGATGGCCCCCAACCCGTTAAGCAGGGGAGATTGCCTCCCCAATCCGTTAAGTAGGGGAGTTAACACTCCCAACCCATTAAGCATTTGAGATGACCCACCAACCCGTTAAGCAGTGGAGATGACACCCCTAACCCGTTAAGCAGGGGAGATGGCCTCCCCAATCCGTTAAGTTGGGGAGTTGACACTCCCAACCCATTAAGCATTTGAGATGACCCCTGTGATAGTACAGATCTATCACCAATGTACATAGTGTATATAGTTACTGTATCTAGACTGTGCTTACAGCGATTGGCTGAGAGCTAAGCCACACCTATTGTTTGGGCCTTAAAGGGTTGTGTCCCTAGCCAGGTCGGATCATTCCGGACTGGTCGGCCACCTGTGAAGAGCTCCGGTCTTTTGCTAATAAAAGCCTTGGTTTGGATCAACAAGTCTTTGGTTCTTTCGACGAGCTCTACAACCCCCCAACCTGTTAAGCAGAGTAGATGGCCTCCTCAACCCGTTAAGCATGGGAGTTGACACCCCCAAACCGTTAAGCAGGGGAGATGACCGCCCAACCCGTTAAGCTGGGGAGATGACCCCCCAAACCCGTTAAACAGGGGAGATGCCACCCCCATCCCGTTAAGCAGGGGAGATGATCCGCCCAACCCGTTAAGAAGGGGAGATGCCCACCCAACCCGTTAAGCAGGGGAGATTCCCATCCAACCCTTTAAGCAGGGGAGATGAACCCCCAACCCGTTAAGCAGGGATTGCCTCCCCATCCCGTTAAGCAGGGGAGATAACTACCCCCCCACCCGTTAAGCAGGGGAGATGATCCGCCCAACCCGTTAAGCAGGGGAGATGCCCTCCCAACCCGTTAAGCAGGGGAGATTCCCATCCAACCCTTTAAGCAGGGGAGATGAACCCCCAACCCGTTAAGCAGCGATTGCCTCCCCATCCTGTTAAGCAGGGGAGATAACTACCCCCCCACCCGTTAAGCAGGGGAGATGACCCCTCCCCCTACTCATTCAGCAGGGGAGATGTCCCCCAAACCCGAGAAAAAGGGGAGATTACCCCCAACACGTTACGCAGGGCAGATGGGCTCCCCATCCCGTTAAGATGGGGAGATGACCCCCCAAACCGTTAAGCTGGGGAGATGACCCCCAAAACCCGTTAAGCAGTGGAGATGACCCCCCCAACCTGTTAAGCAGGAGAGATGATCCGCCCAATCCGTTAAGCAGGGGAAATGACCGACCCAACCTGTTAAGCAGGGGAGATTGCCTCCCCAACCCATTAAGCAGGGGAGATTGCCTCCCCAACCTGTTAAGCAGGGGAGATCCCCCCCCAACCCGTTAAGCAGGGAAGATTCACCCCCAACACGCTAAGCAGGGCAGATGATCTCCCAACCCGTTAAGCAGGGGAGATGGCCTCCCCAACTCGTGAAGCAGGGGAGATTGCCTCCCCAACCCGTTAAGCAGGGGAGATGCCCCCAAACCCATTACGCAGGGGAGATCCCCCCCCAACACTTTCAGCAGGGGAGATTTACCACACCAACCCATTAAGCAGGGGAGATGGCCCACAACCCGTTAAGCAGGGGAGACTGCCTCCCCAATCCGTTAAGTTGGGGAGTTGACACTCCCAACCCATTAAGCATTTGAGATGACCCCCCAACCCGTTAAGCAGCGGAGATGACCCCCCAACCCGTTAACCATGGGAGATGGCCTCCCCAACCCATTAAGCAGGGGAGATTCCATCCCCAACCCGTTAAGCAGGGGTGTTGACATCCCCAACCCATTAAGCAGGGCAGATGACTCCCCAACCTGTTAAGCAGAGGAGATGGCATCCCCAACCCGTTAAGCATGGGAGTTGACACCCCCAAACCATTAAGCAGGGGAGATTCCATCCCCAACCCGTTATGCAGGGGTGTTGACATTCCCAATCCATTAAGCAGGGAAGATGACCCCCCAACCTGTTAAGCAGAGGAGATGGCCTCCCCAACTCGTTAAGCATGGGAGTTGACACCCCCAAACCATTAAGCAGGGGAGATTCCTTCCCCAACCCGTTAAGCAGGGGTGTTGACATCCCCAACCCATTAAGCAGGGCAGATGACCCCCCAACCTGTTAAGCAGAGGAGATGGCCTCCCCAACCCGTTAAGCATGGGAGTTGACACCCCCAAACCGTTAAACAGGGGAGATGCCCCGCCATCCCGGTAAGCAGCGGAGATGATCCCCCAACCCGTTAAGCAGGGGAGATGATCCCCCAACTCGTTAAGCAGGGGTGATGACCCCCCCAACCCGTTAAGCAGGGGAGATGACCCCCTCAACCCTTTAGGCATGGGAGATGGCCCGCTAACGAGTGAAACAGGGGAGAAGACACCCCAACCATTTAAGCAGGATAGATGGCCTCCCCAACCCGTTAAGCAGGGTTGTTGACATCCCCAACCCATTAAGCAGGGGAGATGAGCCCCAAAGCTGTTAAGCAGAGGAGATGGCCTCCCCAACCCGTTAAGCAGGGGAGTTGACACCCCAAACCGTTAAGCAGGGGAGATGACCCCACAAACCCGTTAAACAGGGGAGATGCCCCCATCCCGTTAAGCAGGGGAGATGATCCGCCCAATCCGTTAAGCAGGGGAGATGACCGCCCCAACTTTTTAAGCAGGGGAGATTGCCTCCCCTACCCATTAAGCAGGGGAGATTGCCTCCCCAACCCGTTAAGCAGGGGAGATGTCCCCTCAACCCGTTAAGCAGGGGAGATGACCCCCTCAACCAATTAAGCATGGGAGATGGCCCCCTAATGAGTGAAACAGTGGAGATGACACCCCAACTCTTTAAGCAGGAGAGATGGCCTCCCCAATCCGTTAAGCAGGTGTGTTGACATCCCCAACCCATTAAGCAGGGCAGATGACCCCCCCAACCTGTTAAGCAGAGGAGATGGCCTCCCCAACCTGTTAAGCATGGGAGTTGACACCCCCGATCCGGTTAAGCAGGAGAGATGATCCGCCCAATCCATTAAGCAGGGGAGATGACCGCCCCAACTTTTTAAGCAGGGGCGATTGCCTCCCCAACCCATTAAGCAGGGGAGATTGACTCCCCAACCCGTTAAGCAGGGGAGATAACCACCCCCCCACCCGTTAAGCAGGGGAAATGACCCCCAAAACCCGTTAAGCAGGGGAGATGGCCTCCCCAACCCGTTAAGCAGGAGAGATGATCCGCCCAATCCGTTAAGCAGGGGAAATGACCCCCAAAACCCGTTAAGCAGGGGAGATGGCCTCCCCAACCCGTAAAGCAGGGGAGATGACCCCCCAACCCGTTAAGCAGGGGAGATGACCCCCCGCAACCAGTAAAGCAGGGGAGATTGCCTCCCCAACTCGTGAAGCAGGGGAGATTGCCTCCCCAACCCGTTAAGCAGGGGAGATGCCCCCCAAACCCATTACGCAGGGAAGATTCCCCCCCCCCAACACTTTCAGCAGGGGAGATTTACCACACCAACCCATTAAGCAGGGGAGATGGTCCCCAACACGTTAAGCAGGGGAGATTGCCTCCCCAATCCGTTAAGTTGGGGAGTTGACACTCCCAACCGATTAAGCATTTGAGATGACCCCTGTGATAGTACAGATCTATCACCAATGTACATAGTGTATATAGTTACTGTATCTAGACTGTGCTTACAGCGATTGGCTGAGAGCTAAGCCACACCTATTGTTTGGGCCTTAAAGGGTTGTGTCCCTAGCCAGGTCGGATCATTCCGGACTGGTCGGCCACCTGTGAAGAGCTCCGGTCTTTTGCTAATAAAAGCCTTGGTTTGGATCAACAAGTCTTTGGTTCTTTCGACGAGCTCTACAACCCCCGAACCTGTTAAGCAGAGTAGATGGCCTCCTCAACCCGTTAAGCATGGGAGTTGACACCCCCAAACCGTTAAGCAGGGGAGATGACCGCCCAACCCGTTAAGCTGGGGAGATGACCCCCCAAACCCGTTAAACAGGGGAGATGCCACCCCCATCCCGTTAAGCAGGGGAGATGATCCGCCCAACCCGTTAAGAAGGGGAGATGCCCACCCAACCCGTTAAGCAGGGGAGATTCCCATCCAACCCTTTAAGCAGGGGAGATGAACCCCCAACCCGTTAAGCAGGGATTGCCTCCCCATCCCGTTAAGCAGGGGAGATAACTACCCCCCCACCCGTTAAGCAGGGGAGATGATCCGCCCAACCCGTTAAGCAGGGGAGATGCCCTCCCAACCCGTTAAGCAGGGGAGATTCCCATCCAACCCTTTAAGCAGGGGAGATGAACCCCCAACCCGTTAAGCAGGGATTGCCTCCCCATCCCGTTAAGCAGGGGAGATAACTACCCCCCCACCCGTTAAGCAGGGGAGATGACCCCTCCCCCTACTCATTCAGCAGGGGAGATGTACCCCAAACCCGAGAAAAAGGGGAGATTACCCCCAACACGTTACGCAGGGCAGATGTGCTCCCCATCCCGTTAAGATGGGGAGATGACCCCCCAAACCGTTAAGCTGGGGAGATGACCCCCAAAACCCGTTAAGCAGTGGAGATGACCCCCCCAACCTGTTAAGCAGGAGAGATGATCCGCCCAATCCGTTAAGCAGGGGAAATGACCGACCCAACCTGTTAAGCAGGGGAGCTTGCCTCCCCAACCCATTAAGCAGGGGAGATTGCCTCCCCAACCTGTTAAGCAGGGGAGATGCCCCCCCAACCCGTTAAGCAGGGAAGATTCACCCCCAACACATTAAGCAGGGCAGATGATCTCCCAACCCGTTAAGCAGGGGAGATGGCCTCCCCAACTCGTGAAGCAGGGGAGATTGCCTCCCCAACCCGTTAAGCAGGGGAGATGCCCCCAAACCCATTACGCAGGGGAGATCCCCCCCCAACACTTTCAGCAGGGGAGATTTACCACACCAACCCATTAAGCAGGGGAGATGGCCCACAACCCGTTAAGCAGGGGAGACTGCCTCCCCAATCCGTTAAGTTGGGGAGTTGACACTCCCAACCCATTAAGCATTTGAGATGACCCCCCAACCCGTTAAGCAGCGGAGATGACCCCCCAACCCGTTAACCATGGGAGATGGCCTCCCCAACCCATTAAGCAGGGGAGATTCCATCCCCAACCCGTTAAGCAGGGGTGTTGACATCCCCAACCCATTAAGCAGGGCAGATGACTCCCCAACCTGTTAAGCAGAGGAGATGGCATCCCCAACCCGTTAAGCATGGGAGTTGACACCCCCAAACCATTAAGCAGGGGAGATTCCATCCCCAACCCGTTATGCAGGGGTGTTGACATTCCCAATCCATTAAGCAGGGAAGATGACCCCCCAACCTGTTAAGCAGAGGAGATGGCCTCCCCAACTCGTTAAGCATGGGAGTTAACACCCCCAAACCATTAAGCAGGGGAGATTCCTTCCCCAACCCGTTAAGCAGGGGTGTTGACATCCCCAACCCATTAAGCAGGGCAGATGACCCCCCAACCTGTTAAGAAGAGGAGATGGCCTCCCCAACCCGTTAAGCATGGGAGTTGACACCCCCAAACCGTTAAACAGGGGAGATGCCCCGCCATCCCGTTAAGCAGCGGAGATGATCCCCCAACCCGTTAAGCAGGGGAGATGAACCCCCAACTCGTTAAGCAGGGTTGATGACCCCCCCAACCCGTTAAGCAGGGGAGATGACCCCCTCAACCCTTTAGGCATGGGAGATGGCCCGCTAACGAGTGAAACAGGGGAGAAGACACCCCAACCCTTTAAGCAGGATAGATGGCCTCCCCAACCCGTTAAGCAGGGTTGTTGACATCCCCAACCCATTAAGCAGGGGAGATGAGCCCCAAAGCTGTTAAGCAGAGGAGATGGCCTCCCCAACCCGTTAAGCAGGGGAGTTGACACCCCAAACCGTTAAGCAGGGGAGATGACCCCACAAACCCGTTAAACAGGGGAGATGCCCCCATCCCGTTAAGCAGGGGAGAAGATCCGCCCAATCCGTTAAGCAGGGGAGATGACCGCCCCAACTTTTTAAGCAGGGGAGATTGCCTCCCCAACCCATTAAGCAGGGGAGATTGCCTCCCCAACCCGTTAAGCAGGGGAGATGTCCCCTCAACCCGTTAAGCAGGGGAGATGACCCCCTCAACCCTTCAAGGTGGAGAGATGGCCTCCCCAACCCGTTAAGCAGGGGTGTTGACATCGCCAACCCATTAAGCAGGGCAGATGACCCCCCAACCTGTTAAGCAGAGTAGATGGCCTCCTCAACCCGTTAAGCATAGGAGTTGAAACCCCCAAACCGTTAAGCAGGGGAGATAACGCCCAACCCGTTAAGCTGGGGAGATGACCCCCCAAACCCGTTAAACAGGGGAGGTGCCACCCCCATCCCGTTAAGCAGGGGAGCTGATCCGCCCAACCCGTTAAGCAGGGGAGATGCCCTCCCAACCCGTTAAGCAGGGGAGATTCCCATCCAACCCTTTAAGCAGGGGAGAAGAACCTCCAACCCGTTAAGCAGGGATTGCCTCCCCATCCCGTTAAGCAGGGGAGATAACTACCCCCCCACCCGTTAAGCAGGGGAGATGACCCCTCCCCCTACCCATTCAGCAGGGGAGATGTCCCCCAAACCCGAGAAACAGGGGAGATTACCCCCAACACGTTACGCAGGGCAGATGGGCTCCCCATCCCGTTAAGATGGGGAGATGACCCCCAAAACCCGTTAAGCAGTGGAGATGACCCCCCCAACCCGTTAAGCAGGAGAGATGATCCGCCCAATCCGTTAAGCAGGGGAAATGACCGACCCAACCTGTTAAGCAGGGGAGATTGCCTCCCCAACCCATTAAGCAGGGGAGATTGCCTCCCCAACCTGTTAAGCAGGGGAGATGCCCCCCCAACCCGTTAAGCAGGGAAGATTCACCCCCAACACGCTAAGCAGGGCAGATGATCTCCCAACCCGTTAAGGAGGGGAGATGGCCTCCCCAACCCGTGAAGCAGGGGAGATGACCCCCCAACCCGTTAAGCTGGGGCGATGAGCCCCCGCAACCCATAAAGCAGGGGAGACTGCCTCCCCAACTCGTGAAGCATGGGAGATTGCCTCCCCAACCCGTTAAGCAGGGGAGATGCCCCCCAAACCTATTACGCAGGGGAGATTCCCCCCCAACAATTTCAGCAGGGGAGATTTACCACACCAACCCATTAAGCAGGGGAGATGGCCCCCAACCCGTTAAGCAGGGGAGATTGCCTCCCCAATCCGTTAAGTAGGGGAGTTAACACTCCCAACCCATTAAGCATTTGAGATGACCCACCAACCCGTTAAGCAGCGGAGATGACACCCCTAACCCGTTAAGCAGGGGAGATGACACCCCAACCTGATATGCAGGGGAGATGACACCCCCAACCCGTTAATCAGGGGCGATGATCTCCCATCCCGTTAAGCAGGGGAGATGACCCCCCCAAACCATTAAGCAGGGGAGATTCCATCCCCAACCCGTTAAGCATGGGAGATGGCCCCCTAACGAGTGAAACAGTGGAGATGACACCCCAACTCTTTAAGCAGGAGAGATGGCCTCCCCAATCCGTTAAGCAGGTGTGTTGACATCCCCAACCCATTAAGCAGGGCAGATGACCCCCCCAACCTGTTAAGCAGAGGAGATGGCCTCCCCAACCTGTTAAGCATGGGAGTTGACACCCCCAAACCGTTAAGCAGGGGAGATGACCACCCAACCTGTTAAGCTGGGGAGATGACCCCGCAAACCATTTAAACAGGGGAGATGCCCCCCGATCCGGTTAAGCAGGGGAGATGATCCGCCCAATCCATTAAGCAGGGGAGATGACCGCCCCAACTTTTTAAGCAGGGGCGATTGCCTCCCCAACCCATTAAGCAGGGGAGATTGACTCCCCAACCCGTTAAGCAGGGGAGATAACCAACCCCCCACCCGTTAAGCAGGGGAGATGTCCCCTCCCCCAACCCATTCAGCAGGGGAGATGGCCACCAAACCCGAGAAACAGGGGAGATGACTCCACAACACGTTATGCAGGGCAGATGGGCTCCCCAACCCATTAAGCAGTGGAGATGACCCCCCAACCCGTTAAGCTGGGGAGATGACCCGCAAAACCCGTTAAACAGGGGAGATGACCCCCCCAACCCGTTAAGCAGGAGAGATGATCCGCCCAATCCGTTAAGCAGGGGAAATGACCCCCAAAACCCGTTAAGCAGGGGAGATGGCCTCCCCAACTCGTGAAGCAGGGGAGATTGCCTCCCCAACCCGTTAAGCAGGGGAGATGCCCCCCAAACCTATTACGCAGGGGAGATTCCACCCCCAACAATTTCAGCAGGGGAGATTTACCACACCAACCCATTAAGCAGGGGAGATGGCCCCCAACCCGTTAAGCAGGGGAGATTGCCTCCCCAATCCGTTAAGTAGGGGAGTTAACACTCCCAACCCATTAAGCATTTGAGATGACCCACCAACCCGTTAAGCAGCGGAGATGACACCCCTAACCCGTTAAGCAGGGGAGATGACACCCCAACCTGATATGCAGGGGAGATGACACCCCCAACCCGTTAATCAGGGACGATGATCTCCCATCCCGTTAAGCTGGGGAGATGACCCCCCCAAACCATTAAGCAGGGGAGATTCCATCCCCAACCCGTTAAGCATGGGAGATGGCCCCCTAACGAGTGAAACAGTGGAGATGACACCCCAACTCTTTAAGCAGGAGAGATGGCCTCCCCAATCCGTTAAGCAGGTGTGTTGGCATCCCCAAACCATTAAGCAGGGCAGATGACCCCCCCAACCTGTTAAGCAGAGGAGATGGCCTCCCCAACCTGTTAAGCAGGGGAGATGATCCGCCCAACCCGTTAAGCAGGGGAGATGCCCTCCCAACCCGTTAAGCAGGGGAGATTCCCATCCAACCCTTTAAGCAGGGGAGATGAACCCCCAACCCGTTAAGCAGGGATTGCCTCCCCATCCCGTTAAGCAGGGGAGATAACTACCCCCCCCACCCGTTAAGCAGGGGAGATGACCCCTCCCCCTACCCATTCAGCAGGGGAGATGTCCCCCAAACCCGAGAAACAGGGGAGATTACCCCCAACACGTTACGCAGGGCAGATGGGCTCCCCATCCCGTCAAGATGGGGAGATGACCCCCCAAACCGTTAAGCTGGGGAGATGACCCCCAAAACCCGTTAAGCAGTGGAGATGACCCCCCCAACCTGTTAAGCAGGAGAGATGATCCGCCCAATCCGTTAAGCAGGGGAAATGACCGACCCAACCTGTTAAGCAGGGGAGATTGCCTCCCCAACCCATTAAGTAGGGGAGATTGCCTCCCCAACCTGTTAAGCAGGGGAGATGCCCCCCCAACCCGTTAAGCAGGGAAGATTCACCCCCAACACGCTAAGCAGGGCAGATGATCTCCCAACCCGTTAAGCAGGGGAGATGGCCTCCCTAACCCGTGAAGCAGGGGAGATGACCCCCCAACCCGTTAAGCAGGGGCGATGAGCCCCCGCAATCCATAAAGCAGGGGAGACTGCCTCCCCAACTCGTGAAGCATGGGAGATTGCCTCCCCAACCCGTTAAGCAGGGGAGATGCCTCCCAAACCTATTACGCAGGGGAGATTCCCCCCCAACAATTTCAGCAGGGGAGATTTACCACACCAACCCATTAAGCAGGGGAGATGGCCCCCAACCCGTTAAGCAGGGGAGATTGCCTCCCCAATCCGTTAAGTAGGGGAGTTAACACTCCCAACCCATTAAGCATTTGAGATGACCCACCAACCCGTTAAGCAGCGGAGATGACACCCCTAACCCGTTAAGCAGGGGAGATGACACCCCAACCTGATATGCAGGGGAGATGACACCCCCAACCCGTTAATCAGGGGTGATGATCTCCCATCCCGTTAAGCAGGGGTGATGACCCCCCCAAACCATTAAGCAGGGGAGATTCCATCCCCAACCCGTTAAGCAGGGGCGATTGCCTCCCCAACCCATTAAGCAGGAGAGATGGCCTCCCCAAACCATTAAGCAGGGGAGATTCCATCCCCAACCCGCTAAGCAGGGGTGTTGACATCCCCAACCCATTAAGCAGGGCAGATGACCCTCCAACCTGTTAAGCAGAGGAGATGGCCTCCCCAACCCGTTAAGCATGGGAGTTGACACCCCCAAACCATTAAGCAGCGGAGATTCCTTCCCCAACCCGTTAAGCAGGGGTGTTGACATCCCCAACTCATTAAGCAGGGCAGATGACCCCCCAAACTGTTAAGCAGAGGAGATGGCCTCCCCAACCCGTTAAGCTGGGGAGATGACACCCCCAAACACGTTAAACAGGGGAAATGCCCCGCCATCCCATTAAGAAGCGGAGATGATCCCCCAACCCGTTAAGCAGGGGAGATGATCCCCCAACTCGTTAAGCAGGGGTGATGACCCCCCCAACCCGTTAAGCAGGGGAGATGACCCCCTCAACCCATTAAGCATGGGAGATGGCCCCCTAACGAGTGAAACAGGGGAGAAGACACCCCAACCCTTTAAGCAGGATAGATGGCCTCCCCAACCCGTTAAGCAGGGTTGTTGACATCCCCAACCCATTAAGCAGGGGAGATGTAAAGCAGAGGAGATGGCCTCCCCAACCCGTTAAGCAGGGGAGTTGACACCCCAAACCGTTAAGCAGGGGAGATGACCCCCAACCCGTTAAGCTGGGGAGATGACCCCACAAACCCGTTAAACAGGGGAGATACCCCCATCCCGTTAAGCAGGGGAGATGATCCGCCCAATCCGTTAAGCAGGGGAGATGACCGCCCCAACTTTTTAAGCAGGGGAGATTGCCTCTCCAACCCATTAAGCAGGGGAGATTGCCTCCCCAACCCGTTAAGCAGGGGAGATGTCCCCTCAACCCGTTAAGCAGGGGAGATTCCCATCCAACCCGTTAAGCAGGGGAGATGATCCTCCAACCCGTTAAGCAGGGGAGATTATCTCCCCAACCCGTTAAGCAGAGGGGATGACCGCCCCACCCGTTAAGCAGGGGAGATGATCCGCCCAACCCGTTAAGCAGGGGAGATGCCCTCCCAACCCGTTAAGCAGGGGAGATTCCCATCCAACCCTTTAAGCAGGGGAGATGAACCTCCAACCCGTTAAGCAGGGATTGCCTCCCCATCCCGTTAAGCAGGGGAGATAACTACCCCCCCACCCGTTAAGCAGGGGAGATGATCCGCCCAACCCGTTAAGCAGGGGAGATGCCCTCCCAACCCGTTAAGCAGGGGAGATTCCCATCCAACCCTTTAAGCAGGGGAGATGAACCCCCAACCCGTTAAGCAGGGATTGCCTCTTCATCCCGTTAAGCAGGGGAGATAACTACCCCCCCACCCGTTAAGCAGGGGAGATGACCCCTCCCCCTACCCATTCAGCAGGGGAGATGTCCCCCAAACCCGAGAAACAGGGGAGATTACCCCCAACACGTTACGCAGGGCAGATGGGCTCCCCATCCCGTTAAGATGGGGAGATGACCCCCCAAACCGTTAAGCTGGGGAGATGACCCCCAAAACCCGTTAAGCAGTGGAGATGACCCCCCCAACCCGTTAAGCAGGAGAGATGATCCGCCCAATCCGTTAAGCAGGGGAAATGACCGACCCAACCTGTTAAGCAGGGGAGATTGCCTCCCCAACCCATTAAGCAGGGGAGATTGCCTCCCCAACCTGTTAAGCAGGGGAGATGCCCCCCCAACCCGTTAAGCAGGGAAGATTCACCCCCAACACGCTAAGCAGGGCAGATGATCTCCCAACCCGTTAAGCAGGGGAGATGGCCTCCCCAACCCGTGAAGCAGGGGAGATGACCCCCCAACCCGTTAAGCAGGGGCGATGAGCCCCCGCAACCCATAAAGCAGGGGAGACTGCCTCCCCAACTCGTGAAGCATGGGAGATTGCCTCCCCAACCCGTTAAGCAGGGGAGATGCCCCCCAAACATATTACGCAGGGGAGATTACCCCCCAACAATTTCAGCAGGGGAGATTTACCACACCAACCCATTAAGCAGGGGAGATGGCCCCCAACCCGTTAAGCAGGGGAGATTGCCTCCCCAATCCGTTAAGTAGGGGAGTTAACACTCCCAACCCATTAAGCATTTGAGATGACCCACCAACCCGTTAAGCAGCGGAGATGACACCCCTAACCCGTGAAGCAGGGGAGATGACCCCCCAACCCGTTAAGCAGGGGCGATGAGCCCCCGCAACCCATAAAGCAGGGGAGACTGCCTCCCCAACTCGTGAAGCATGGGAGATTGCCTCCCCAACCCGTTAAGCAGGGGAGATGCCTCCCAAACCTATTACGCAGGGGAGATTCCCCCCCAACAATTTCAGCAGGGGAGATTTACCACACCAACCCATTAAGCAGGGGAGATGGCCCCCAACCCGTTAAGCAGGGGAGATTGCCTCCCCAATCCGTTAAGTAGGGGAGTTAACACTCCCAACCCATTAAGCATTTGAGATGACCCACCAACCCGTTAAGCAGCGGAGATGACACCCCTAACCCGTTAAGCAGGGGAGATGACACCCCAACCTGATATGCAGGGGAGATGACACCCCCGACCCGTTAATCAGGGGCGATGATCTCCCATCCCGTTAAGCAGGGGAGATGACCCCCCCAAACCATTAAGCAGGGGAGATTCCATCCCCAACCCGTTAAGCATGGGAGATGGCCCCCTAACGAGTGAAACAGTGGAGATGACACCCCAACTCTTTAAGCAGGAGAGATGGCCTCCCCAATCCGTTAAGCAGGTGTGTTGACATCCCCAACCCATTAAGCAGGGCAGATGACCCCCCCAACCTGTTAAGCAGAGGAGATGGCCTCCCCAACCTGTTAAGCATGGGAGTTGACACCCCCAAACCGTTAAGCAGGGGAGATGACCACCCAACCTGTTAAGCTGGGGAGATGACCCCGCAAACCATTTAAACAGGGGAGATGCCCCCCGATCCGGTTAAGCAGGGGAGATGATCCGCCCAATCCATTAAGCAGGGGAGATGACCGCCCCAACTTTTTAAGCAGGGGCGATTGCCTCCCCAACCCATTAAGCAGGGGAGATTGACTCCCCAACCCGTTAAGCAGGGGAGATAACCACCCCCCCACCCGTTAAGCAGGGGAGATGTCCCCTCCCCCAACCCATTCAGCAGGGGAGATGGCCACCAAACCCGAGAAACAGGGGAGATGACTCCACAACACGTTATGCAGGGCAGATGGGCTCCCCATCCCATTAAGCAGTGGAGATGACCCCCCAACCCGTTAAGCTGGGGAGATGACCCGCAAAACCCGATAAACAGGGGAGATGACCCCCCCAACCCGTTAAGCAGGAGAGATGATCCGCCCAATCCGTTAAGCAGGGGAAATGACCCCCAAAACCCGTTAAGCAGGGGAGATGGCCTCCCCAACCCGTAAAGCAGGGGAGATGACCCCCCAACCCGTTAAGCAGGGGAGATGACCCCCCGCAACCAGTAAAGCAGGGGAGATTGCCTCCCCAACTCGTGAAGCAGGGGAGATTGCCTCCCCAACCCGTTAAGCAGGGGAGATGCCCCCCAAACCCATTACGCAGGGGAGATTCCCCCCCCCAACACTTTCAGCAGGGGAGATTTACCACACCAACCCATTAAGCAGGGGAGATGGCCCCCAACCCGTTAAGCAGGGGAGATTGCCTCCCCAATCCGTTAAGTTGGGGAGTTGACACGCCCAACCCATTAAGCATTTGAGATGACCCCTGTGATAGTACAGATCTATCACCAATGTACATAGTGTATATAGTTACTGTATCTAGACTGTGCTTACAGCGATTGGCTGAGAGCTAAGCCACACCTATTGTTTGGGCCTTAAAGGGTTGTGTCCCTAGCCAGGTCGGATCATTCCGGACTGGTCGGCCACCTGTGAAGAGCTCCGGTCTTTTGCTAATAAAAGCCTTGGTTTGGATCAACAAGTCTTTGGTTCTTTCGACGAGCTCTACAACCCCCCAACCCGTTAAGCAGGGGAGATGCCCCCCAAACCCATTACGCAGGGGAGATTCCCCCCCCCCCCAACACTTTCAGCAGGGGAGATTTACCACACCAACCCATTAAGCAGGGGAGATGGCCCCCAACCCGTTAAGCAGGGGAGATTGCCTCCCCAATCTGTTAAGTTGGGGAGTTGACACGCCCAACCCATTAAGCATTTGAGATGACCCCTGTGATAGTACAGATCTATCACCAATGTACATAGTGTATATAGTTACTGTATCTAGACTGTGCTTACAGCGATTGGCTAAGAGCTAAGCCACACCTATTGTTTGGGCCTTAAAGGGTTGTGTCCCTAGCCAGGTCGGATCATTCCGGACTGGTCGGCCACCTGTGAAGAGCTCCGGTCTTTTGCTAATAAAAGCCTTGGTTTGGATCAACAAGTCTTTGGTTCTTTCGACGAGCTCTACAACCCCCCAACCTGTTAAGCAGAGTAGATGGCCTCCTCAACCCGTTAAGCATGGGAGTTGACACCCCCAAACCGTTAAGCAGGGGAGATGACCGCCCAACCCGTTAAGCTGGGGAGATGACCCCCCAAACCCGTTAAACAGGGGAGATGCCACCCCCATCCCGTTAAGCAGGGGAGATTCCCATCCAACCCTTTAAGCAGGGGAGATGAACCCCCAACCCGTTAAGCAGGGATTGCCTCCCCATCCCGTTAAGCAGGGGAGATAACTACCCCCCCCACCCGTTAAGCAGGGGAGATGATCCGCCGAACCCGTTAAGCAGGGGAGATGCCCTCCCAACCCGTTAAGCAGGGGAGATTCCCATCCAACCCTTTAAGCAGGGGAGATGAACCCCCAACCCGTTAAGCAGGGATTGCCTCCCCATCCCGTTAAGCAGGGGAGATAACTACCCCCCCCACCCGTTAAGCAGGGGAGATGACCCCTCCCCCTACCCATTCAGCAGGGGAGATGTCCCCCAAACCCGAGAAACAGGGGAGATTACCCCCAACACGTTACGCAGGGCAGATGGGCTCCCCATCCCGTTAAGATGGGGAGATGACCCCCCAAACCGTTAAGCTGGGGAGATGACCCCCAAAACCCGTTAAGCAGTGGAGATGACCCCCCCAACCTGTTAAGCAGGAGAGATGATCCGCCCATTCCGTTAAGCAGGGGAAATGACCGACCCAACCTGTTAAGCAGGGGAGATTGCCTCCCCATCCCATTAAGCAGGGGAGATTGCCTCCCCAACCTGTTAAGCAGGGGAGATGCCCCCCCAACCCGTTAAGCAGGGAAGATTCATCCCCAACACGCTAAGCAGGGCAGATGATCTCCCAACCCGTTAAGCAGGGGAGATGGCCTCCCTAACCCGTGAAGCAGGGGAGATGACCCCCCAACCCGTTAAGCAGGGGCGATGAGCCCCCGCA
Organism: Narcine bancroftii; assembly: GCF_036971445.1. NCBI lineage: Eukaryota > Metazoa > Chordata > Chondrichthyes > Torpediniformes > Narcinidae > Narcine > Narcine bancroftii. Next base: position 64,201,670 of record NC_091476.1, on the reverse strand, counting down.
TCCCATAAAGCAGGGGAGACTGCCTCCCCAACTCGTGAAGCATGGGAGATTGCCTCCCCAACCCGTTAAGCAGGGGAGATGCCTCCCAAACCTATTACGCAGGGGAGATTCCCCCCCAACAATTTCAGCAGGGGAGATTTACCACACCAACCCATTAAGCAGGGGAGATGGCCCCCAACCCGTTAAGCAGGGGAGATTGCCTCCCCAATCCGTTAAGTAGGGGAGTTAACACTCCCAACCCATTAAGCATTTGAGATGACCCACCAACCCGTTAAGCAGCGGAGATGACACCCCAACCCGTTAAGCAGGGGAGATGACACCCCAACCTGATATGCAGGGGAGATGACACCCCCAACCCGTTAATCAGGGGCGATGATCTCCCATCCCGTTAAGCAGGGGTGATGACCCCCCCAAACCATTAAGCAGGGGAGATTCCATCCCCAACCCGTTAAGCAGGGGCGATTGCCTCCCCAACCCATTAAGCAGGAGAGATGGCCTCCCCAAACCATTAAGCAGGGGAGATTCCATCCCCAACCCGCTAAGCAGGGGTGTTGACATCCCCAACCCATTAAGCAGGGCAGATGACACCCCAACCTGTTAAGCAGATGAGATGGCCTCCCCAACCCATTAAGCATGGGAGTTGACACCCCCAAACCATTAAGCAGAGGAGATTCCATCCCCAACCCGTTATGCAGGGGTGTTGACATCCCCAACCCATTAAGCAGGGCAGATGACCCTCCAACCTGTTAAGCAGAGGAGATGGCCTCCCCAACCCGTTAAGCATGGGAGTTGACACCCCCAAACCATTAAGCAGCGGAGATTCCTTCCCCAACCCGTTAAGCAGGGGTGTTGACATCCCCAACTCATTAAGCAGGGCAGATGACCCCCCAAACTGTTAAGCAGAGGAGATGGCCTCCCCAACCCATTAAGCATGGGAGTTGACACCCCCAAACCATTAAGCAGAGGAGATTCCATCCCCAACCCGTTATGCAGGGGTGTTGACATTCCCAATCCATTAAGCAGGGAAGATGACCCCCCAACCTGTTAAGCAGAGGAGATGGCCTCCCCAACTCGTTAAGCATGGGAGTTGACACCCCCAAACCATTAAGCAGGGGAGATTCCTTCCCCAACCCGTTAAGCAGGGGTGTTGACATCCCCAACCCATTAAGCAGGGCAGATGACCCCCCAACCTGTTAAGCAGAGGAGATGGCCTCCCCAACCCGTTAAGCATGGGAGTTGACACCCCCAAACCGTTAAACAGGGGAGATGCCCCGCCATCCCGTTAAGCAGCGGAGATGATCCCCCAACCCGTTAAGCAGGGGAGATGATCCCCCAACTCGTTAAGCAGGGTTGATGACCCCCCCAACCCGTTAAGCAGGGGAGATGACCCCCTCAACCCTTTAGGCATGGGAGACGGCCCGCTAACGAGTGAAACAGGGGGAAGACACCCCAACCCTTTAAGCAGGATAGATGGCCTCCCCAACCCGTTAAGCAGGGTTGTTGACATCCCCAACCCATTAAGCAGGGGAGATGAGCCCCAAAGCTGTTAAGCAGAGGAGATGGCCTCCCCAACCCGTTAAGCAGGGGAGTTGACACCCCAAACCGTTAAGCAGGGGAGATGACCCCACAAACCCGTTAAACAGGGGAGATGCCCCCATCCCGTTAAGCAGTGGAGATGACCGCCCCAACTTTTTAAGCAGGGGAGATTGCCTCCCCAACCCATTAAGCAGGGAAGATTGCCTCCCCAACCCGTTAAGCAGGGGAGATGTCCCCTCAACCCGTTAAGCAGGGGAGATGACCCCCTCAACCAATTAAGCATGGGAGATGGCCCCCTAACGAGTGAAACAGGGGAGATGACACCCCAACCCTTCAAGGTGGAGAGATGGCCTCCCCAACCCGTTAAGCAGGGGTGTTGACATCCCCAACCCATTAAGCAGGGCAGATGACCCCCCAACCTGTTAAGCAGAGTAGATGGCCTCCTCAACCCGTTAAGCATGGGAGTTGACACCCCCAAACCGTTAAGCAGGGGAGATGCCACCCCCATCCCGTTAAGCAGGGGAGATGATCCGCCCAACCCGTTAAGCAGGGGAGATGCCCTCCCAACCCGTTAAGCAGGGGAGATTCCCATCCAACCCTTTAAGCAGGGGAGATGAACCTCCAACCCGTTAAGCAGGGATTGCCTCCCCATCCCGTTAAGCAGGGGAGATAACTACCCCCCCACCCGTTAAGCAGGGGAGATGATCCGCCCAACCCGTTAAGCAGGGGAGATGCCCTCCCAACCCGTTAAGCAGGGGAGATTCCCATCCAACCCTTTAAGCAGGGGAGATGAACCCCCAACCCGTTAAGCAGGGATTGCCTCCCCATCCCGTTAAGCAGGGGAGATAACTACCCCCCCACCCGTTAAGCAGGGGAGATGACCCCCCCCCTACCCATTCAGCAGGGGAGATGTCCCCCAAACCCGAGAAACAGGGGAGATGACCCCCAACACATTACGCAGGGCAGATGTGCTCCCCATCCCGTTAAGCAGGGGAGATGACCCCCCAAACCGTTAAGCTGGGGAGATGACCCCCAAAACCCGTTAAGCAGTGGAGATGACCCCCCCAACCCGTTAAGCAGGAGAGATGATCCGCCCAATCCGTTAAGCAGGGGAAATGACCGACCCAACCTGTTAAGCAGGGGAGATTGTCTCCCCAACCCATTAAGAAGGGGAGATTGCCTCCCCAACCTGTTAAGCAGGGGAGATGCCCCCCCAACCCGTTAAGCAGGGAAGATTCACCCCCAACACGCTAAGCAGGGCAGATGATCTCCCAACCCGTTAAGCAGGGGAGATGGCCTCCCCAACCCGTGAAGCAGGGGAGATGACCCCCCAACCAGTTAAGCAGGGGCGATGAGCCCCCGCAACCCATAAAGCAGGGGAGACTGCCTCCCCAACTCGTGAAGCATGGGAGATTGCCTCCCCAACCCGTTAAGCAGGGGAGATGCCCCCCAAACCTATTACGCAGGGGAGATTCCCCCCCAACAATTTCAGCAGGGGAGATTTACCACACCAACCCATTAAGCAGGGGAGATGGCCCCCAACCCGTTAAGCAGGGGAGATTGCCTCCCCAATCCGTTAAGTAGGGGAGTTAACACTCCCAACCCATTAAGCATTTGAGATGACCCACCAACCCGTTAAGCAGTGGAGATGACACCCCTAACCCGTTAAGCAGGGGAGATGGCCTCCCCAATCCGTTAAGTTGGGGAGTTGACACTCCCAACCCATTAAGCATTTGAGATGACCCCTGTGATAGTACAGATCTATCACCAATGTACATAGTGTATATAGTTACTGTATCTAGACTGTGCTTACAGCGATTGGCTGAGAGCTAAGCCACACCTATTGTTTGGGCCTTAAAGGGTTGTGTCCCTAGCCAGGTCGGATCATTCCGGACTGGTCGGCCACCTGTGAAGAGCTCCGGTCTTTTGCTAATAAAAGCCTTGGTTTGGATCAACAAGTCTTTGGTTCTTTCGACGAGCTCTACAACCCCCCAACCTGTTAAGCAGAGTAGATGGCCTCCTCAACCCGTTAAGCATGGGAGTTGACACCCCCAAACCGTTAAGCAGGGGAGATGACCGCCCAACCCGTTAAGCTGGGGAGATGACCCCCCAAACCCGTTAAACAGGGGAGATGCCACCCCCATCCCGTTAAGCAGGGGAGATGATCATCCCAACCCGTTAAGAAGGGGAGATGCCCACCCAACCCGTTAAGCAGGGGAGATTCCCATCCAACCCTTTAAGCAGGGGAGATGAACCCCCAACCCGTTAAGCAGGGATTGCCTCCCCATCCCGTTAAGCAGGGGAGATAACTACCCCCCCACCCGTTAAGCAGGGGAGATGATCCGCCCAACCCGTTAAGCAGGGGAGATGCCCTCCCAACCCGTTAAGCAGGGGAGATTCCCATCCAACCCTTTAAGCAGGGGAGATGAACCCCCAACCCGTTAAGCAGCGATTGCCTCCCCATCCTGTTAAGCAGGGGAGATAACTACCCCCCCACCCGTTAAGCAGGGGAGATGACCCCTCCCCCTACTCATTCAGCAGGGGAGATGTCCCCCATACCCGAGAAAAAGGGGAGATTACCCCCAACACGTTACGCAGGGCAGATGGGCTCCCCATCCCGTTAAGATGGGGAGATGACCCCCCAAACCGTTAAGCTGGGGAGATGACCCCCAAAACCCGTTAAGCAGTGGAGATGACCCCCCCAACCTGTTAAGCAGGAGAGATGATCCGCCCAATCCGTTAAGCAGGGGAAATGACCGACCCAACCTGTTAAGCAGGGGAGATTGCCTCCCCAACCCATTAAGCAGGGGAGATTGCCTCCCCAACCTGTTAAGCAGGGGAGATCCCCCCCCAACCCGTTAAGCAGGGAAGATTCACTCCCAACACGCTAAGCAGGGCAGATGATCTCCCAACCCGTTAAGCAGGGGAGATGGCCTCCCCAACTCGTGAAGCAGGGGAGATTGCCTCCCCAACCCGTTAAGCAGGGGAGATGCCCCCAAACCCATTACACAGGGGAGATCCCCCCCCAACACTTTCAGCAGGGGAGATTTACCACACCAACCCATTAAGCAGGGGAGATGGCCCACAACCCGTTAAGCAGGGGAGACTGCCTCCCAAATCCGTTAAGTTGGGGAGTTGACACTCCCAACCCATTAAGCATTTGAGATGACCCCCCAACCCGTTAAGCAGCGGAGATGACCCCCCAACCCGTTAACCATGGGAGATGGCCTCCCCAACCCATTAAGCAGGGGAGATTCCATCCCCAACCCGTTAAGCAGGGGTGTTGACATCCCCAACCCATTAAGCAGGGCAGATGACTCCCCAACCTGTTAAGCAGAGGAGATGGCATCCCCAACCCGTTAAGCATGGGAGTTGACACCCCCAAACCATTAAGCAGGGGAGATTCCATCCCCAACCCGTTATGCAGGGGTGTTGACATTCCCAATCCATTAAGCAGGGAAGATGACCCCCCAACCTGTTAAGCAGAGGAGATGGCCTCCCCAACTCGTTAAGCATGGGAGTTGACACCCCCAAACCATTAAGCAGGGGAGATTCCTTCCCCAACCCGTTAAGCAGGGGTGTTGACATCCCCAACCCATTAAGCAGGGCAGATGACCCCCCAACCTGTTAAGCAGAGGAGATGGCCTCCCCAACCCGTTAAGCATGGGAGTTGACACCCCCAAACCGTTAAACAGGGGAGATGCCCCGCCATCCCGTTAAGCAGCGGAGATGATCCCCCAACCCGTTAAGCAGGGGAGATGATCCCCCAACTCGTTAAGCAGGGGTGATGACCCCCCCAACCCGTTAAGCAGGGGAGATGACCCCCTCAACCCTTTAGGCATGGGAGATGGCCCGCTAACGAGTGAAACAGGGGAGAAGACACCCCAACCATTTAAGCAGGATAGATGGCCTCCCCAACCCGTTAAGCAGGGTTGTTGACATCCCCAACCCATTAAGCAGGGGAGATGAGCCCCAAAGCTGTTAAGCAGAGGAGATGGCCTCCCCAACCCGTTAAGCAGGGGAGTTGACACCCCAAACCGTTAAGCAGGGGAGATGACCCCACAAACCCGTTAAACAGGGGAGATGCCCCCATCCCGTTAAGCAGGGGAGATGATCCGCCCAATCCGTTAAGCAGGGGAGATGACCGCCCCATCTTTTTAAGCAGGGGAGATTGCCTCCCCAACCCATTAAGCAGGGGAGATTGCCTCCCCAACCCGTTAAGCAGGGGAGATGTCCCCTCAACCCGTTAAGCAGGGGAGATGACCCCCTCAACCAATTAAGCATGGGAGATGGCCCCCTAACGAGTGAAACAGTGGAGATGACACCCCAACTCTTTAAGCAGGAGAGATGGCCTCCCCAATCCGTTAAGCAGGTGTGTTGACATCCCCAACCCATTAAGCAGGGCAGATGACCCCCCCAACCTGTTAAGCAGAGGAGATGGCCTCCCCAACCTGTTAAGCATGGGAGTTGACACCCCCGATCCGGTTAAGCAGGAGAGATGATCCGCCCAATCCATTAAGCAGGGGAGATGACCGCCCCAACTTTTTAAGCAGGGGCGATTGCCTCCCCAACCCATTAAGCAGGGGAGATTGACTCCCCAACCCGTTAAGCAGGGGAGATAACCACCCCCCCACCCGTTAAGCAGGGGAAATGACCCCCAAAACCCGTTAAGCAGGGGAGATGGCCTCCCCAACCCGTTAAGCAGGAGAGATGATCCGCCCAATCCGTTAAGCAGGGGAAATGACCCCCAAAACCCGTTAAGCAGGGGAGATGGCCTCCCCAACCCGTAAAGCAGGGGAGATGACCCCCCAACCCGTTAAGCAGGGGAGATGACCCCCCGCAACCAGTAAAGCAGGGGAGATTGCCTCCCCAACTCGTGAAGCAGGGGAGATTGCCTCCCCAACCCGTTAAGCAGGGGAGATGCCCCCCAAACCCATTACGCAGGGAAGATTCCCCCCCCCCAACACTTTCAGCAGGGGAGATTTACCACACCAACCCATTAAGCAGGGGAGATGGTCCCCAACACGTTAAGCAGGGGAGATTGCCTCCCCAATCCGTTAAGTTGGGGAGTTGACACTCCCAACCGATTAAGCATTTGAGATGACCCCTGTGATAGTACAGATCTATCACCAATGTACATAGTGTATATAGTTACTGTATCTAGACTGTGCTTACAGCGATTGGCTGAGAGCTAAGCCACACCTATTGTTTGGGCCTTAAAGGGTTGTGTCCCTAGCCAGGTCGGATCATTCCGGACTGGTCGGCCACCTGTGAAGAGCTCCGGTCTTTTGCTAATAAAAGCCTTGGTTTGGATCAACAAGTCTTTGGTTCTTTCGACGAGCTCTACAACCCCCGAACCTGTTAAGCAGAGTAGATGGCCTCCTCAACCCGTTAAGCATGGGAGTTGACACCCCCAAACCGTTAAGCAGGGGAGATGACCGCCCAACCCGTTAAGCTGGGGAGATGACCCCCCAAACCCGTTAAACAGGGGAGATGCCACCCCCATCCCGTTAAGCAGGGGAGATGATCCGCCCAACCCGTTAAGAAGGGGAGATGCCCACCCAACCCGTTAAGCAGGGGAGATTCCCATCCAACCCTTTAAGCAGGGGAGATGAACCCCCAACCCGTTAAGCAGGGATTGCCTCCCCATCCCGTTAAGCAGGGGAGATAACTACCCCCCCACCCGTTAAGCAGGGGAGATGATCCGCCCAACCCGTTAAGCAGGGGAGATGCCCTCCCAACCCGTTAAGCAGGGGAGATTCCCATCCAACCCTTTAAGCAGGGGAGATGAACCCCCAACCCGTTAAGCAGGGATTGCCTCCCCATCCCGTTAAGCAGGGGAGATAACTACCCCCCCACCCGTTAAGCAGGGGAGATGACCCCTCCCCCTACTCATTCAGCAGGGGAGATGTACCCCAAACCCGAGAAAAAGGGGAGATTACCCCCAACACGTTACGCAGGGCAGATGTGCTCCCCATCCCGTTAAGATGGGGAGATGACCCCCCAAACCGTTAAGCTGGGGAGATGACCCCCAAAACCCGTTAAGCAGTGGAGATGACCCCCCCAACCTGTTAAGCAGGAGAGATGATCCGCCCAATCCGTTAAGCAGGGGAAATGACCGACCCAACCTGTTAAGCAGGGGAGCTTGCCTCCCCAACCCATTAAGCAGGGGAGATTGCCTCCCCAACCTGTTAAGCAGGGGAGATGCCCCCCCAACCCGTTAAGCAGGGAAGATTCACCCCCAACACATTAAGCAGGGCAGATGATCTCCCAACCCGTTAAGCAGGGGAGATGGCCTCCCCAACTCGTGAAGCAGGGGAGATTGCCTCCCCAACCCGTTAAGCAGGGGAGATGCCCCCAAACCCATTACGCAGGGGAGATCCCCCCCCAACACTTTCAGCAGGGGAGATTTACCACACCAACCCATTAAGCAGGGGAGATGGCCCACAACCCGTTAAGCAGGGGAGACTGCCTCCCCAATCCGTTAAGTTGGGGAGTTGACACTCCCAACCCATTAAGCATTTGAGATGACCCCCCAACCCGTTAAGCAGCGGAGATGACCCCCCAACCCGTTAACCATGGGAGATGGCCTCCCCAACCCATTAAGCAGGGGAGATTCCATCCCCAACCCGTTAAGCAGGGGTGTTGACATCCCCAACCCATTAAGCAGGGCAGATGACTCCCCAACCTGTTAAGCAGAGGAGATGATCCCCCAACCCGTTAAGCAGCGGAGATGATCCCCCAACTCGTTAAGCAGGGGTGATGACCCCCCCAACCCGTTAAGCAGGGGAGATGACCCCCTCAACCCTTTAGGCATGGGAGATGGCCCGCTAACGAGTGAAACAGGGGAGAAGACACCCCAACCATTTAAGCAGGATAGATGGCCTCCCCAACCCGTTAAGCAGGGTTGTTGACATCCCCAACCCATTAAGCAGGGGAGATGAGCCCCAAAGCTGTTAAGCAGAGGAGATGGCCTCCCCAACCCGTTAAGCAGGGGAGTTGACACCCCAAACCGTTAAGCAGGGGAGATGACCCCACAAACCCGTTAAACAGGGGAGATGCCCCCATCCCGTTAAGCAGGGGAGATGATCCGCCCAATCCGTTAAGCAGGGGAGATGACCGCCCCAACTTTTTAAGCAGGGGAGATTGCCTCCCCAACCCATTAAGCAGGGGAGATTGCCTCCCCAACCCGTTAAGCAGGGGAGATGTCCCCTCAACCCGTTAAGCAGGGGAGATGACCCCCTCAACCAATTAAGCATGGGAGATGGCCCCCTAACGAGTGAAACAGTGGAGATGACACCCCAACTCTTTAAGCAGGAGAGATGGCCTCCCCAATCCGTTAAGCAGGTGTGTTGACATCCCCAACCCATTAAGCAGGGCAGATGACCCCCCCAACCTGTTAAGCAGAGGAGATGGCCTCCCCAACCTGTTAAGCATGGGAGTTGACACCCCCGATCCGGTTAAGCAGGAGAGATGATCCGCCCAATCCATTAAGCAGGGGAGATGACCGCCCCAACTTTTTAAGCAGGGGCGATTGCCTCCCCAACCCATTAAGCAGGGGAGATTGACTCCCCAACCCGTTAAGCAGGGGAGATAACCACCCCCCCACCCGTTAAGCAGGGGAAATGACCCCCAAAACCCGTTAAGCAGGGTAGATGGCCTCCCCAACCCGTTAAGCAGGAGAGATGATCCGCCCAATCCGTTAAGCAGGGGAAATGACCCCCAAAACCCGTTAAGCAGGGGAGATGGCCTCCCCAACCCGTAAAGCAGGGGAGATGACCCCCCAACCCGTTAAGCAGGGGAGATGACCCCCCGCAACCAGTAAAGCAGGGGAGATTGCCTCCCCAACTCGTGAAGCAGGGGAGATTGCCTCCCCAACCCGTTAAGCAGGGGAGATGCCCCCCAAACCCATTACGCAGGGAAGATTCCCCCCCCCCAACACTTTCAGCAGGGGAGATTTACCACACCAACCCATTAAGCAGGGGAGATGGTCCCCAACACGTTAAGCAGGGGAGATTGCCTCCCCAATCCGTTAAGTTGGGGAGTTGACACTCCCAACCGATTAAGCATTTGAGATGACCCCTGTGATAGTACAGATCTATCACCAATGTACATAGTGTATATAGTTACTGTATCTAGACTGTGCTTACAGCGATTGGCTGAGAGCTAAGCCACACCTATTGTTTGGGCCTTAAAGGGTTGTGTCCCTAGCCAGGTCGGATCATTCCGGACTGGTCGGCCACCTGTGAAGAGCTCCGGTCTTTTGCTAATAAAAGCCTTGGTTTGGATCAACAAGTCTTTGGTTCTTTCGACGAGCTCTACAACCCCCGAACCTGTTAAGCAGAGTAGATGGCCTCCTCAACCCGTTAAGCATGGGAGTTGACACCCCCAAACCGTTAAGCAGGGGAGATGACCGCCCAACCCGTTAAGCTGGGGAGATGACCCCCCAAACCCGTTAAACAGGGGAGATGCCACCCCCATCCCGTTAAGCAGGGGAGATGATCCGCCCAACCCGTTAAGAAGGGGAGATGCCCACCCAACCCGTTAAGCAGGGGAGATTCCCATCCAACCCTTTAAGCAGGGGAGATGAACCCCCAACCCGTTAAGCAGGGATTGCCTCCCCATCCCGTTAAGCAGGGGAGATAACTACCCCCCCACCCGTTAAGCAGGGGAGATGATCCGCCCAACCCGTTAAGCAGGGGAGATGCCCTCCCAACCCGTTAAGCAGGGGAGATTCCCATCCAACCCTTTAAGCAGGGGAGATGAACCCCCAACCCGTTAAGCAGGGATTGCCTCCCCATCCCGTTAAGCAGGGGAGATAACTACCCCCCCACCCGTTAAGCAGGGGAGATGACCCCTCCCCCTACTCATTCAGCAGGGGAGATGTACCCCAAACCCGAGAAAAAGGGGAGATTACCCCCAACACGTTACGCAGGGCAGATGTGCTCCCCATCCCGTTAAGATGGGGAGATGACCCCCCAAACCGTTAAGCTGGGGAGATGACCCCCAAAACCCGTTAAGCAGTGGAGATGACCCCCCCAACCTGTTAAGCAGGAGAGATGATCCGCCCAATCCGTTAAGCAGGGGAAATGACCGACCCAACCTGTTAAGCAGGGGAGCTTGCCTCCCCAACCCATTAAGCAGGGGAGATTGCCTCCCCAACCTGTTAAGCAGGGGAGATGCCCCCCCAACCCGTTAAGCAGGGAAGATTCACCCCCAACACATTAAGCAGGGCAGATGATCTCCCAACCCGTTAAGCAGGGGAGATGGCCTCCCCAACTCGTGAAGCAGGGGAGATTGCCTCCCCAACCCGTTAAGCAGCGGAGATGCCCCCAAACCCATTACGCAGGGGAGATCCCCCCCCAACACTTTCAGCAGGGGAGATTTACCACACCAACCCATTAAGCAGGGGAGATGGCCCACAACCCGTTAAGCAGGGGAGACTGCCTCCCCAATCCGTTAAGTTGGGGAGTTGACACTCCCAACCCATTAAGCATTTGAGATGACCCCCCAACCCGTTAAGCAGCGGAGATGACCCCCCAACCCGTTAACCATGGGAGATGGCCTCCCCAACCCATTAAGCAGGGGAGATTCCATCCCCAACCCGTTAAGCAGGGGTGTTGACATCCCCAACCCATTAAGCAGGGCAGATGACTCCCCAACCTGTTAAGCAGAGGAGATGGCATCCCCAACCCGTTAAGCATGGGAGTTGACACCCCCAAACCATTAAGCAGGGGAGATTCCATCCCCAACCCGTTATGCAGGGGTGTTGACATTCCCAATCCATTAAGCAGGGAAGATGACCCCCCAACCTGTTAAGCAGAGGAGATGGCCTCCCCAACTCGTTAAGCATGGGAGTTAACACCCCCAAACCATTAAGCAGGGGAGATTCCTTCCCCAACCCGTTAAGCAGGGGTGTTGACATCCCCAACCCATTAAGCAGGGCAGATGACCCCCCAACCTGTTAAGAAGAGGAGATGGCCTCCCCAACCCGTTAAGCATGGGAGTTGACACCCCCAAACCGTTAAACAGGGGAGATGCCCCGCCATCCCGTTAAGCAGCGGAGATGATCCCCCAACCCGTTAAGCAGGGGAGATGATCCCCCAACTCGTTAAGCAGGGTTGATGACCCCCCCAACCCGTTAAGCAGGGGAGATGACCCCCTCAAACCTTTAGGCATGGGAGATGGCCCGCTAACGAGTGAAACAGGGGAGAAGACACCCCAACCCTTTAAGCAGGATAGATGGCCTCCCCAACCCGTTAAGCAGGGTTGTTGACATCCCCAACCCATTAAGCAGGGGAGATGAGCCCCAAAGCTGTTAAGCAGAGGAGATGGCCTCCCCAACCCGTTAAGCAGGGGAGTTGACACCCCAAACCGTTAAGCAGGGGAGATGACCCCACAAACCCGTTAAACAGGGGAGATGCCCCCATCCCGTTAAGCAGGGGAGATGATCCGCCCAATCCGTTAAGCAGGGGAGATGACCGCCCCAACTTTTTAAGCAGGGGAGATTGCCTCCCCAACCCATTAAGCAGGGGAGATTGCCTCCCCAACCAGTTAAGCAGGGGAGATGTCCCCTCAACCCGTTAAGCAGGGGAGATGACCCCCTCAACCCTTCAAGGTGGAGAGATGGCCTCCCCAACCCGTTAAGCAGGGGTGTTGACATCGCCAACCCATTAAGCAGGGCAGATGACCCCCCAACCTGTTAAGCAGAGTAGATGGCCTCCTCAACCCGTTAAGCATAGGAGTTGAAACCCCCAAACCGTTAAGCAGGGGAGATGACCGCCCAACCCGTTAAGCTGGGGAGATGACCCCCCAAACCCGTTAAACAGGGGAGGTGCCACCCCCATCCCGTTAAGCAGGGGAGCTGATCCGCCCAACCCGTTAAGCAGGGGAGATGCCCTCCCAACCCGTTAAGCAGGGGAGATTCCCATCCAACCCTTTAAGCAGGGGAGAAGAACCTCCAACCCGTTAAGCAGGGATTGCCTCCCCATCCCGTTAAGCAGGGGAGATAACTACCCCCCCACCCGTTAAGCAGGGGAGATGACCCCTCCCCCTACCCATTCAGCAGGGGAGATGTCCCCCAAACCCGAGAAACAGGGGAGATTACCCCCAACACGTTACGCAGGGCAGATGGGCTCCCCATCCCGTTAAGATGGGGAGATGACCCCCAAAACCCGTTAAGCAGTGGAGATGACCCCCCCAACCCGTTAAGCAGGAGAGATGATCCGCCCAATCCGTTAAGCAGGGGAAATGACCGACCCAACCTGTTAAGCAGGGGAGATTGCCTCCCCAACCCATTAAGCAGGGGAGATTGCCTCCCCAACCTGTTAAGCAGGGGAGATGCCCCCCCAGCCCGTTAAGCAGGGAAGATTCACCCCCAACACGCTAAGCAGGGCAGATGATCTCCCAACCCGTTAAGGAGGGGAGATGGCCTCCCCAACCCGTGAAGCAGGGGAGATGACCCCCCAACCCGTTAAGCTGGGGCGATGAGCCCCCGCAACCCATAAAGCAGGGGAGACTGCCTCCCCAACTCGTGAAGCATGGGAGATTGCCTCCCCAACCCGTTAAGCAGGGGAGATGCCCCCCAAACCTATTACGCAGGGGAGATTCCCCCCCAACAATTTCAGCAGGGGAGATTTACCACACCAACCCATTAAGCAGGGGAGATGGCCCCCAACCCGTTAAGCAGGGGAGATTGCCTCCCCAATCCGTTAAGTAGGGGAGTTAACACTCCCAACCCATTAAGCATTTGAGATGACCCACCAACCCGTTAAGCAGCGGAGATGACACCCCTAACCCGTTAAGCAGGGGAGATGACACCCCAACCTGATATGCAGGGGAGATGACACCCCCAACCCGTTAATCAGGGGCGATGATCTCCCATCCCGTTAAGCAGGGGAGATGACCCCCCCAAACCATTAAGCAGGGGAGATTCCATCCCCAACCCGTTAAGCATGGGAGCTGGCCCCCTAACGAGTGAAACAGTGGAGATGACACCCCAACTCTTTAAGCAGGAGAGTTGGCCTCCCCAGTCCGTTAAGCAGGTGTGTTGACATCCCCAACCCATTAAGCAGGGCAGATGACCCCCCCAACCTGTTAAGCAGAGGAGATGGCCTCCCCAACCTGTTAAGCATGGGAGTTGACACCCCCAAACCGTTAAGCAGGGGAGATGACCACCCAACCTGTTAAGCTGGGGAGATGACCCCGCAAACCATTTAAACAGGGGAGATGCCCCCCGATCCGGTTAAGCAGGGGAGATGATCCGCCCAATCCATTAAGCAGGGGAGATGACCGCCCCAACTTTTTAAGCAGGGGCGATTGCCTCCCCAACCCATTAAGCAGGGGAGATTGACTCCCCAACCCGTTAAGCAGGGGAGATAACCACCCCCCCACCCGTTAAGCAGGGGAGATGTCCCCTCCCCCAACCCATTCAGCAGGGGAGATGGCCACCAAACCCGAGAAACAGGGGAGATGACTCCACAACACGTTATGCAGGGCAGATGGGCTCCCCATCCCATTAAGCAGTGGAGATGACCCCCCAACCCGTTAAGCTGGGGAGATGACCCGCAAAACCCGTTAAACAGGGGAGATGACCCCCCCAACCCGTTAAGCAGGAGAGATGATCCGCCCAATCCGTTAAGCAGGGGAAATGACCCCCAAAACCCGTTAAGCAGGGGAGATGGCCTCCCCAACCCGTAAAGCAGGGGAGATGAACCCCCAACCCGTTAAGCAGGGGAGATGACCCCCCGCAACCAGTAAAGCAGGGGAGATTGCCTCCTCAACTCGTGAAGCAGGGGAGATTGCCTCCCCAACCCGTTAAGCAGGGGAGATGCCCCCCAAACCTATTACGCAGGGGAGATTCCACCCCCAACAATTTCAGCAGGGGAGATTTAACACACCAACCCATTAAGCAGGGGAGATGGCCCCCAACCCGTTAAGCAGGGGAGATTGCCTCCCCAATCCGTTAAGTAGGGGAGTTAACACTCCCAACCCATTAAGCATTTGAGATGACCCACCAACCCGTTAAGCAGCGGAGATGACACCCCTAACCCGTTAAGCAGGGGAGATGACACCCCAACCTGATATGCAGGGGAGATGACACCCCCAACCCGTTAATCAGGGACGATGATCTCCCATCCCGTTAAGCTGGGGAGATGACCCCCCCAAACCATTAAGCAGGGGAGATTCCATCCCCAACCCGTTAAGCATGGGAGATGGCCCCCTAACGAGTGAAACAGTGGAGATGACACCCCAACTCTTTAAGCAGGAGAGATGGCCTCCCCAATCCGTTAAGCAGGTGTGTTGGCATCCCCAAACCATTAAGCAGGGCAGATGACCCCCCCAACCTGTTAAGCAGAGGAGATGGCCTCCCCAACCTGTTAAGCAGGGGAGATGATCCGCCCAACCCGTTAAGCAGGGGAGATGCCCTCCCAACCCGTTAAGCAGGGGAGATTCCCATCCAACCCTTTAAGCAGGGGAGATGAACCCCCAACCCGTTAAGCAGGGATTGCCTCCCCATCCCGTTAAGCAGGGGAGATAACTACCCCCCCCACCCGTTAAGCAGGGGAGATGACCCCTCCCCCTACCCATTCAGCAGGGGAGATGTCCCCCAAACCCGAGAAACAGGGGAGATTACCCCCAACACGTTACGCAGGGCAGATGGGCTCCCCATCCCGTTAAGATGGGGAGATGACCCCCCAAACCGTTAAGCTGGGGAGATGACCCCCAAAACCCGTTAAGCAGTGGAGATGACCCCCCCAACCTGTTAAGCAGGAGAGATGATCCGCCCAATCCGTTAAGCAGGGGAAATGACCGACCCAACCTGTTAAGCAGGGGAGATTGCCTCCCCAACCCATTAAGCAGGGGAGATTGCCTCCCCAACCTGTTAAGCAGGGGAGATGCCCCCCCAACCCGTTAAGCAGGGAAGATTCACCCCCAACACGCTAAGCAGGGCAGATGATCTCCCAACCCGTTAAGCAGGGGAGATGGCCTCCCTAACCCGTGAAGCAGGGGAGATGACCCCCCAACCCGTTAAGCAGGGGCGATGAGCCCCCGCAATCCATAAAGCAGGGGAGACTGCCTCCCCAACTCGTGAAGCATGGGAGATTGCCTCCCCAACCCGTTAAGCAGGGGAGATGCCTCCCAAACCTATTACGCAGGGGAGATTCCCCCCCAACAATTTCAGCAGGGGAGATTTACCACACCAACCCATTAAGCAGGGGAGATGGCCCCCAACCCGTTAAGCAGGGGAGATTGCCTCCCCAATCCGTTAAGTAGGGGAGTTAACACTCCCAACCCATTAAGCATTTGAGATGACCCACCAACCCGTTAAGCAGCGGAGATGACACCCCTAACCCGTTAAGCAGGGGAGATGACACCCCAACCTGATATGCAGGGGAGATGACACCCCCAACCCGTTAATCAGGGGCGATGATCTCCCATCCCGTTAAGCAGGGGTGATGACCCCCCCAAACCATTAAGCAGGGGAGATTCCATCCCCAACCCGTTAAGCACGGGCGATTGCCTCCCCAACCCATTAAGCAGGAGAGATGGCCTCCCCAAACCATTAAGCAGGGGAGATTCCATCCCCAACCCGCTAAGCAGGGGTGTTGACATCCCCAACCCATTAAGCAGGGCAGATGACCCTCCAACCTGTTAAGCAGAGGAGATGGCCTCCCCAACCCGTTAAGCATGGGAGTTGACACCCCCAAACCATTAAGCAGCGGAGATTCCTTCCCCAACCCGTTAAGCAGGGGTGTTGACATCCCCAACTCATTAAGCAGGGCAGATGACCCCCCAAACTGTTAAGCAGAGGAGATGGCCTCCCCAACCCGTTAAGCTGGGGAGATGACACCCCCAAACACGTTAAACAGGGGAAATGCCCCGCCATCCCATTAAGAAGCGGAGATGATCCCCCAACCCGTTAAGCAGGGGAGATGATCCCCCAACTCGTTAAGCAGGGGTGATGACCCCCCCCCAACCCGTTAAGCAGGGGAGATGACCCCCTCAACCCATTAAGCATGGGAGATGGCCCCCTAACGAGTGAAACAGGGGAGAAGACACCCCAACCCTTTAAGCAGGATAGATGGCCTCCCCAACCCGTTAAGCAGGGTTGTTGACATCCCCAACCCATTAAGCAGGGGAGATGTAAAGCAGAGGAGATGGCCTCCCCAACCCGTTAAGCAGGGGAGTTGACACCCCAAACCGTTAAGCAGGGGAGATGACCCCCAACCCGTTAAGATGGGGAGATGACCCCACAAACCCGTTAAACAGGGGAGATAACCCCATCCCGTTAAGCAGGGGAGATGATCCGCCCAATCCGTTAAGCAGGGGAGATGACCGCCCCAACTTTTTAAGCAGGGGAGATTGCCTCTCCAACCCATTAAGCAGGGGAGATTGCCTCCCCAACCCGTTAAGCAGGGGAGATGTCCCCTCAACCCGTTAAGCAGGGGAGATTCCCATCCAACCCGTTAAGCAGGGGAGATGATCCTCCAACCCGTTAAGCAGGGGAGATTATCTCCCCAACCCGTTAAGCAGAGGGGATGACCGCCCCACCCGTTAAGCAGGGGAGATGATCCGCCCAACCCGTTAAGCAGGGGAGATGCCCTCCCAACCCGTTAAGCAGGGGAGATTCCCATCCAACCCTTTAAGCAGGGGAGATGAACCTCCAACCCGTTAAGCAGGGATTGCCTCCCCATCCCGTTAAGCAGGGGAGATAACTACCCCCCCACCCGTTAAGCAGGGGAGATGATCCGCCCAACCCGTTAAGCAGGGGAGATGCCCTCCCAACCCGTTAAGCAGGGGAGATTCCCATCCAACCCTTTAAGCAGGGGAGATGAACCCCCAACCCGTTAAGCAGGGATTGCCTCTTCATCCCGTTAAGCAGGGGAGATAACTACCCCCCCACCCGTTAAGCAGGGGAGATGACCCCTCCCCCTACCCATTCAGCAGGGGAGATGTCCCCCAAACCCGAGAAACAGGGGAGATTACCCCCAACACGTTACGCAGGGCAGATGGGCTCCCCATCCCGTTAAGATGGGGAGATGACCCCCCAAACCGTTAAGCTGGGGAGATGACCCCCAAAACCCGTTAAGCAGTGGAGATGACCCCCCCAACCCGTTAAGCAGGAGAGATGATCCGCCCAATCCGTTAAGCAGGGGAAATGACCGACCCAACCTGTTAAGCAGGGGAGATTGCCTCCCCAACCCATTAAGCAGGGGAGATTGCCTCCCCAACCTGTTAAGCAGGGGAGATGCCCCCCCAACCCGTTAAGCAGGGAAGATTCACCCCCAACACGCTAAGCAGGGCAGATGATCTCCCAACCCGTTAAGCAGGGGAGATGGCCTCCCCAACCCGTGAAGCAGGGGAGATGAACCCCCAACCCGTTAAGCAGGGGCGATGAGCCCCCGCAACCCATAAAGCAGGGGAGACTGCCTCCCCAACTCGTGAAGCATGGGAGATTGCCTCCCCAACCCGTTAAGCAGGGGAGATGCCCCCCAAACATATTACGCAGGGGAGATTACCCCCCAACAATTTCAGCAGGGGAGATTTACCACACCAACCCATTAAGCAGGGGAGATGGCCCCCAACCCGTTAAGCAGGGGAGATTGCCTCCCCAATCCGTTAAGTAGGGGAGTTAACACTCCCAACCCATTAAGCATTTGAGATGACCCACCAACCCGTTAAGCAGCGGAGATGACACCCCTAACCCGTGAAGCAGGGGAGATGACCCCCCAACCCGTTAAGCAGGGGCGATGAGCCCCCGCAACCCATAAAGCAGGGGAGACTGCCTCCCCAACTCGTGAAGCATGGGAGATTGCCTCCCCAACCCGTTAAGCAGGGGAGATGCCTCCCAAACCTATTACGCAGGGGAGATTCCCCCCCAACAATTTCAGCAGGGGAGATTTACCACACCAACCCATTAAGCAGGGGAGATGGCCCCCAACCCGTTAAGCAGGGGAGATTGCCTCCCCAATCCGTTAAGTAGGGGAGTTAACACTCCCAACCCATTAAGCATTTGAGATGACCCACCAACCCGTTAAGCAGCGGAGATGACACCCCTAACCCGTTAAGCAGGGGAGATGACACCCCAACCTGATATGCAGGGGAGATGACACCCCCGACCCGTTAATCAGGGGCGATGATCTCCCATCCCGTTAAGCAGGGGAGATGACCCCCCCAAACCATTAAGCAGGGGAGATTCCATCCCCAACCCGTTAAGCATGGGAGATGGCCCCCTAACGAGTGAAACAGTGGAGATGACACCCCAACTCTTTAAGCAGGAGAGATGGCCTCCCCAATCCGTTAAGCAGGTGTGTTGACATCCCCAACCCATTAAGCAGGGCAGATGACCCCCCCAACCTGTTAAGCAGAGGAGATGGCCTCCCCAACCTGTTAAGCATGGGAGTTGACACCCCCAAACCGTTAAGCAGGGGAGATGACCACCCAACCTGTTAAGCTGGGGAGATGACCCCGCAAACCATTTAAACAGGGGAGATGCCCCCCGATCCGGTTAAGCAGGGGAGATGATCCGCCCAATCCATTAAGCAGGGGAGATGACCGCCCCAACTTTTTAAGCAGGGGCGATTGCCTCCCCAACCCATTAAGCAGGGGAGATTGACTCCCCAACCCGTTAAGCAGGGGAGATAACCACCCCCCCACCCGTTAAGCAGGGGAGATGTCCCCTCCCCCAACCCATTCAGCAGGGGAGATGGCCACCAAACCCGAGAAACAGGGGAGATGACTCCACAACACGTTATGCAGGGCAGATGGGCTCCCCATCCCATTAAGCAGTGGAGATGACCCCCCAACCCGTTAAGCTGGGGAGATGACCCGCAAAACCCGATAAACAGGGGAGATGACCCCCCCAACCCGTTAAGCAGGAGAGATGATCCGCCCAATCCGTTAAGCAGGGGAAATGACCCCCAAAACCCGTTAAGCAGGTGAGATGGCCTCCCCAACCCGTAAAGCAGGGGAGATGACCCCCCAACCCGTTAAGCAGGGGAGATGACCCCCCGCAACCAGTAAAGCAGGGGAGATTGCCTCCCCAACTCGTGAAGCAGGGGAGATTGCCTCCCCAACCCGTTAAGCAGGGGAGATGCCCCCCAAACCCATTACGCAGGGGAGATTCCCCCCCCAACACTTTCAGCAGGGGAGATTTACCACACCAACCCATTAAGCAGGGGAGATGGCCCCCAACCCGTTAAGCAGGGGAGATTGCCTCCCCAATCCGTTAAGTTGGGGAGTTGACACGCCCAACCCATTAAGCATTTGAGATGACCCCTGTGATAGTACAGATCTATCACCAATGTACATAGTGTATATAGTTACTGTATCTAGACTGTGCTTACAGCGATTGGCTGAGAGCTAAGCCACACCTATTGTTTGGGCCTTAAAGGGTTGTGTCCCTAGCCAGGTCGGATCATTCCGGACTGGTCGGCCACCTGTGAAGAGCTCCGGTCTTTTGCTAATAAAAGCCTTGGTTTGGATCAACAAGTCTTTGGTTCTTTCGACGAGCTCTACAACCCCCCAACCCGTTAAGCAGGGGAGATGCCCCCCAAACCCATTACGCAGGGGAGATTCCCCCCCCCCCCAACACTTTCAGCAGGGGAGATTTACCACACCAACCCATTAAGCAGGGGAGATGGCCCCCAACCCGTTAAGCAGGGGAGATTGCCTCCCCAATCTGTTAAGTTGGGGAGTTGACACGCCCAACCCATTAAGCATTTGAGATGACCCCTGTGATAGTACAGATCTATCACCAATGTACATAGTGTATATAGTTACTGTATCTAGACTGTGCTTACAGCGATTGGCTAAGAGCTAAGCCACACCTATTGTTTGGGCCTTAAAGGGTTGTGTCCCTAGCCAGGTCGGATCATTCCGGACTGGTCGGCCACCTGTGAAGAGCTCCGGTCTTTTGCTAATAAAAGCCTTGGTTTGGATCAACAAGTCTTTGGTTCTTTCAACGAGCTCTACAACCCCCCAACCTGTTAAGCAGAGTAGATGGCCTCCTCAACCCGTTAAGCATGGGAGTTGACACCCCCAAACCGTTAAGCAGGGGAGATGACCGCCCAACCCGTTAAGCTGGGGAGATGACCCCCCAAACCCGTTAAACAGGGGAGATGCCACCCCCATCCCGTTAAGCAGGGGAGATTCCCATCCAACCCTTTAAGCAGGGGAGATGAACCCCCAACCCGTTAAGCAGGGATTGCCTCCCCATCCCGTTAAGCAGGGGAGATAACTACCCCCCCCACCCGTTAAGCAGGGGAGATGATCCGCCCAACCCGTTAAGAAGGGGAGATGCCCTCCCAACCCGTTAAGCAGGGGAGATTCCCATCCAACCCTTTAAGCAGGGGAGATGAACCCCCAACCCGTTAAGCAGGGATTGCCTCCCAATCCCGTTAAGCAGGGGAGATAACTACCCCCCCACCCGTTAAGCAGGGGAGATGATCCGCCCAACCCGTTAAGCAGGGGAGATGCCCTCCCAACCCGTTAAGCAGGGGAGATTCCCATCCAACCCTTTAAGCAGGGGAGATGAACCCCCAACCCGTTAAGCAGGGATTGCCTCCCCATCCCGTTAAGCAGGGGAGATAACTACCCCCCCACCCGTTAAGCAGGGGAGATGACCCCTCCCCCTACCCATTCAGCAGGGGAGATGTCCCCCAAACCCGAGAAACAGGGGAGATTACCCCCAACACGTTACGCAGGGCAGATGGGCTCCCCATCCCGTTAAGATGGGGAGATGACCCCCCAAACCGTTAAGCTGGGGAGATGACCCCCAAAACCCGTTAAGCAGTTGAGATGACCCCCCCCCAACCTGTTAAGCAGGAGAGATGATCCGCCCAATCCGTTAAGCAGGGGAAATGACCGACCCAACCTGTTAAGCAGGGGAGATTGCCTCCCCAACCCATTAAGCAGGGGAGATTGCCTCCCCAACCTGTTAAGCAGGGGAGATGCCCCCCCAACCCGTTAAGCAGGGAAGATTCACCCCCAACACGCTAAGCAGGGCAGATGATCTCCCAACCCGTTAAGCAGGGGAGATTGCCTCCCTAACCCGTGAAGCAGGGGAGATGACCCCCCAACCCGTTAAGCAGGGGCGATGAGCCCCCGCAACCCATAAAGCAGGGGAGACTGCCTCCCCAACTCGTGAAGCATGGGAGATTGCCTTCCCAACCCGTTAAGCAGGGGAGATGCCTCCCAAACCTATTACGCAGGGGAGATTCCCCCCCAACAATTTCAGCAGGGGAGATTTACCACACCAACCCATTAAGCAGGGGAGATGGCCCCCAACCCGTTAAGCAGGGGAGATTGCCTCCCCAATCCGTTAAGTAGGGGAGTTAACACTCCCAACCCATTAAGCATTTGAGATGACCCACCAACCCGTTAAGCAGCGGAGATGACACCCCTAACCCGTTAAGCAGGGGAGATGACACCCCAACCTGATATGCAGGGGAGATGACACCCCCAACCCGTTAATCAGGGGCGATGATCTCCCATCCCGTTAAGCAGGGGAGATGACCCCCCCAAACCATTAAGCAGGGGAGATTCCATCCCCAACCCGTTAAGCATGGGAGATGGCCCCCTAACGAGTGAAACAGTGGAGATGACACCCCAACTCTTTAAGCAGGAGAGATGGCCTCCCCAATCCGTTAAGCAGGTGTGTTGACATCCCCAACCCATTAAGCAGGGCAGATGACCCCCCCAACCTGTTAAGCAGAGGAGATGGCCTCCCCAACCTGTTAAGCATGGGAGTTGACACCCCCAAACCGTTAAGCAGGGGAGATGACCACCCAACCTGTTAAGCTGGGGAGATGACCCCGCAAACCATTTAAACAGGGGAGATGCCCCCCGATCCGGTTAAGCAGGGGAGATGATCCGCCCAATCCATTAAGCAGGGGAGATGACCGCCCCAACTTTTTAAGCAGGGGCGATTGCCTCCCCAACCCATTTAGCAGGGGAGATTGACTCCCCAACCCGTTAAGCAGGGGAGATAACCACCCCCCCACCCGTTAAGCAGGGGAGATGTCCCCTCCCCCAACCCATTCAGCAGGGGAGATGGCCACCAAACCCGAGAAACAGGGGAGATGACTCCACAACACGTTATGCAGGGCAGATGGGCTCCCCATCCCATTAAGCAGTGGAGATGACCCCCCAACCCGTTAAGCTGGGGAGATGACCCGCAAAACCCGTTAAACAGGGGAGATGACCCCCCCAACCCGTTAAGCAGGAGAGATGATCCGCCCAATCCGTTAAGCAGGGGAAATGACCCCCAAAACCCGTTAAGCAGGGGAGATGGCCTCCCCAACCCGTAAAGCAGGGGAGATGACCCCCCGCAACCAGTAAAGCAGGGGAGATTGCCTCCCCAACTCGTGAAGCAGGGGAGATTGCCTCCCCAACCCGTTAAGCAGGGGAGATGCCCCCCAAACCCATTAGGCAGGGGAGATTCCCCCCCCCCAACACTTTCAGCAGGGGAGATTTACCACACCAACCCATTAAGCAGGGGAGATGGCCCCCAACCCGTTAAGCAGGGGAGATTGCCTCCCCAATCCGTTAAGTTGGGGAGTTGACACTCCCAACCCATTAAGCATTTGAGATGACCCCTGTGATAGTACAGATCTATCACCAATGTACATAGTGTATATAGTTACTGTATCTAGACTGTGCTTACAGCGATTGGCTGAGAGCTAAGCCACACCTATTGTTTGGGCCTTAAAGGGTTGTGTCCCTAGCCAGGTCGGATCATTCCGGACTGGTCGGCCACCTGTGAAGAGCTCCGGTCTTTTGCTAATAAAAGCCTTGGTTTGGATCAACAAGTCTTTGGTTCTTTCGACGAGCTCTACAACCCCCCAACCCGTTAAGCAGCGGAGATGACCCCCCAACCCGTTAAGCATGGGAGATGGCCTCCCCAAACCATTAAGCAGGGGAGATTCCATCCCCAACCCGCTAAGCAGGGGTGTTGACATCCCCAACCCATTAAGCAGGGCAGATGACACCCCAACCTGTTAAGCAGATGAGATGGCCTCCCCAACCCATTAAGCATGGGAGTTGACACCCCCAAACCATTAAGCAGAGGAGATTCCATCCCCAACCCGTTATGCAGGGTTGTTGACATCCCCAACCCATTAAGCAGGGCAGATGACCCTCCAACCTGTTAAGCAGAGGAGATGGCCTCCCCAACCCGTTAAGCTGGGGAGATGACACCCCCAAACCCGTTAAACAGGGGAAATGCCCCGCCATCCCATTAAGAAGCGGAGATGATCCCCCAACCCGTTAAGCAGGGGAGATGATCCCCCAACTCGTTAAGCAGGGGTGATGACCCCCCCCCCAACCCGTTAAGCAGGGGAGATGACCCCCTCAACCCATTAAGCATGGGAGATGGCCCCCTAACGAGTGAAACAGGGGAGAAGACACCCCAACCCTTTAAGCAGGATAGATGGCCTCCCCAACCCGTTAAGCAGGGTTGTTGACATCCCCAACCCATTAAGCAGGGGAGATGTAAAGCAGAGGAGATGGCCTCCCCAACCCGTTAAGCAGGGGAGTTGACACCCCAAATCGTTAAGCAGGGGAGATGACCCCCAACCCGTTAAGCTGGGGAGATGACCCCACAAACCCGTTAAACAGGGGAGATTCCCCCATCCCGTTAAGCAGGGGAGATGATCCGCCCAATCCGTTAAGCAGGGGAGATGACCGCCCCAACTTTTTAAGCAGGGGAGATTGCCTCTCCAACCCATTAAGCAGGGGAGATTGCCTCCCCAACCCGTTAAGCAGGGGAGATGTCCCCTCAACCCGTTAAGCAGGGGAGATTCCCATCCAACCCGTTAAGCAGGGGAGATGATCCTCCAACCCGTTAAGCAGGGGAGATTATCTCCCCAACCCGTTAAGCAGAGGAGATGACCGCCCCACCCGTTAAGCAGGGGAGATGACCACCCCAACCCATTAAGCAGGGGAGATAACCCCCCATCCCATTAAGCAGGGGAGATGACCCCCCCAACCCGTTAAGCAGGGGAGATGATCCACGCCAACCCGTTAAGCAGGGGTGATTGCCTCCCCAACCTGTTAAGCAGGTGAGATTGTCTCCTCAACCTGTTAAAAGGGGAGATGACCACCCCAACCCATAAAGCAGGGGAGATGACCCCCATCCCGTTAAGTAGGGGAGATGATCCGCCCAATCCGTTAAGAAGGGGAGATGAACCCCCTAACCCGTTAGGCAGGTGAGATTATCTCCCCAACCCGTTAAGCAGGAGAGATTGCCTCCCCAACCCGTTAAACAGGGGAGATGCCCCCCCATGCCATTAAGCAGCGGAGATTCCATCCCCAACCCGTTAAGCAGGGGAGATGATCCCCCAACCCGTTAAGCAGGGGAGATGATACCCCAACCCATTAAGCAGGGGTGATGACCCCCCCAACCCGTTAAGCAGGGGAGATGACCCCCTCAACCCATTAAACATGGGAGATGGCCCCCTAACGAGTGAAACAGGGGAGATGACACCCCAACCCTTCAAGGTGGAGAGATGGCCTCCCCAACCCGTTAAGCAGGGGTGTTGACATCCCCAACCCATTAAGCAGGGCAGATGACCCCCCAACCTGTTAAGCAGAGTAGATGGCCTCCCCAACCCGTTAAGCATGGGAGTTGACACCCCCAAACCGTTAAGCAGGGGAGATGATACCCCAACCCATTAAGCAGGGGTGATGACCCCCCCAACCCGTTAAGCAGGGGAGATGACCCCCTCAACCCATTAAACATGGGAGATGGCCCCCTAACGAGTGAAACAGGGGAGATGACACCCCAACCCTTCAAGGTGGAGAGATGGCCTCCCCAACCCGTTAAGCAGGGGTGTTGACATCCCCAACCCATTAAGCAGGGCAGATGACCCCCCAACCTGTTAAGCAGAGTAGATGGCCTCCCCAACCCGTTAAGCATGGGAGTTGACACCCCCAAACCGTTAAGCAGGGGAGATGACCGCCCAACCCGTTAAACTGGGGAGATGACCCCCCAAACCCGTTAAACAGGGGAGATGCCACCCACATCCCGTTAAGCAGGGGAGATGATCCGCCCAACCCGTTAAGCAGGGGAGATTCCCGCCCAACCCGTTAAGCAGGGGAGATTCCCATCCAACCCTTTAAGCAGGGGAGATGAACCCCCAACCCGTTAAGCAGGGGAGATTGCCTCCCCATCCCATTAAGCAGGGGAGATAACTACCCCCCCACCCGTTAAGCAGGGGAGATGACCCCTCCCCCAACCCATTCAGCAGGGGAGATGTCCCCCAAACCCGAGAAACAGGGGAGATGACCCCCAACACATTACGCAGGGCAGATGGGCTCCCCAACCCGTTAAGCAGGTGAGATTGTCTCCTCAACCTGTTAAACAGGGGAGATGACCACCCCAACCCATAAATCAGGGGAGATGACCCCCATCCCGTTAAGTAGGGGAGATGATCCGCCCAATCCGTTAAGAAGGGGAGATGAACCCCCTAACTCGTTAGGCAGGTGAGATTATCTCCCCAACCCGTTAAGCAGGATAAATTGCCTCCCCAACCCGTTAAGCAGGGGAGATGGCCTCCCCAACCCGTGAAGCAGGGGAGATGACCCCCCAACCCGTTAAGCAGGGGCGATGAGCCCCCGCAACCCATAAAGCAGGGGAGACTGCCTCCCCAACTCGTGAAGCATGGGTGATTGCCTCCCCAACCCGTTAAGCAGGGGAGATGCCCCCCAAACCTATTATGCAGGGGAGATTCCCCCCCAACAATTTCAGCAGGGGAGATTTACCACACCAACCCATTAAGCAGGGGAGATGGCCCCCAACCCGTTAAGCAGGGGTGATTGCCTCCCCAACCTGTTAAGCAGGTGAGATTGTCTCCTCAACCTGTTAAAAGGGGAGATGACCACCCCAACCCATAAAGCAGGGGAGATGACCCCCATCCCGTTAAGTAGGGGAGATGATCCGCCCAATCCGTTAAGAAGGGGAGATGAACCCCCTAACCCGTTAGGCAGGTGAGATTATCTCCCCAACCCGTTAAGCAGGAGAGATTGCCTCCCCAACCCGTTAAACAGGGGAGATGCCCCCCCATGCCATTAAGCAGCGGAGATTCCATCCCCAACCCGTTAAGCAGGGGAGATGATCCCCCAACCCGTTAAGCAGGGGAGATGATACCCCAACCCATTAAGCAGGGGTGATGACCCCCCCAACCCGTTAAGCAGGGGAGATGACCCCCTCAACCCATTAAACATGGGAGATGGCCCCCTAACGAGTGAAACAGGGGAGATGACACCCCAACCCTTCAAGGTGGAGAGATGGCCTCCCCAACCCGTTAAGCAGGGGTGTTGACATCCCCAACCCATTAAGCAGGGCAGATGACCCCCCAACCTGTTAAGCAGAGTAGATGGCCTCCCCAACCCGTTAAGCATGGGAGTTGACACCCCCAAACCGTTAAGCAGGGGAGATGACCGCCCAACCCGTTAAACTGGGGAGATGACCCCCCAAACCCGTTAAACAGGGGAGATGCCACCCACATCCCGTTAAGCAGGGGAGATGATCCGCCCAACCCGTTAAGCAGGGGAGATTCCCGCCCAACCCGTTAAGCAGGGGAGATTCCCATCCAACCCTTTAAGCAGGGGAGATGAACCCCCAACCCGTTAAGCAGGGGAGATTGCCTCCCCATCCCATTAAGCAGGGGAGATAACTACCCCCCCACCCGTTAAGCAGGGGAGATGACCCCTCCCCCAACCCATTCAGCAGGGGAGATGTCCCCCAAACCCGAGAAACAGGGGAGATGACCCCCAATACATTACGCAGGGCAGATGGGCTCCCCAACCCGTTAAGCAGGTGAGATTGTCTCCTCAACCTGTTAAACAGGGGAGATGACCACCCCAACCCATAAATCAGGGGAGATGACCCCCATCCCGTTAAGTAGGGGAGATGATCCGCCCAATCCGTTAAGAAGGGGAGATGAACCCCCTAACTCGTTAGGCAGGTGAGATTATCTCCCCAACCCGTTAAGCAGGATAAATTGCCTCCCCAACCCGTTAAGCAGGGGAGATGGCCTCCCCAACCCGTGAAGCAGGGGAGATGACCCCCAACCCGTTAAGCAGGGGCGATGAGCCCCCGCAACCCATAAAGCAGGGGAGACTGCCTCCCCAACTCGTGAAGCATGGGTGATTGCCTCCCCAACCCGTTAAGCAGGGGAGATGCCCCCCAAACCTATTATGCAGGGGAGATTCCCCCCCAACAATTTCAGCAGGGGAGATTTACCACACCAACCCATTAAGCAGGGGAGATGGCCCCCAACCCGTTAAGCAGGGGAGATTGCCTCCCCAATCCGTTAAGTAGGGGAGTTAACACTCCCAACCCATTAAGCATTTGAGATGACCCACCAACCCGTTAAGCAGCGGAGATGACACCCCTAACCCGTTAAGCAGGGGAGATGACACCCCAACCTGATATGCAGGGGAGATGACACCCCCAACCCGTTAATCAGGGGCGATGATCTCCCATCCCGTTAAGCAGGGGAGATGACCCCCCCAAATCATTAAGCAGGGGAGATTCCATCCCCAACCCGTTAAGCATGGGAGATGGCCCCCTAATGAGTGAAACAGTGGAGATGACACCCCAACTCTTTAAGCAGGAGAGATGGCCTCCCCAATCCGTTAAGCAGGTGTGTTGACATCCCCAACCCATTAAGCAGGGCAGATGACCCCCCCAACCTGTTAAGCAGAGGAGATGGCCTCCCCAACCTGTTAAGCATGGGAGTTGACACCCCCAAACCGTTAAGCAGGGGAGATGACCACCCAACCTGTTAAGCTGGGGAGATGACCCCGCAAACCATTTAAACAGGGGAGATGCCCCCCGATCCGGTTAAGCAGGGGAGATGATCCGCCCAATCCATTAAGCAGGGGAGATGACCGCCCCAACTTTTTCAGCAGGGGCGATTGCCTCCCCAACCCATTAAGCAGGGGAGATTGACTCCCCAACCTGTTAAGCAGGGGAGATAACCACCCCCCCACCCGTTAAGCATGGGAGATGTCCCCTCCCCCAACCCATTCAGCAGGGGAGATGGCCACCAAACCCGAGAAACAGGGGAGATGACTCCACAACACGTTATGCAGGGCAGATGGGCTCCCCATCCCATTAAGCAGTGGAGATGACCCCCCAACCCGTTAAGCTGGGGAGATGACCCGCAAAACCCGTTAAACAGGGGAGATGACCCCCCCAACCCGTTAAGCAGGAGAGATGATCCGCCCAATCCATTAAGCAGGGGAGATGACCGCCCCAACTTTTTCAGCAGGGGCGATTGCCTCCCCAACCCATTAAGCAGGGGAGATTGACTCCCCAACCCGTTAAGCAGGGGAGATAACCACCCCCCCACCCGTTAAGCATGGGAGATGTCCCCTCCCCCAACCCATTCAGCAGGGGAGATGGCCACCAAACCCGAGAAACAGGGGAGATGACTCCACAACACGTTATGCAGGGCAGATGGGCTCCCCATCCCATTAAGCAGTGGAGATGACCCCCCAACCCGTTAAGCTGGGGAGATGACCCGCAAAACCCGTGAAGCAGGGGAGATGACCCCCCAACCCGTTAAGCAGGGGCGATGAGCCCCCGCAACCCATAAAGCAGGGGAGACTGCCTCCCCAACTCGTGAAGCATGGGAGATTGCCTTCCCAACCCGTTAAGCAGGGAAGATGCCTCCCAAACCTATTACGCAGGGGAGATTCCCCCCCAACAATTTCAGCAGGGGAGATTTACCACACCAACCCATTAAGCAGGGGAGATGGCCCCCAACCCGTTAAGCAGGGGAGATTGCCTCCCCAATCCGTTAAGTAGGGGAGTTAACACTCCCAACCCATTAAGCATTTGAGATGACCCACCAACCCGTTAAGCAGCGGAGATGACACCCCTAACCCATTAAGCACGGGAGATGACACCCCAACCTGATATGCAGGGGAGATGACACCCCCAACCCGTTAATCAGGGGCGATTATCTCCCATCCCGTTAAGCAGGGGAGATGACCCCCCCAAACCATTAAGCAGGGGAGATTCCATCCCCAACCCGTTAAGCATGGGAGATGGCCCCCTAACGAGTGAAACAGTGGAGATGACACCCCAACTCTTTAAGCAGGAGAGATGGCCTCCCCAATCCGTTAAGCAGGTGTGTTGACATCCCCAACCCATTAAGCAGGGCAGATAACCCCCCCAACCTGTTAAGCAGAGGAGATGGCCTCCCCAACCTGTTAAGCATGGGAGTTGACACCCCCAAACCGTTAAGCAGGGGAGATGACCACCCAACCTGTTAAGCTGGGGAGATGACCCCGCAAACCATTTAAACAGGGGAGATGCCCCCCGATCCGGTTAAGCAGGGGAGATGACCGCCCCAACTTTTTAAGCAGGGGCGATTGCCTCCCCAACCCATTTAGCAGGGGAGATTGACTCCCCAACCCGTTAAGCAGGGGAGATAACCACCCCCCCACCCGTTAAGCAGGGGAGATGTCCCCTCCCCCAACCCATTCAGCAGGGGAGATGGCCACCAAACCCGAGAAACAGGGGAGATGACTCCACAACACGTTATGCAGGGCAGATGGGCTCCCCATCCCATTAAGCAGTGGAGATGACCCCCCAACCCGTTAAGCTGGGGAGATGACCCGCAAAACCCGTTAAACAGGGGAGATGACCCCCCCAACCCGTTAAGCAGGAGAGATGATCCGCCCAATCCGTTAAGCAGGGGAAATGACCCCCAAAACCCGTTAAGCAGGGGAGATGGCCTCCCCAACCCGTAAAGCAGGGGAGATGACCCCCCAACCCGTTAAGCAGGGGAGATGACCCCCCGCAACCAGTAAAGCAGGGGAGATTGCCTCCCCAACTCGTGAAGCAGGGGAGATTGCCTCCCCAACCCGTTAAGCAGGGGAGATGCCCCCCAAACCCATTAGGCAGCGGAGATTCCCCCCCCCCCCAACACTTTCAGCAGGGGAGATTTACCACACCAACCCATTAAGCAGGGGAGATGGCCCCCAACCCGTTAAGCAGGGGAGATTGCCTCCCCAATCCGTTAAGTTGGGGAGTTGACACTCCCAACCCATTAAGCATTTGAGATGACCCCTGTGATAGTACAGATCTATCACCAATGTACATAGTGTATATAGTTACTGTATCTAGACTGTGCTTACAGCGATTGGCTGAGAGCTAAGCCACACCTATTGTTTGGGCCTTAAAGGGTTGTGTCCCTAGCCAGGTCGGATCATTCCGGACTGGTCGGCCACCTGTGAAGAGCTCCGGTCTTTTGCTAATAAAAGCCTTGGTTTGGATCAACAAGTCTTTGGTTCTTTCGACGAGCTCTACAACCCCCCAACCCGTTAAGCAGCGGAGATGACCCCCCAACCCGTTAAGCATGGGAGATGGCCTCCCCAAACCATTAAGCAGGGGAGATTCCATCCCCAACCCGCTAAGCAGGGGTGTTGACATCCCCAACCCATTAAGCAGGGCAGATGACACCCCATCCTGTTAAGCAGATGAGATGGCCTCCCCAACCCATTAAGCATGGGAGTTGACACCCCCAAACCATTAAGCAGAGGAGATTCCATCCCCAACCCGTTATGCAGGGGTGTTGACATCCCCAACCCATTAAGCAGGGCAGATGACCCTCCAACCTGTTAAGCAGAGGAGATGGCCTCCCCAACCCGTTAAGCTGGGGAGATGACACCCCCAAACCCGTTAAACAGGGGAAATGCCCCGCCATCCCATTAAGAAGCGGAGATGATCCCCCAACCCGTTAAGCAGGGGAGATGATCCCCCAACTCGTTAAGCAGGGGTGATGACCCCCCCCCAACCCGTTAAGCAGGGGAGATGACCCCCTCAACCCATTAAGCATGGGCGATGGCCCCCTAACGAGTGAAACAGGGGAGAAGACACCCCAACCCTTTAAGCAGGATAGATGGCCTCCCCAACCCGTTAAGCAGGGTTGTTGACATCCCCAACCCATTAAGCAGGGGAGATGTAAAGCAGAGGAGATGGCCTCCCCAACCCGTTAAGCAGGGGAGTTGACACCCCAAATCGTTAAGCAGGGGAGATGACCCCCAACCCGTTAAGCTGGGGAGATGACCCCACAAACCCGTTAAACAGGGGAGATTCCCCCATCCCGTTAAGCAGGGGAGATGATCCGCCCAATCCGTTAAGCAGGGGAGATGACCGCCCCAACTTTTTAAGCAGGGGAGATTGCCTCTCCAACCCATTAAGCAGGGGATATTGCCTCCCCAACCCGTTAAGCAGGGGAGATGTCCCCTCAACCCGTTAAGCAGGGGAGATTCCCATCCAACCCGTGAAGCAGGGGAGATGATCCTCCAACCCGTTAAGCAGGGGAGATTAACTCCCCAACCCGTTAAGCAGAGGAGATGACCGCCCCACCCGTTAAGCAGGGGAGATGACCACCCCAACCCATTAAGCAGGGGAGATAACCCCCCATCCCATTAAGCAGGGGAGATGACCCCCCCAACCCGTTAAGCAGGGGAGATGATCCACGCCAACCCGTTAAGCAGGGGTGATTGCCTCCCCAACCTGTTAAGCAGGTGAGATTGTCTCCTCAACCTGTTAAAAGGGGAGATGACCATCCCAACCCATAAAGCAGGGGAGATGACCCCCATCCCGTTAAGTAGGGGAGATGATCCGCCCAATCCGTTAAGAAGGGGAGATGAACCCCCTAACCCGTTAGGCAGGTGAGATTATCTCCCCAACCCGTTAAGCAGGAGAGATTGCCTCCCCAACCCGTTAAACAGGGGAGATGCCCCCCCATGCCATTAAGCAGCGGAGATTCCATCCCCAACCCGTTAAGCAGGGGAGATGATCCCCCAACCCGTTAAGCAGGGGAGATGATACCCCAACCCATTAAGCAGGGGTGATGACCCCCCCAACCCGTTAAGCAGGGGAGATGACCCCCTCAACCCATTAAACATGGGAGATGGCCCCCTAACGAGTGAAACAGGGGAGATGACACCCCAACCCTTCAAGGTGGAGAGATGGCCTCCCCAACCCGTTAAGCAGGGGTGTTGACATCCCCAACCCATTAAGCAGGGCAGATGACCCCCCAACCTGTTAAGCAGAGTAGATGGCCTCCCCAACCCGTTAAGCATGGGAGTTGACACCCCCAAACCATTAAGCAGCGGAGATTCCATCCCCAACCCGTTAAGCAGGGGAGATGATCCCCCAACCCGTTAAGCAGGGGAGATGATACCCCAACCCATTAAGCAGGGGTGATGACCCCCCCAACCCGTTAAGCAGGGGAGATGACCCCCTCAACCCATTAAACATGGGAGATGGCCCCCTAACGAGTGAAACAGGGGAGATGACACCCCAACCCTTCAAGGTGGAGAGATGGCCTCCCCAACCCGTTAAGCAGGGGTGTTGACATCCCCAACCCATTAAGCAGGGCAGATGACCCCCCAACCTGTTAAGCAGAGTAGATGGCCTCCCCAACCCGTTAAGCATGGGAGTTGACACCCCCAAACCGTTAAGCAGGGGAGATGACCGCCCAACCCGTTAAACTGGGGAGATGACCCCCCAAACCCGTTAAACAGGGGAGATGCCACCCACATCCCGTTAAGCAGGGGAGATGATCCGCCCAACCCGTTAAGCAGGGGAGATTCCCGCCCAACCCGTTAAGCAGGGGAGATTCCCATCCAACCCTTTAAGCAGGGGAGATGAACCCCCAACCCGTTAAGCAGGGGAGATTGCCTCCCCATCCCATTAAGCAGGGGATATAACTACCCCCCCACCCGTTAAGCAGGGGAGATGACCCCTCCCCCAACCCATTCAGCAGGGGAGATGTCCCCCAAACCCGAGAAACAGGGGAGATGACCCCCAACACATTACGCAGGGCAGATGGGCTCCCCAACCCGTTAAGCAGGTGAGATTGTCTCCTCAACCTGTTAAACAGGGGAGATGACCACCCCAACCCATAAATCAGGGGAGATGACCCCCATCCCGTTAAGTAGGGGAGATGATCCGCCCAATCCGTTAAGAAGGGGAGATGAACCCCCTAACTCGTTAGGCAGGTGAGATTATCTCCCCAACCCGTTAAGCAGGATAAATTGCCTCCCCAACCCGTTAAGCAGGGGAGATGGCCTCCCCAACCCGTGAAGCAGGGGAGATGACCCCCCAACCCGTTAAGCAGGGGCGATGAGCCCCCGCAACCCATAAAGCAGGGGAGACTGCCTCCCCAACTCGTGAAGCATGGGTGATTGCCTCCCCAACCCGTTAAGCAGGGGAGATGCCCCCCAAACCTATTACGCAGGGGTGATTCCCCCCCAACAATTTCAGCAGGGGAGATTTACCACACCAACCCATTAAGCAGGGGAGATGGCCCCCAACCCGTTAAGCAGGGGAGATTGCCTCCCCAATCCGTTAAGTAGGGGAGTTAACACTCCCAACCCATTAAGCATTTGAGATGACCCACCAACCCGTTAAGCAGCGGAGATGACACCCCTAACCCGTTAAGCAGGGGAGATGACACCCCAACC
The DNA here is from genome assembly GCF_036971445.1 of Narcine bancroftii. Taxonomy (NCBI): domain Eukaryota; kingdom Metazoa; phylum Chordata; class Chondrichthyes; order Torpediniformes; family Narcinidae; genus Narcine; species Narcine bancroftii. The sequence continues at coordinate 64,167,632 of NC_091476.1, read as the reverse complement.
TGATATGCAGGGGAGATGACACCCCCAACCCGTTAATCAGGGGCGATGATCTCCCATCCCGTTAAGCAGGGGAGATGACCCCCCCAAACCATTAAGCAGGGGAGATTCCATCCCCAACCCGTTAAGCATGGGAGATGGCCCCCTAATGAGTGAAACAGTGGAGATGACACCCCAACTCTTTAAGCAGGAGAGATGGCCTCCCCAATCCGTTAAGCAGGTGTGTTGACATCCCCAACCCATTAAGCAGGGCAGATGACCCCCCCAACCTGTTAAGCAGAGGAGATGGCCTCCCCAACCTGTTAAGCATGGGAGTTGACACCCCCAAACCGTTAAGCAGGGGAGATGACCACCCAACCTGTTAAGATGGGGAGATGACCCCGCAAACCATTTAAACAGGGGAGATGCCCCCCGATCCGGTTAAGCAGGGGAGATGATCCGCCCAATCCATTAAGCAGGGGAGATGACCGCCCCAACTTTTTCAGCAGGGGCGATTGCCTCCCCAACCCATTAAGCAGGGGAGATTGACTCCCCAACCCGTTAAGCAGGGGAGATAACCACCCCCCCACCCGTTAAGCATGGGAGATGTCCCCTCCCCCAACCCATTCAGCAGGGGAGATGGCCACCAAACCCGAGAAACAGGGGAGATGACTCCACAACACGTTATGCAGGGCAGATGGGCTCCCCATCCCATTAAGCAGTGGAGATGACCCCCCAACCCGTTAAGCTGGGGAGATGACCCGCAAAACCCGTTAAACAGGGGAGATGACCCCCCCAACCCGTTAAGCAGGAGAGATGATCCGCCCAATCCGTTAAGCAGGGGAAATGACCCCCAAAACCCGTTAAGCAGGGGAGATGGCCTCCCCAACCCGTAAAGCAGGGGAGATGACCCCAAAACCCGTTAAGCAGGGGAGATGGCCTCCCCAACCCGTAAAGCAGGGGAGATGACCCCCAAACCCGTTAAACAGGGGAGATGCCCCGCCATCCCATTAAGAAGCGGAGATGATCCCCCAACCCGTTAAGCAGGGGAGATGATCCCCCAACTCGTTAAGCAGGGGTGATGACCCCCCCAACCCGTTAAGCAGGGGAGATGACCCCCTCAACCCATTAAGCATGGGAGATGGCCCCCTAACGAGTGAAACAGGGGAGAAGACACCCCAACCCTTTAAGCAGGATAGATGGCCTCCCCAACCCGTTAAGCAGGGTTGTTGACATCCCCAACCCATTAAGCAGGGGAGATGTTAAGCAGAGCAGATGGCCTCCCCAACCCGTTAAGCAGGGGAGTTGACACCCCAAACCGTTAAGCAGGGGAGATGACCCCCAACCCGTTAAACTGGGGAGATGACCCCACAAACCCGTTAAACAGGGGAGATTCCCCCATCCCGTTAAGCAGGGGAGATGATCCGCCCAATCCGTTAAGCAGGGGAGATGACCGCCCCAACTTTTTAAGCAGGGGAGATTGCCTCTCCAACCCATTAAGCAGGGGAGATGATCCTCCAACCCGTTAAGCAGGGGAGATTATCTCCCCAACCCGTTAAGCAGAGGAGATGACCGCCCCACCCGTTAAGCAGGGGAGATGACCACCCCAACCCATTAAGCAGGGGAGATAACCCCCCATCCCGTTAAGCAGGGGAGATGACCCCCCCAACCCGTTAAGCAGGGGAGATGATCCACGCCAACCCGTTAAGCAGGGGTGATTGCCTCCCCAACCTGTTAAGCAGGTGAGATTGTCTCCTCAACCTGTTAAACAGGGGAGATGACCACCCCAACCCATAAAGCAGGGGATATGACCCCCATCCCGTTAAGTAGGGGAGATGATCCGCCCAATCCGTTAAGAAGGGGAGATGAACCCCCTAACCCGTTAGGCAGGTGAGATTATCTCCCCAACCCGTTAAGCAGGAGATATTGCCTCCCCTACCCGTTAAACAGGGGAGATGCCCCCCCATGCCATTAAGCAGCGGAGATTCCATCCCCAACCCGTTAAGCAGGGGAGATGATCCCCCAACCCGTTAAGCAGGGGAGATGATACCCCAACCCGTTAAGCAGGGGTGATGACCCCCCCAACCCGTTAAGCAGGGGAGATGACCCCCTCAACCCATTAAACATGGGAGATGGCCCCCCTAACGAGTGAAACAGGGGAGATGACCCCCAACACATTACGCAGGGCAGATGGGCTCCCCAACCCGTTAAGCAGGTGAGATTGTCTCCTCAACCTGTTAAACAGGGGAGATGACCACCCCAACCCATAAATCAGGGGAGATGACCCCCATCCCGTTAAGTAGGGGAGATGATCCGCCCAATCCGTTAAGAAGGGGAGATGAACCCCCTAACTCGTTAGGCAGGTGAGATTATCTCCCCAACCCGTTAAGCAGGATAAATTGCCTCCCCAACCCGTTAAGCAGGGGAGATGGCCTCCCCAACCCGTGAAGCAGGGGAGATGACCCCCCAACCCGTTAAGCAGGGGCGATGAGCCCCCGCAACCCATAAAGCAGGGGAGACTGCCTCCCCAACTCGTGAAGCATGGGTGATTGCCTCCCCAACCCGTTAAGCAGGGGAGATGCCCCCCAAACCTATTACGCAGGGGAGATTCCCCCCCAACAATTTCAGCAGGGGAGATTTACCACACCAACCCATTAAGCAGGGGAGATGGCCCCCAACCCGTTAAGCAGGGGAGATTGCCTCCCCAATCCGTTAAGTAGGGGAGTTAACACTCCCAACCCATTAAGCATTTGAGATGACCCACCAACCCGTTAAGCAGCGGAGATGACACCCCTAACCCGTTAAGCAGGGGAGATGACACCCCAACCTGATATGCAGGGGAGATGACACCCCCAACCCGTTAATCAGGGGCGATGATCTCCCATCCCGTTAAGCAGGGGAGATGACCCCCCCAAACCATTAAGCAGGGGAGATTCCATCCCCAACCCGTTAAGCATGGGAGATGGCCCCCTAATGAGTGAAACAGTGGAGATGACACCCCAACTCTTTAAGCAGGAGAGATGGCCTCCCCAATCCGTTAAGCAGGTGTGTTGACATCCCCAACCCATTAAGCAGGGCAGATGACACCCCCCAACCTGTTAAGCAGAGGAGATGGCCTCCCCAACCTGTTAAGCATGGGAGTTGACACCCCCAAACCGTTAAGCAGGGGAGATGACCACCCAACCTGTTAAGCTGGGGAGATGACCCCGCAAACCATTTAAACAGGGGAGATGCCCCCCGATCCGGTTAAGCAGGGGAGATGATCCGCCCAATCCATTAAGCAGGGGAGATGACCGCCCCAACTTTTTCAGCAGGGGCGATTGCCTCCCCAACCCATTAAGCAGGGGAGATTGACTCCCCAACCCGTTAAGCAGGGGAGATAACCACCCCCCCACCCGTTAAGCATGGGAGATGTCCCCTCCCCCAACCCATTCAGCAGGGGAGATGGCCACCAAACCCGAGAAACAGGGGAGATGACTCCACAACACGTTATGCAGGGCAGATGGGCTCCCCATCCCATTAAGCAGTGGAGATGACCCCCCAACCCGTTAAGCTGGGGAGATGACCCGCAAAACCCGTTAAACAGGGGAGATGGCCACCCCAACCCGTTAAGCAGGAGAGATGATCCGCCCAATCCGTTAAGCAGGGGAAATGACCCCCAAAACCCGTTAAGCAGGGGAGATGGCCTCCCCAACCCGTAAAGCAGGGGAGATGACCCCCCAACCCGTTAAGCAGGGGAGATGACCCCCCGCAACCAGTAAAGCAGGGGAGATTGCCTCCCCAACTCGTGAAGCAGGGGAGATTGCCTCCCCAACCCGTTAAGCAGGGGAGATGCCCCCCAAACCCATTACGCAGGGGAGATTCCCCCCCACAACACTTTCAGCAGGGGAGATTTACCACACCAACCCATTAAGCAGGGGAGATGGCCCCCAACCCGTTAAGCAGGGGAGATTGCCTTCCCAATCCGTTAAGTTGGGGAGTTGACACTCCCAACCCATTAAGCATTTGAGATGACCCCTGTGATAGTACAGATCTATCACCAATGTACATAGTGTATATAGTTACTGTATCTAGACTGTGCTTACAGCGATTGGCTGAGAGCTAAGCCACACCTATTGTTTGGGCCTTAAAGGGTTGTGTCCCTAGCCAGGTCGGATCATTCCGGACTGGTCGGCCACCTGTGAAGAGCTCCGGTCTTTTGCTAATAAAAGCCTTGGTTTGGATCAACAAGTCTTTGGTTCTTTCGACGAGCTCTACAACCCCCCAACCCGTTAAGCAGCGGAGATGACCCCCCAACCCGTTAAGCATGGGAGATGGCCTCCCCAAACCATTAAGCAGGGGAGATTCCATCCCCAACCCGCTAAGCAGGGGTGTTGACATCCCCAACCCATTAAGCAGGGCAGATGACACCCCAACCTGTTAAGCAGATGAGATGGCCTCCCCAACCCATTAAGCATGGGAGTTGACACCCCCAAACCATTAAGCAGAGGAGATTCCATCCCCAACCCGTTATGCAGGGGTGTTGACATCCCCAACCCATTAAGCAGGGCAGATGACCCTCCAACCTGTTAAGCAGAGGAGATGGCCTCCCCAACCCGTTAAGCATGGGAGTTGACACCCCCAAACCATTAAGCAGCGGAGATTCCTTCCCCAACCCGTTAAGCAGGGGTGTTGACATCCCCAACCCATTAAGCAGGGCAGATGACCCCCCAACCTGTTAAGCAGAGGAGATGGCCTCCCCAACCCGTTAAGCTGGGGAGATGACACCCCCAAACCCGTTAAACAGGGGAGATGCCCCGCCATCCCATTAAGAAGCGGAGATGATCCCCCAACCCGTTAAGCAGGGGAGATGATCCCCCAACTCGTTAAGCAGGGGTGATGACCCCCCCAACCCGTTAAGCAGGGGAGATGACCCCCTCAACCCATTAAGCATGGGAGATGGCCCCCTAACGAGTGAAACAGGGGAGAAGACACCCCAACCCTTTAAGCAGGATAGATGGCCTCCCCAACCCGTTAAGCAGGGTTGTTGACATCCCCAACCCATTAAGCAGGGAGATGTTAAGCAGAGCAGATGGCCTCCCCAACCCGTTAAGCAGGGGAGTTGACACCCCAAACCGTTAAGCAGGGGAGATGACCCCCAACCCGTTAAGCTGGGGAGATGACCCCACAAACCCGTTAAACAGGGGAGATTCCCCCATCCCGTTAAGCAGGGGAGATGATCCGCCCAATCCGTTAAGCAGGGGAGATGACCGCCCCAACTTTTTAAGCAGGGGAGATTGCCTCTCCAACCCATTAAGCAGGGGAGATGATCCTCCAACCCGTTAAGCAGGGGAGATTATCTCCCCAACCCGTTAAGCAGAGGAGATGACCGCCCCACCCGTTAAGCAGGGGAGATGACCACCCCAACCCATTAAGCAGGGGAGATAACCCCCCATCCCATTAAGCAGGGGAGATGACCCCCCCAACCCGTTAAGCAGGGGAGATGATCCACGCCAACCCGTTAAGCAGGGGTGATTGCCTCCCCAACCTGTTAAGCAGGTGAGATTGTCTCCTCAACCTGTTAAACAGGGGAGATGACCACCCCAACCGATAAAGCAGGGGATATGACCCCCATCCCGTTAAGTAGGGGAGATGATCCGCCCAATCCGTTAAGAAGGGGAGATGAACCCCCTAACCCGTTAGGCAGGTGAGATTATCTCCCCAACCCGTTAAGCAGGAGAGATTGCCTCCCCTACCCGTTAAACAGGGGAGATGCCCCCCCATGCCATTAAGCAGCGGAGATTCCATCCCCAACCCGTTAAGCAGGGGAGATGATCCCCCAACCCGTTAAGCAGGGGAGATGATACCCCAACCCGTTAAGCAGGGGTGATGACCCCCCCAACCCGTTAAGCAGGGGAGATGACCCCCTCAACCCATTAAACATGGGAGATGGCCCCCCTAACGAGTGAAACAGGGGAGATGACACCCCAACCCTTCAAGGTGGAGAGATGGCCTCCCCAACCCATTAAGCAGGGGTGTTCACATCCCCAACCCATTAAGCAGGGCAGATGACCCCCCAACCTGTTAAGCAGAGTAGATGGCCTCCCCAACCCGTTAAGCATGGGAGTTGACACCCCCAAACCGTTAAGCAGGGGAGATGACCGCCCAACCCGTTAAACTGGGGAGATGACCCCCCAAACCCGTTAAACAGGGGAGATGCCACCCCCATCCCGTTAAGCAGGGGAGATGATCCGCCCAACCCGTTAAGCAGGGGAGATGCCCGCCCAACCCGTTAAGCAGGGGAGATTCCCATCCAACCCTTTAAGCAGGGGAGATGAACCCCCAACCCGTTAAGCAGGGGAGATTGCCTCCCCATCCCGTTAAGCAGGGGAGATTGCCTCCCCATCCCGTTAAGCAGGGGAGATAACTACCCCCCCACCCGTTAAGCAGGGGAGATGACCCCTCCCCCAACCCATTCAGCAGGGGAGATGTCCCCCAAACCCGAGAAACAGGGGAGATGACCCCCAACACATTACGCAGGGCAGATGGGCTCCCCAACCCGTTAAGCAGGTGAGATTGTCTCCTCAACCTGTTAAACAGGGGAGATGACCACCCCAACCCATAAATCAGGGGAGATGACCCCCATCCCGTTAAGTAGGGGAGATGATCCGCCCAATCCGTTAAGAAGGGGAGATGAACCCCCTAACTCGTTAGGCAGGTGAGATTATCTCCCCAACCCGTTAAGCAGGAGAAATTGCCTCCCCAACCCGTTAAGCAGGGGAGATGGCCTCCCCAACCCGTGAAGCAGGGGAGATGACCCCCCAACCCGTTAAGCAGGGGCGATGAGCCCCCGCAACCCATAAAGCAGGGGAGACTGCCTCCCCAACTCGTGAAGCATGGGAGATTGCCTCCCCAACCCGTTAAGTAGGGGAGATGCCCCCCAAACCTATTACGCAGGGGAGATTCCCCCCCAACAATTTCAGCAGGGGAGATTTACCACACCAACCCATTAAGCAGGGGAGATGGCCCCCAACCCGTTAAGCAGGGGAGATTGCCTCCCCAATCCGTTAAGTAGGGGAGTTAACACTCCCAACCCATTAAGCATTTGAGATGACCCACCAACCCGTTAAGCAGCGGAGATGACACCCCTAACCCGTTAAGCAGGGGAGATGACATCCCAACCTGATATGCAGGGGAGATGACACCCCCAACCCGTTAATCAGGGGCGATGATCTCCCATCCCGTTAAGCAGGGGAGATGACCCCCCCAAACCATTAAGCAGGGGAGATTCCATCCCCAACCCGTTAAGCATGGGAGATGGCCCCCTAACGAGTGAAACAGTGGAGATGACACCCCAACTCTTTAAGCAGGAGAGATGGCCTCCCCAAGCCGTTAAGCAGGTGTGTTGACATCCCCAACCCATTAAGCAGGGCAGATGACCCCCCCAACCTGTTAAGCAGAGGAGATGGCCTCCCCAACCTGTTAAGCATGGGAGTTGACACCCCCAAACCGTTAAGCAGGGGAGATGACCACCCAACCTGTTAAGCTGGGGAGATGACCCCGCAAACCATTTAAACAGGGGAGATGCCTCCCGATCCGGTTAAGCAGGGGAGATGATCCGCCCAATCCATTAAGCAGGGGAGATGACCGCCCCAACTTTTTAAGCAGGGGCGATTGCCTCCCCAACCCATTAAGCAGGGGAGATTGACTCCCCAACCCGTTAAGCAGGGGAGATAACCACCCCCCCACCCGTTAAGCAGGGGAGATGTCCCCTCCCCCAACCCATTCAGCAGGGGAGATGGCCACCAAACCCGAGAAACAGGGGAGATGACTCCACAACACGTTATGCAGGGCAGATGGGCTCCCCATCCCATTAAGCAGTGGAGATGACCCCCCAACCCGTTAAGCTGGGGAGATGACCCGCAAAACCCGTTAAACAGGGGAGATGACCCCCCCAACCCGTTAAGCAGGAGAGATGATCCGCCCGATCCGTTAAGCAGGGGAAATGACCCCCAAAACCCGTTAAGCAGGGGAGATGGCCTCCCCAACCCGTAAAGCAGGGGAGATGACCCCCCAACCCGTTAAGCAGGGGAGATGACCCCCCGCAACCAGTAAAGCAGGGGAGATTGCCTCCCCAACTCGTGAAGCAGGGGAGATTGCCTCCCCAACCCGTTAAGCAGGGGAGATGCCCCCCAAACCCATTACGCAGGGGAGATTCCCCCCCCCAACACTTTCAGCAGGGGAGATTTACCACACCAACCCATTAAGCAGGGGAGATGGCCCCCAACCCGTTAAGCAGGGGAGATTGCCTCCCCAATCCGTTAAGTTGGGGAGTTGACACTCCCAACCCATTAAGCATTTGAGATGACCCCTGTGATAGTACAGATCTATCACCAATGTACATAGTGTATATAGTTACTGTATCTAGACTGTGCTTACAGCGATTGGCTGAGAGCTAAGCCACACCTATTGTTTGGGCCTTAAAGGGTTGTGTCCCTAGCCAGGTCGGATCATTCCGGACTGGTCGGCCACCTGTGAAGAGCTCCGGTCTTTTGCTAATAAAAGCCTTGGTTTGGATCAACAAGTCTTTGGTTCTTTCGACGAGCTCTACAACCCCCCAACCCGTTAAGCAGCGGAGATGACCCCCCAACCCGTTAAGCATGGGAGATGGCCTCCCCAAACCATTAAGCAGGGGAGATTCCATCCCCAACCCGCTAAGCAGGGGTGTTGACATCCCCAACCCATTAAGCAGGGCAGATGACACCCCAACCTGTTAAGCAGATGAGATGGCCTCCCCAACCCATTAAGCATGGGAGTTGACACCCCCAAACCATTAAGCAGAGGAGATTCCATCCCCAACCCGTTATGCAGGGGTGTTGAAATCCCCAACCCATTAAGCAGGGCAGATGACCCTCCAACCTGTTAAGCAGAGGAGATGGCCTCCCCAACCCGTTAAGCATGGGAGTTGACACCCCCAAACCATTAAGCAGCGGAGATTCCTTCCCCAACCCGTTAAGCAGGGGTGTTGACATCCCCAACTCATTAAGCAGGGCAGATGACCCCCCAACCTGTTAAGCAGAGGAGATGGCCTCCCCAACCCGTTAAGCTGGGGAGATGACACCCCCAAACCCGTTAAACAGGGGAAATGCCCCGCCATCCCATTAAGAAGCGGAGATGGTCCCCCAACCCGTTAAGCAGGGGAGATGATCCCCCAACTCGTTAAGCAGGGGTGATGACCCCCCCACCAACCCGTTAAGCAGGGGAGATGACCCCCTCAACCCATTAAGCATGGGAGATGGCCCCCTAACGAGTGAAACAGAGGAGAAGACACCCCAACCCTTTAAGCAGGATAAATGGCCTCCCCAACCCGTTAAGCAGGGTTGTTGACATCCCCAACCCATTAAGCAGGGGAGATGTAAAGCAGAGGAGATGGCCTCCCCAACCCGTTAAGCAGGGGAGTTGACACCCCAAATCGTTAAGCAGGGGAGATGACCCCCAACCCGTTAAGCTGGGGAGATGACCCCACAAACCCGTTAAACAGGGGAGATTCCCCCATCCCGTTAAGCAGGGGAGATGATCCGCCCAATCCGTTAAGCAGGGGAGATGACCGCCCCAACTTTTTAAGCAGGGGAGATTGCCTCTCCACCCATTAAGCAGGGGAGATTGCCTCCCCAACCCGTTAAGCAGGGGAGATGTCCCCTCAACCCGTTAAGCAGGGGAGATTCCCATTCAACCCGTTAAGTAGGGGAGATGATCCGCCCAACCCGTTAAGTGGGATGTTGACACCCCCAACCCGTTTAGCAGGGGTGATGATTCCGCCCCAAGCCGTTAAGCAGGGCAGATGAACCCCCAACCCATTCAGCAGGGGAGATGGCCCCCAAACCCGTGAAACAGGGCAGATGCCCCCCCAACACGTTAAGCAGGGGAGATGGCCTCCCCAACCCGTTAAGTGGGATGTTGACACCCCCAACCCGTTTAGCAGGGGTGATGATTCCGCCCCAAGCCGTTAAGCAGGGCAGATGAACCCCCAACCCATTCAGCAGGGGAGATGGCCCCCAAACCCGTGAAACAGGGCAGATGCCCCCCCAACACGTTAAGCAGGGGAGATGGCCTCCCCAACCCGTTAAGCTGGGGAGTTGATATCCCCAACCCATTAAGCAGGGGAAATGATCCCCCAACCCGTTAAGCAGGGGAGATGACCCCCCAACCCATTAAGCTGGGGAGATGACCACCCAAACCCGTTAAACAGGGGAGATTACCCCCCCAACCCGTTAAGCAGGGGAGATGTCCCCCCCAACCCGTTAAGCAGGGGAGATGACCCCCCAACCCGTTAAGCAGGTGAGATGACCCCCCAACCCGTTAAGCAGGGGAGATGACCCCCCCAACGCGTTAAGCAGGGGAGATGTCCCCCCCCAACCCGTTAAGCAGGGGAGATTCTCCCCCAACCCATTAAACAGGGGAGATGATCCCCCATCCCGTTAAGCAGGGGAGATGTTCCCCCAACCCGTTAAGCAGGGGAGATGTCCCCCCAACTCGTTAAGCAGGGGAGATGACCCCCCCAAACCGTTAAGTAGGGGAGGTGACCCCCCATCCCGTTAAGCAGGCGAGATGATTCGCCCAATCCGTTAAGCAGGGGATATAACCACCCCCCACCCGTTAAACAGGGGAGATTCCGTCCCCAACCCGTTAAGCAGTGGAGATTGCCTCCCCAACCCGTTAAGCAGGGGAGATGACCCCCCATCCCGTTAAGCAGTGGAGATGATCCGCCCAATAGTTTAAGCAGGTGAGATGACCCCCCCCCCCAACCCGTTGAGCATTGGAGATTGCCTCCCCAACCCGTTAAGCAGGGGAGATTGCCTCCCCAACCCGTTAAGCCGGGGAGTTGTCCCCCCAACCCATTAAGCCTGGGAGATGTCCCCCCAACCCGTTAAGCAGGGGAGATTCCCCCCCCCAACCCGTTAAGCAGGGGAGATGATCCCCCAACCCGTTAAACAGGGGTGATGATTCCCCCCCAACCTGTTATGCAGGGGATATGACCCCCCCCAACCCATTCAGCAGGGGAGATGGCCCCCAAACCCGTGAAACAGGGGAGATGACCCCCCAACACGTTAAGCATGGGAGATGGCCTCCCCAACCCGTTAAGCAGGGGAGTTGATACCCCCAACCCGGTAAGCAGGGGAGATGACCCCCCAACCCGTTAAGCAAGGTAGATGACATCCCCAACTCGTTAAGCAGGGGAGATGACCCCCCATCCCATTATGCAGGGGAGATGATCCGCCCAGTAATTTCAGCAGGGGAGATGACCCTTCCCAACCCGTTAAGCAGGGGAGATTGCCTCCCCAACCCGTTAAGCAGGGGAGATGATCCCCCATCCCGTTAAGCAGGGGAGATGTTTCCCCAACCCGTTAAGCAGGGGAGATGTCCCCCCAACTCGTTAAGCAGGGGAGATGACCCCCCCAACCCGTTAAGTAGGGGAGGTGACCCCCCATCCCGTTAAGCAGGCGAGATGATTCGCCCAATCCGTTAAGCAGGGGATATAACCACCCCCCCACCCGTTAAACAGGGGAGATTCCGTCCCCAACCCGTTAAGCAGTGGAGATTGCCTCCCCAACCCGTTAAGCAGGGGAGATGACCCCCCATCCCGTTAAGCAGTGGAGATGATCCGCCCAATAGTTTAAGCAGGTGAGATGACCCCCCCCCCCAACCCGTTGAGCATTGGAGATTGCCTCCCCAACCCGTTAAGCAGGGGAGATTGCCTCCCCAACCCGTTAAGCCGGGGAGTTGTCCCCCCAACCCATTAAGCCTGGGAGATGTCCCCCCAACCCGTTAAGCAGGGGAGATTCCCCCCCCAACCCGTTAAGCAGGGGAGATGATCCCCCAACCCATTAAACAGGGGTGATGATTCCCCCCCAACCTGTTATGCAGGGGATATGACCCCCCCCCCCCAACCCATTCAGCAGGGGAGATGGCCCCCAAACCCGTGAAACAGGGGAGATGACCCCCCAACACGTTAAGCATGGGAGATGGCCTCCCCAACCCGTTAAGCAGGGGAGTTGATACCCCCAACCCGGTAAGCAGGGGAGATGACCCCCTCAACCCATTAAACATGGGAGATGGCCCCCCTAACGAGTGAAACAGGGGAGATGACACCCCAACCCTTCAAGGTGGAGAGATGGCCTCCCCAACCCATTAAGCAGGGGTGTTCACATCCCCAACCCATTAAGCAGGGCAGATGACCCCCCAACCTGTTAAGCAGAGTAGATGGCCTCCCCAACCCGTTAAGCATGGGAGTTGACACCCCCAAACCGTTAAGCAGGGGAGATGACCGCCCAACCTGTTAAGCAGAGTAGATGGCCTCCCCAACCCGTTAAGCATGGGAGTTGACACCCCCAAACCGTTAAGCAGGGGAGATGACCGCCCAACCCGTTAAGCAGGGGAGATTCCCATCCAACCCTTTAAGCAGGGGAGATGAACCCCCAACCCGTTAAGCAGGGGAGATTGCCTCCCCATCCCGTTAAGCAGGGGAGATAACTACCCCCCCACCCGTTAAGCAGGGGAGATGACCCCTCCCCCAACCCATTCAGCAGGGGAGATGTCCCCCAAACCCGAGAAACAGGGGAGATGACCCCCAACACATTACGCAGGGCAGATGGGCTCCCCAACCCGTTAAGCAGGTGAGATTGTCTCCTCAACCTGTTAAACAGGGGAGATGACCACCCCAACCCATAAATCAGGGGAGATGACCCCCATCCCGTTAAGTAGGGGAGATGATCCGCCCAATCCGTTAAGAAGGGGAGATGAACCCCCTAACTCGTTAGGCAGGTGAGATTATCTCCCCAACCCGTTAAGCAGGAGAAATTGCCTCCCCAACCCGTTAAGCAGGGGAGATGGCCTCCCCAACCCGTGAAGCAGGGGAGATGACCCCCCAACCCGTTAAGCAGGGGCGATGAGCCCCCGCAACCCATAAAGCAGGGGAGACTGCCTCCCCAACTCGTGAAGCATGGGAGATTGCCTCCCCAACCCGTTAAGTAGGGGAGATGCCCCCCAAACCTATTACGCAGGGGAGATTCCCCCCCAACAATTTCAGCAGGGGAGATTTACCACACCAACCCATTAAGCAGGGGAGATGGCCCCCAACCCGTTAAGCAGGGGAGATTGCCTCCCCAATCCGTTAAGTAGGGGAGTTAACACTCCCAACCCATTAAGCATTTGAGATGACCCACCAACCCGTTAAGCAGCGGAGATGACACCCCTAACCCGTTAAGCAGGGGAGATGACATCCCAACCTGATATGCAGGGGAGATGACACCCCCAACCCGTTAATCAGGGGCGATGATCTCCCATCCCGTTAAGCAGGGGAGATGACCCCCCCAAACCATTAAGCAGGGGAGATTCCATCCCCAACCCGTTAAGCATGGGAGATGGCCCCCTAACGAGTGAAACAGTGGAGATGACACCCCAACTCTTTAAGCAGGAGAGATGGCCTCCCCAAGCCGTTAAGCAGGTGTGTTGACATCCCCAACCCATTAAGCAGGGCAGATGACCCCCCCAACCTGTTAAGCAGAGGAGATGGCCTCCCCAACCTGTTAAGCATGGGAGTTGACACCCCCAAACCGTTAAGCAGGGGAGATGACCACCCAACCTGTTAAGCTGGGGAGATGACCCCGCAAACCATTTAAACAGGGGAGATGCCTCCCGATCCGGTTAAGCAGGGGAGATGATCCGCCCAATCCATTAAGCAGGGGAGATGACCGCCCCAACTTTTTAAGCAGGGGCGATTGCCTCCCCAACCCATTAAGCAGGGGAGATTGACTCCCCAACCCGTTAAGCAGGGGAGATAACCACCCCCCCACCCGTTAAGCAGGGGAGATGTCCCCTCCCCCAACCCATTCAGCAGGGGAGATGGCCACCAAACCCGAGAAACAGGGGAGATGACTCCACAACACGTTATGCAGGGCAGATGGGCTCCCCATCCCATTAAGCAGTGGAGATGACCCCCCAACCCGTTAAGCTGGGGAGATGACCCGCAAAACCCGTTAAACAGGGGAGATGACCCCCCCAACCCGTTAAGCAGGATAGATGATCCGCCCGATCCGTTAAGCAGGGGAAATGACCGCCCAACCCGTTAAGCAGGGGAGATTCCCATCCAACCCTTTAAGCAGGGGAGATGAACCCCCAACCCGTTAAGCAGGGGAGATTGCCTCCCCATCCCGTTAAGCAGGGGAGATAACTACCCCCCCACCCGTTAAGCAGGGGAGATGACCCCTCCCCCAACCCATTCAGCAGGGGAGATGTCCCCCAAACCCGAGAAACAGGGGAGATGACCCCCAACACATTACGCAGGGCAGATGGGCTCCCCAACCCGTTAAGCAGGTGAGATTGTCTCCTCAACCTGTTAAACAGGGGAGATGACCACCCCAACCCATAAATCAGGGGAGATGACCCCCATCCCGTTAAGTAGGGGAGATGATCCGCCCAATCCGTTAAGAAGGGGAGATGAACCCCCTAACTCGTTAGGCAGGTGAGATTATCTCCCCAACCCGTTAAGCAGGAGAAATTGCCTCCCCAACCCGTTAAGCAGGGGAGATGGCCTCCCCAACCCGTGAAGCAGGGGAGATGACCCCCCAACCCGTTAAGCAGGGGCGATGAGCCCCCGCAACCCATAAAGCAGGGGAGACTGCCTCCCCAACTCGTGAAGCATGGGAGATTGCCTCCCCAACCCGTTAAGTAGGGGAGATGCCCCCCAAACCTATTACGCAGGGGAGATTCCCCCCCAACAATTTCAGCAGGGGAGATTTACCACACCAACCCATTAAGCAGGGGAGATGGCCCCCAACCCGTTAAGCAGGGGAGATTGCCTCCCCAATCCGTTAAGTAGGGGAGTTAACACTCCCAACCCATTAAGCATTTGAGATGACCCACCAACCCGTTAAGCAGCGGAGATGACACCCCTAACCCGTTAAGCAGGGGAGATGACATCCCAACCTGATATGCAGGGGAGATGACACCCCCAACCCGTTAATCAGGGGCGATGATCTCCCATCCCGTTAAGCAGGGGAGATGACCCCCCCAAACCATTAAGCAGGGGAGATTCCATCCCCAACCCGTTAAGCATGGGAGATGGCCCCCTAACGAGTGAAACAGTGGAGATGACACCCCAACTCTTTAAGCAGGAGAGATGGCCTCCCCAAGCCGTTAAGCAGGTGTGTTGACATCCCCAACCCATTAAGCAGGGCAGATGACCCTCCCAACCTGTTAAGCAGAGGAGATGGCCTCCCCAACCTGTTAAGCATGGGAGTTGACACCCCCAAACCGTTAAGCAGGGGAGATGACCACCCAACCTGTTAAGCTGGGGAGATGACCCCGCAAACCATTTAAACAGGGGAGATGCCTCCCGATCCGGTTAAGCAGGGGAGATGATCCGCCCAATCCATTAAGCAGGGGAGATGACCGCCCCAACTTTTTAAGCAGGGGCGATTGCCTCCCCAACCCATTAAGCAGGGGAGATTGACTCCCCAACCCGTTAAGCAGGGGAGATAACCACCCCCCCACCCGTTAAGCAGGGGAGATGTCCCCTCCCCCAACCCATTCAGCAGGGGAGATGGCCACCAAACCCGAGAAACAGGGGAGATGACTCCACAACACGTTATGCAGGGCAGATGGGCTCCCCATCCCATTAAGCAGTGGAGATGACCCCCCAACCCGTTAAGCTGGGGAGATGACCCGCAAAACCCGTTAAACAGGGGAGATGACCCCCCCAACCCGTTAAGCAGGAGAGATGATCCGCCCGATCCGTTAAGCAGGGGAAATGACCCCCAAAACCCGTTAAGCAGGGGAGATGGCCTCCCCAACCCGTAAAGCAGGGGAGATGACCCCCCAACCCGTTAAGCAGGGGAGATGACCCCCCGCAACCAGTAAAGCAGGGGAGATTGCCTCCCCAACTCGTGAAGCAGGGGAGATTGCCTCCCCAACCCGTTAAGCAGGGGAGATGCCCCCCAAACCCATTACGCAGGGGAGATTCCCCCCCCCAACACTTTCAGCAGGGGAGATTTACCACACCAACCCATTAAGCAGGGGAGATGGCCCCCAACCCGTTAAGCAGGGGAGATTGCCTCCCCAATCCGTTAAGTTGGGGAGTTGACACTCCCAACCCATTAAGCATTTGAGATGACCCCTGTGATAGTACAGATCTATCACCAATGTACATAGTGTATATAGTTACTGTATCTAGACTGTGCTTACAGCGATTGGCTGAGAGCTAAGCCACACCTATTGTTTGGGCCTTAAAGGGTTGTGTCCCTAGCCAGGTCGGATCATTCCGGACTGGTCGGCCACCTGTGAAGAGCTCCGGTCTTTTGCTAATAAAAGCCTTGGTTTGGATCAACAAGTCTTTGGTTCTTTCGACGAGCTCTACAACCCCCCAACCCGTTAAGCAGCGGAGATGACCCCCCAACCCGTTAAGCATGGGAGATGGCCTCCCCAAACCATTAAGCAGGGGAGATTCCATCCCCAACCCGCTAAGCAGGGGTGTTGACATCCCCAACCCATTAAGCAGGGCAGATGACACCCCAACCTGTTAAGCAGATGAGATGGCCTCCCCAACCCATTAAGCATGGGAGTTGACACCCCCAAACCATTAAGCAGAGGAGATTCCATCCCCAACCCGTTATGCAGGGGTGTTGACATCCCCAACCCATTAAGCAGGGCAGATGACCCTCCAACCTGTTAAGCAGAGGAGATGGCCTCCCCAACCCGTTAAGCATGGGAGTTGACACCCCCAAACCATTAAGCAGCGGAGATTCCTTCCCCAACCCGTTAAGCAGGGGTGTTGACATCCCCAACTCATTAAGCAGGGCAGATGACCCCCCAACCTGTTAAGCAGAGGAGATGGCCTCCCCAACCCGTTAAGCTGGAGAGATGACACCCCCAAACCCGTTAAACAGGGGAAATGCCCCGCCATCCCATTAAGAAGCGGAGATGGTCCCCCAACCCGTTAAGCAGGGGAGATGATCCCCCAACTCGTTAAGCAGGGGTGATGACACCCCCACCAACCCGTTAAGCAGGGGAGATGACCCCCTCAACCCATTAAGCATGGGAGATGGCCCCCTAACGAGTGAAACAGAGGAGAAGACACCCCAACCCTTTAAGCAGGATAAATGGCCTCCCCAACCCGTTAAGCAGGGTTGTTGACATCCCCAACCCATTAAGCAGGGGAGATGTAAAGCAGAGGAGATGGCCTCCCCAACCCGTTAAGCAGGGGAGTTGACACCCCAAATCGTTAAGCAGGGGAGATGACCCCCAACCCGTTAAGCTGGGGAGATGACCCCACAAACCCGTTAAACAGGGGAGATTCCCCCATCCCGTTAAGCAGGGGAGATGATCCGCCCAATCCGTTAAGCAGGGGAGATGACCGCCCCAACTTTTTAAGCAGGGGAGATTGCCTCTCCACCCATTAAGCAGGGGAGATTGCCTCCCCAACCCGTTAAGCAGGGGAGATGTCCCCTCAACCCGTTAAGCAGGGGAGATTCCCATTCAACCCGTTAAGTAGGGGAGATGATCCGCCCAACCCGTTAAGTGGGATGTTGACACCCCCAACCCGTTTAGCAGGGGTGATGATTCCGCCCCAAGCCGTTAAGCAGGGCAGATGAACCCCCAACCCATTCAGCAGGGGAGATGGCCCCCAAACCCGTGAAACAGGGCAGATGCCCCCCCAACACGTTAAGCAGGGGAGATGGCCTCCCCAACCCGTTAAGTGGGATGTTGACACCCCCAACCCGTTTAGCAGGGGTGATGATTCCGCCCCAAGCCGTTAAGCAGGGCAGATGAACCCCCAACCCATTCAGCAGGGGAGATGGCCCCCAAACCCGTGAAACAGGGCAGATGCCCCCCCAACACGTTAAGCAGGGGAGATGGCCTCCCCAACCCGTTAAGCTGGGGAGTTGATATCCCCAACCCATTAAGCAGGGGAAATGATCCCCCAACCCGTTAAGCAGGGGAGATGACCCCCCAACCCATTAAGCTGGGGAGATGACCACCCAAACCCGTTAAACAGGGGAGATTACCCCCCCAACCCGTTAAGCAGGGGAGATGTCCCCCCCAACCCGTTAAGCAGGGGAGATGACCCCCCAACCCGTTAAGCAGGTGAGATGACCCCCCAACCCGTTAAGCAGGG
Source organism: Narcine bancroftii (assembly GCF_036971445.1). Classification (NCBI taxonomy): domain Eukaryota; kingdom Metazoa; phylum Chordata; class Chondrichthyes; order Torpediniformes; family Narcinidae; genus Narcine; species Narcine bancroftii. Next base: position 64,149,505 of record NC_091476.1, on the reverse strand, counting down.
GAGATGACCCCCCCAACGCGTTAAGCAGGGGAGATGTCCCCCCCCAACCCGTTAAGCAGGGGAGATTCTCCCCCAACCCATTAAACAGGGGAGATGATCCCCCATCCCGTTAAGCAGGGGAGATGTTCCCCCAACCCGTTAAGCAGGGGAGATGTCCCCCCAACTCGTTAAGCAGGGGAGATGACCCCCCCAACCCGTTAAGTAGTGGAGGTGACCCCCCATCCCGTTAAGCAGGCGAGATGATTCGCCCAATCCGTTAAGCAGGGGATATAACCACCCCCCCACCCGTTAAACAGGGGAGATTCCGTCCCCAACCCGTTAAGCAGTGGAGATTGCCTCCCCAACCCGTTAAGCAGGGGAGATGACCCCCCATCCCGTTAAGCAGTGGAGATGATCCGCCCAATAGTTTAAGCAGGTGAGATGACCCCCCCCCCCCAACCCGTTGAGCATTGGAGATTGCCTCCCCAACCCGTTAAGCAGGGGAGATTGCCTCCCCAACCCGTTAAGCCGGGGAGTTGTCCCCCCAACCCATTAAGCCTGGGAGATGTCCCCCCAACCCGTTAAGCAGGGGAGATTCCCCCCCCCAACCCGTTAAGCAGGGGAGATGATCCCCCAACCCGTTAAACAGGGGTGATGATTCCCCCCCAACCTGTTATGCAGGGGATATGACCCCCCCCAACCCATTCAGCAGGGGAGATGGCCCCCAAACCCGTGAAACAGGGGAGATGACCCCCCAACACGTTAAGCATGGGAGATGGCCTCCCCAACCCGTTAAGCAGGGGAGTTGATACCCCCAACCCGGTAAGCAGGGGAGATGACCCCCCAACCCGTTAAGCAAGGTAGATGACATCCCCAACTCGTTAAGCAGGGGAGATGACCCCCCATCCCATTATGCAGGGGAGATGATCCGCCCAGTAATTTCAGCAGGGGAGATGACCCTTCCCAACCCGTTAAGCAGGGGAGATTGCCTCCCCAACCCGTTAAGCAGGGGAGATGATCCCCCATCCCGTTAAGCAGGGGAGATGTTCCCCCAACCCGTTAAGCAGGGGAGATGTCCCCCCAACTCGTTAAGCAGGGGAGATGACCCCCCCAACCCGTTAAGTAGGGGAGGTGACCCCCCATCCCGTTAAGCAGGCGAGATGATTCGCCCAATCCGTTAAGCAGGGGATATAACCACCCCCCCACCCGTTAAACAGGGGAGATTCCGTCCCCAACCCGTTAAGCAGTGGAGATTGCCTCCCCAACCCGTTAAGCAGGGGAGATGACCCCCCATCCCGTTAAGCAGTGGAGATGATCCGCCCAATAGTTTAAGCAGGTGAGATGACCCCCCCCCCAACCCGTTGAGCATTGGAGATTGCCTCCCCAACCCGTTAAGCAGGGGAGATTGCCTCCCCAACCCGTTAAGCCGGGGAGTTGTCCCCCCAACCCATTAAGCCTGGGAGATGTCCCCCCAACCCGTTAAGCAGGGGAGATTCCCCCCCCAACCCATTCAGCAGGGGAGATGGCCCCCAAACCCGTGGAACAGGGGAGATGACCCCCCAACACGTTAAGCATGGGAGATGGCCTCCCCAACCCGTTAAGCAGGGGAGTTGATACCCCCAACCCGGTAAGCAGGGGAGATGACCCCCCAACCCGTTAAGCAAGGTAGATGACATCCCCAACTCGTTAAGCAGGGGAGATGACCCCCCATCCCATTATGCAGGGGAGATGATCCGCCCAGTAATTTCAGCAGGGGAGATGACCCTTCCCAACCCGTTAAGCAGGGGAGATTGCCTCCCCAACCCGTTAAGCAGGGGAGATTGCCTCCCCAACCCGTTAAGCAGGGGAGATGTCCTCCCCAACCCTTTAAGCAGGGGAGATGACCCCCCCCATCCCGTTAATCAGGGGAGATGATCCGCCCAATCCGTTAAGCAGGGGAGATGACTCCCCCCAACCCATTAAGCAGGGGAGATGGCCCCCCAACTCGTGAAACAGGGGAGATGACCCCCAACCCGTTAAGCAGGGGAGTTGACACCCCCAACCCATTAAGCAGGGGAGATGAACCCCCAACCCGTTAAGCATGGGAGATGACCCCCCAACCCATTATGCTAGGGAGATGACCATCCAACCCGTGAAACAGGGAAGATGACCCCCCCAACCCGTTAGGCAGGGGAGATGACCCGTCCCCCACTTGTTAAGCAGGGGAGATGACCCTTCAGGACGGTGACCAGCTGTGAAGAGTGCACAGGCCGCTGGCAACTCGAGTTGAGGACCCCATACTGGCCCCTGGAGACTGGGAGAAGGTGATGCGAGAGGGCACCGAGGGCTTCTTGGCCGTGTTGGAGGTTGGAGTTCAGGACGCCAGTGGTTTGGACTGGACTGCGGGTGGTGGAGATGAATCTACAGACACAGTGATTCGGGGGGGGGTGTGGGGGCTCTCTTGCTTCTCTCTCTCTAAATGTATGGGGCGTTGGGCGATTCAGGAATTATTATCATGAACAAGGCATGAAATTCGGTGTTTTGCGGCAGCATCATAATCCAAACGTTCATATTATATCCCTTACAACATAACTATAAAAATAATAGTGCACGAAGAGTCAGGCAGCGTCTGTGGTTCATTGATCATTCGGGAATCTGATGGCAGTGGAGAAGAATCTGCCCTTGTGCTCGTCTTATGGCTCCTGGACCTTTTTTCCCTGATAGGAGCAGAGTGAAGAGGGGAGGGCCTGGCCGGGGTGGCGGGGGGGAGGGTGTGGAGGAGTCTTTGTGGATAGAGGCTGCTTTTTGAAGACCCCGCCTCATGTCAATGTCCTCAATGGAGTGGAGTCTGGGGCCTGTGACGTCTCAGTCCGAGTTAACTACCCTCTGGGCCCTGAGAGTTGGCATCTTTGTCCCAGGCTGTGATGCAACCGGCCAGAGCATCTTCCTCGTTGACTTTTTCGATCCTGTAGACAACTGTGGTGTCATCGACACTGGAGTTGTGCCTGGCGCCACAGTCGTGGGTGTATTACGTGTAGAGCAGTGGGTTGATGATGAATATCTGTCTGCCAAAATGTTTTATTTGTTTTGAAAACCTTATTTATAATCAATAATAGATAATACATACAAATTGCAATGTAGTGCATATTTTATCCCATAAAAACCCCTCCCCCATCCCCATCCCTATCCCTCCCCACCCCCTACTAGTCTACCCACAAAAAAAAGATAGATGGAGGAGAATAATTAAAACAATACATTTAAACTTGTAACGGGTTGGGACCACACCACCCATGTATTGGAAAATATTTTAACAGTACGCATGCCATCCACATATGGGCTCTAAACCTTAACAAAAAAAAAGGATAATTATCTTGTAAATTATACATTATTTCTAAAGGAACACATGACCTCATCTCTGCCTGACCATCGTTGAATATTCAACTGAATCTCAATCCTCCATGCAACTGCAAGACTGCTCAGGCCAAGCTCAAAAAGGCAATTGGAGATTTAGCGAATTTCAGTTCTAAACACAATGATTTAATATCACCCTATAAAAATATCTTAGGATCAAATGAAATTTTAAATTTAAACATGACTTCCAAAATCTCTTCAATTTTATTCCAAAAGTGTTTAACCGTCTCACATAAACAAACCAAGTGTAAGAAGGTTCCTACTTCCTTGTGTGGGTGTGTTTGTGTGAGGGAGTGTGTGTTTTTGTGTGTGTGGGAGTGTTTGTAGGAGAGTATGTTGGAGTGAGTGTGTGGGATTGTGTTTGTGTGAGTGGGAGCGAGTGTGTGTGTTGGTGTGAGTGTGTATTTGAGTGTATTGGAGTGTGTGTGTGAGAGTGAGTGTGAGTGTATGTTTTTGATTGTGTGCAGGAGTGTGTGTGTTTGTGGAAGTGAGTGTGCATGTGAGTGTGTGTAGGAATGAGTGTGTGTGTGTTTGTGTGTGTGGCAGTGTTTCCGTGGGAGTGTATTGGTGGGACAGAGTGTGTAGGTGTGACTGATTATTGGAGTGTGTGTGTATTGGAGTATGCGTGGGAATGAATGTGTGTGTGTGTGTGGGAGTGAGTGTGAGTTTGTGTTTGTGAATATGTGTTTGAGGTGTCTGTGTGAATGTGGACGTTTGTGTAGGTGTGAGAGTATGTGTGGGTGTGAGTGTGTTTGTGTGTGGGGGACTGTGTGTGTGGGAGTGAGTGTGTGATTGTTGCAGTGAGTGCGTGTGTGAGTCTGTGTAGGAATGAGTATGTATATTGGTGTGAGCGTGTGTGTGGGAGAGAGAGATCATGTGTGTTTCTGAATCTGTGGGACATGTGCATGTGGAAGTGTGTGTGTGAGTGTGGAAGTTTGTGTGGGATTGTGTGTGTTGAGGTTTGTGCAGGTGTGAGTATATGTGTGACAGAGTGAGCGTGTGTATAGGAGAGCGTATGTGGAAGTGAGTGTGTGGGATTGTTTTTGTGAGTGTGTTTGTATGAGAGGGAGCAATTGTGTGTGAGTGATGGTGTGAGTATGTGTGTGTGGGAGAGGGCATGTGTGTGATTGTTTATGTGTGTGTGGTGGTGTGTGTGGGATTTTGTGTGTGTGGGAATGAATGTGTGTATGAGAGTGTGTTGGTGTGAGCGAGTGGGGTTTGGGAGTGAGTGGGTATGAGTGGGTGTGGTAAGAGTGTGTGAGAGCGTGTGTCTGGGAGTGAGCGTGTGTGGAAGTGTGTGTATGTGTGTGCAGGAATGTTTGTGTTTGTGGGAGTGAGTGTGCACGTGAGTGTGTGTAGGAGTGAGGGTGTGTGTTTGAATGTGCAGGAGAGTGTGGGAGTGTTTGTGTCGGAGTGTGTTTATGGGAGAGAGTGTGTGTAGATGTGAGTGTGAGTATTTGAATGTTTGTATGGGAATATTTGTGTGTGTGGGAGTGAATGTGTGTGTGTTTGTGAATGTGTGTTAGAGGTGGCTGTGTGAATGTGGAAGTTTGTGTAGGTGTAAGTGAGTATGCGTGTGGGTGTGAGTGTGTTTGTGTGTGGGGTCTATGTGTGTGTGGGAGTGAGTGTGTGTGTCCGAGAGAACGTGTGTGTAGGAATGTGTATAGGAGAGTGTATGGTGGAGTATGGGTGTGGGAGTGAGTGTGTGGTCTGTGTAGGATTGTGTTTGTGTGGGAGTGAATGAGTGTGAGTGTGTTTGTGAATGATTGTGTGTGGAGAAATTAGTGTGTGTGCATTGGAGTAAGAATGTGTGTGGGAATGAACATGTGTATGTCTGGGAGTGAGTGTGTTTGTGCGTGTGAGTGTGTGTATTGGAGTGTATGCGTGTGGGTGTGAGTGTCCAAGGGAGTGAGTGTGTATTTATGTGTGTGGGAGTGAGTGTGCAAGGGAGTGAGTGCGTGTGTATTTATGTGTGTGTAGGAGTGAGTGTGAGTGTTTGTTTCTGAATGTGTGTGTTGTGTGTGAGTGTGGACGTTTGTGTGGGAGTGTGTCTGGAAGTTTGTGTAGGTGTGAGTGAGTGTGTTTATGTGTATGGGAGTGTGTGTAGGTGAGTGTGTCTGTGAGTGTGTGTGGAGGTTTCAGTGAGAGTGAGTATATTTTGGAGTGAGTGTGTGTAGGAGTGAGTGTGTGTGTTTGTTTGTGTGTGGGGGGAGTGAGTGTGTGATTGTAGCTGTGAGTGCGTGTGTGAGTCTGGGTAGGAATGAGTATGTGTGTTGGAGTAAGAGTGTGTGGGAGTGAGTTCATGTGCGTTTCTGAATGTGTGTGAGACGTGAGTGTGTGAGAGACTGTGGAAGTTTGTGTGGGATTGTGTGTGTTGAGGTTTGTGTAGGTGTGAGAGTATGTGTGATGGAGTGAGTGTATGTGTGTGGAAGTGTGTATAGGAGAGTGTATATGGAAGTGTATGTGTAGGAGTGGGTGTGTATGTGGGAGTGTGTGTATTGGAGTGTTTGCGTGTGTAAATGTGAGTGTGTGTGTGTGGTATTGAGTGTTTGTGGGAGTGAGTGTGTGCGCGTGTGTGTATGTTTGTGAGTGTGTGGGAATGAGTGTGTGATTGTGGGAGTGAGTGTGTGTGAGTCTGTTTTCGAATGAGTATGTGTGTTGGTGTGAGTGTGTGGGACTGAGAGTTTATGAGTGTTTCTGAATGTGAGTAGAACATGTGTATGTGTGAGTGTGGAAGTTTGTGTGGGATTGTGTTCGTGGTGGTTTGTGTATGTGTGAGTGTGTGTGTGTCGGAGTGAGTGTGTGTGTTTGTGTGTGGAAGTATGTATAGGAGTGCATATGGGAGTGTGTGTGTGGGAGTGAGTGTGTGGGATTGTTTTTATGTGGGAGTGAATGTGTGAGTGTGTTTATATGAGTGGGAGCGAGCGTGCGTGAGTGTGTTGGTGTGAGTGTGTGGGAGTGTGTGTGGGAGTGTGTGGGAGAGGGCATGTGTGTGAGTGTTTATGTGTGTGTGGTGGTGTGTGGGAGTGTTTGTGTGTGGAAGTGAGTGTGTGTGTGCAGGAGTGTGTGTGTTTGTGGGATTGTGTGTATTGGAGTGTGTATGGGAGTGAATGTGTGTGTGCATGAGTGAGTGTGAGTGTGTGTTTCTGAATGTGTGTTGGAGGTGTCTGTGTGAATGTGGATGTTTGTGTAGGTGTGAGTAAGTGTGCATGTGGGTGTGAGTGTGTTTGTGTGTGGGGGACTATGTGTGTGTGGGAGTGAGTGTGTGTGTCAGAGAATGTGTGTGTGGGAATGTGTATAGGAGATTGTATGGTGGAGTATGGGTGTGGGAGTGAGTGTGTGGAGTCTGTGTGGGATTGTGTTTGTGTGGGAGTGAATGAGTGTGTGAGTGGGATTGTGAGTGACTGTTTGTGTTGGAGTGAGTGTGTGGGTGTTTGTGTATGTGTGTGTGAGTGTGTGTGTATGAATGAGTGTGTGTGTGTGGGAGTAAGAGTGTGTGTGGGAATGAGCATGTGTGTGTCTGGGCGTGAGGGTGTTTGTGTGTTTGTGTGTGTGTGGGAGTGAGTGTGAGTGTTTGTTTCTGAATGTGTGTGGCAGGTGTCTGTGTGTGAATGTGAAAGTTTGTGTAGGTGTGAGTGAGTGTGCGTGTGGGTGTGAGTGTGTTTGTGTGAGTGGGAATGTGTGTGTGTGGGAGTGAGCATGTGTGTGTCTGGTAGTGAGTGTGTGTAGGTATGAGTGTGATTTTGTATGGGTGTGTGTGAGTGTGCATGGGAGAGTGTTAGTGTGGGAGTGAATTTGTGTGTGAGTGTTTGTGTGTGGGAGTGATTGTGTGTGTAGGAGTGAGTGTGTGTTTGTGTACGGGAGTATGTTTGTGAGTGTGTGTAGCAATGTGTGTGTGTGTGGGTGTGAGGGTGTTTGTGTGTGTGGGATTGGGTGTGTGTGTGGGAGTGAGTGTGTGGGTTTGTGTTTGTGTGTGTGTGTTTGTGTGTGAGAGTGTGTGTATTGGAGTGTGCGTGTTTATGTGTGTGGGAGTGTGTAGAGGAGAGTGTATGTGTGGGTGTGGGTGTGAGTGTGTGGAGTCTGTGTTGGATGGTGTTTGTGTGGGAGTGAATGAGTGTGTGAGTGTGTGTGAGTAGGAGTGAGTGTGTGTGTGTGAGTCAGTTTGTGTGTTTGGGAGTGTGTGTGTGAGTGTGGGAATGAGCATGTATATGTCTGGGAGTGAGTGTGTGTAGATGTGAGTGTGTTGTGTGTGTGTTTATGTGTGAATGGGAGCAAGTGTGTGTAGGTGTAAGTGTGTTTGTGTGTTTGGCCTGTGTGTGTGTGGGAATGAGCATGTGTGTGTCTGGGAGTGAGTGTGTTTGTGTGTTTATGTGTGTGTGGGAGTGAGTGTGAGTGTTTGTTTCTGAATGTGGGTGGGAGGTGTCTGTGTGTGAATGTGGAAGTTTGTGTAGGTGTGAGTGAGTGTCCGTGTGGGTGTGAGTGTGTTTGTGTGTGGGGGACTATGTGTATGTGGGAGTGAGTATGTGTGTCAGAAAGAACGTGTATGTGTTGGAATGTGTATAGGAGAGTGTATGTTGGAGCATGGGTGTGGGAGTGAGTGCGTGGAGTCTGTTTGGGATTGTGTTTGTGTGGGAGTGAATGTGTGTGTGAGTGTGTTTGTGTGACTGGGAATGAGAGTGTGTATGGGAGTGTGTGTGTAGGAGTGAGTGTGTGTTTGTGTATGGGAGTGTGTGTTTGAACACACTCTGTTGGAACTCTGCGCAGAACATCGGCTTGTCATTACTAACACCCTTTTCCAGCAGAGAGACAGCCTGAAGACTACCTGGATGCATCCCCGATCCAAACACTGGCACCTCCTGGACTACGTTCTGGTGCGAGGAAGAGACAAACGAGATGTTCTCCACACCAGGGTCATGCTCAGTGTGGAATGCTGCAAGCTCAACTTTCACTTCAAGCCAAAATTCAAGAACAGTGGAGCCCCCAGAAAGAGGTTCAATGTTGGAAACTTGCAGTCAGACATAGTGAGAGGAAACTTCCAGGCAAACCTCCAAGCAAAGCTCGAGGATGCAAACTGCCTCATGCACACGTCTCCTGAAACCCTCTGGGATCAGCTGAAAACAGCCATACTGCAATCCACTGAAGAGGTACTGGGCTTCTCTTCCAGGAAAAACAAGGACTGGTTTGATGAAAACAACCAGGAAATCCAGGAGCTGCTGGCAAAGAAGCGATCCACCCACCAGGCTCACTTTGCAAAGCCGTCCTGGCCAGAGAAAAAACGAGCCTTCTGTCTCGCATGCAGCCACCTTCAGTGCAAACTCCGGAAATCCAAAATGAGTGGTGGACTAGCCTCGCCAAACGAACCCAGCTCAGCGCCGACATTGGCGACTTCAGGGGTTTTTATGAGACACTAAAGGCTGTGTACGGCCCCTCACCCCAAGTCCAAAGCCCTCTGCGCAGCTCAGATGGCGAAGTCCTCCTCAGCGACAAGATCTTCATCCTCAATCGATGGTCAGAACACTTCCAATCCCTTTTCAGTGCCAACCGCTCAGTCCAAGAATCCGCCCTGCTCCAGCTCCCTCAACAACCCTTGAGGCTAGAGCTGGATGAGATCCTTACCCGGGAAGAGACATATAAGGCAATTGAACAACTGAAAAGTGTCAAAGCAGCAGGTATGGATGGAATCCCCCCCCAGAGATCTGGAAGGCTGGCGGCAAAGCTCTGCTTACCAAACTGCATGAGTTTTTCATGCTCTGCTGGGACCAAGGAAAGCTGCCTCAGGACCTTCGTGATGCCATCATCATCACCCTGTACAAAAACAAAGGCGAGAAAACAGACTGCTCAAACTACAGGGGAATCACGCTGCTCTCCATTGCAGGCAAAATCTTCGCTAGGATTCTCCTTAATAGACTAATACCTAGTGTCACCGAAAATGTGAATAATAGTGTGGCTTTCGTGCAAACGGAGGAACTACTGACATGGTCTTTGCCCTCAGACAGCTCCAAGAAAAGTGCAGAGAACAAAACAAAGGACTCTACATCACCTTTGTTGACCTCACCAAAGCCTTTGACACCGTGAGCAGGAAAGGGCTTTGGCAAATACTAGAGCGCCTCGGATGCCCCCCCAAATTCCTCAACACGGTTATCCAACTGCACGAAAACCAACAAGGCTGGGTCAGATACAGCAATGAGCTCTCCGAACCCTTCTCCATTGACAACTGCGTGAAGCAAGGCTGAGTCCTCGCACCAACCCTCTTTACTATCTTCTTCAGCATGATGCAAGCCAATAAAGACCTCAACGATGAAGACGGTGTTTATATCCGGTACTGCACAGATGGCAGTCTCTTCAATCTGAGGCGCCTGCAATCTCACACCAAGACACAAGAGCAACTTGTCTGTGAACTACTCTTTGCAGACGATGCTGCTTTAGTTGCCCATTCAGAGCCAGCTCTCCAGCACATGACGTCCTGTTTTACGGAATCTGCCAAAATGTTTGGCCTGGAAGTCAGCCTGAAGAAAACTGAGGTCCTCCATCAGCCAGCTCCCCACCACGACTACCAGCCCCACCCCCACCCCCCACATCTCCATCGGGCACACTGAACTCAAAATGGTCAACCAGTTTACCTACCTCGGCTACACCATTTCATCTGATGCAAGGATCGACAAAGAGATAGACAAGACTCGCCAAGGCAAATAGCGCCTTTGAAAGACTACACAAAAGAGTCTGGAAAAACAACCAACTGAAGAAACACACAAAGATCAGCGTGTACAGAGCCGTTGTCATACCCACGCTCCTGTTCGGCTCCGAATCATGGGTCCTCTACTGGCATCACCTATGGCTCCTAGAACGCTTCCATCAGTGCTGTCTCCGCTCCATCCTCAACATTCATTGGAATGACTTCATCACCAACATCGAAGTACTCAAGCTGGCAGAGTCTGCAAGCATCGAATCCATACTGCTGAAGACCCAACTGCGCTGGGTGGGTCACATCTCCAGAATGGAGGACTATCGCCTTCCCAAGATCGTGTTCTATGGCGAGCTCACCACTGGCCACTGAGACAGAGGTGCACCAAAGAAGAGGTACAAGGACTGCTTAAAGAAATCTTTTGGTGCCTGCCACATTGACCGCTGCCAGTAGGCTGATATCACCTCCAACCGTGCATCTCGGCGCCTCACAGTTCGGCGGGCAGCAACCTCCTTTGAAGAAGACCGCAGAGCCCACCTCACTGACAAAAGACAAAAGAGGAAAAACCCAACACCCAACCCAACCAACCAATTTTCCCCTGCAACTGCTGCAACCGTGCCTGCCTGTCCCGCATTGGACTTGTCAGTCGCCAATGAGCCTGCAGCAGACGTGGACACCCCTCCATAAATCTTCATCTGCGAAGCCAAGCCAAATATAAGAAAAAATTGAAATAGGAGAGTGTATGTAAGAGAGTGGGTGTGGGTGTGGGAGTGTCTGTGTGGGATTATGTTTGTGTGGGAGTGAATGTGTGCGTTTGTGTGAGTTGGAGTGTGTGTGTGTTTGTGCATGAGTGTGTGTGTGAGTGTGCATGAGTGTGTGTGTGGGAGTAGGTTTGTGTGTGTGGGAGTGAGCATATGTATGTCTGGGAGTGAGTGTGTAAGTGTGAATGTTGTGTGTGAGTGTGCATATTGTAGTGTGTGTGTGTTTATGTGGGAGTGAGAGTGTGTGTGTTTATGTGTGAGTGGGAGCGAGTGTATGTAGTTGTGAGTGTGTTTCTATGTGTATTGGAGTGTGTGTTGAGGTTTGTGTATAGGTGAGTGTGTGTTGGAGTGAGTGTGTTAGTGTGGGAGTGAGTGTGTGTGCGTGTGGGAGTGTTTGTGTGACGGAGTGTTTGTGTGAGGGAGTGTGTGTGTGGAAGTTTGTATAGGTGTGTTTGTGTTTGTGTTTTTGTAGGAATTAGTGTGTGTTTGTGTGTGTGGGAGTGTTTGTAGGAGAGTGTGTGCTGGAGTGAGTGTGTGTGGGATGGTGTTTGTGTGAGTGGGAGCGAGTGTGTGTGTGTTGGTGTGAGTGTGTATTTGAGTGTATGGGAGTGTGTGTGGGATTGAGTGTAAGTGTGTGTTTTTGATTGTGTGTGGGAGGTGTGTGTGGGAGTGAGTATGAGTCTGTGGGAGTCTGTGTGTTAGGGAGTGTGTGCATGGGTTGTGTGTGTGGGGGAGTCTATCTGGGAGTAAGTGTTTGGGTGTGTGTGAGTGTGTGTGAATCTTTGTGAGGGAGTGTGTCTGGGAGTAAGTGTTTGTGTGATAGTGAGCAGGTGTGCATGTGGGAGAGAGTGTGTGAGTAGGCGTAAGTGTGTTTGTGTGTGTGTTGGTGTGTGGAAGTTTGTGCGGGAGTGTGTGTGTATGGGAGTGAGTGTGTGTAGGAATGAGTGTGTGTGTGGGTGTGAGTGTGTTTGTTTGTGTGGGAGTTTGTGTAGGTGTGGGAGGGAGTGTGTGTGGAAGTGTGTTTTTGTGAGTGGGAGTGTGTGTGGGTGTGTTGGTGTGAGTGTGTTGTGAGTGTGTGGGGAGTGTGTGTGTGGGAGTGAGTGTGAATGCATGTTTCTGAATGTGAGTGGGAGGTGTGTATGTGGGAGTGTGTGTGTGGATGTGTGTGGGTGCGCTTGTGGGAGTAAGTGTGTGTGAGTGTGTATAGGAGTGAGAATGTGTGTGTCTGGGAGTGAGTGTGTTTGTGTGTGAGAGTGTGTGTATTGGAGTGTGTGTGTGAATGTGGAAGTTTGTGTAGCTGCGAGTGAGTGTGAGTGTGTGGGAGACTGTGTGGGATTATGTTTGTGTGGGAGTTAATGTGTGTGTGAGTGGGAGTGTGTCTGAGAGTGTGTGTATGGGAATGTTTGTGTGTGTGTGAGTGTGTGTGTGTAGGAATGAGTGTGTGTGTGGAAGTAAGTGTGTGTGTGTGTTGGAGTGAGAATGTGTGTGTTTGGGAGTAAGTGTGTGTTTATGTGTGTGTATGGGAGTGTGTGTATGGGAGTGTGCATATGGGAGTGTGTTTGTGTGTGTGAGTGTGTGTGTTTATGTGTGTGTGGGAGTGAGAGTGAGTGTATGTTTCTAATGTGTATGGGAGGCGTGTATGTGTGTGAGTGTGGAAGTTTGTGTAGGAGTGTGTGTGTGGAGGTTTGTGTAGGTGTGAGTGTGTGTGTGTGTGTGGGTAAGAGTGTGTCTGTGTGTGTGTGCTGGAGAGAATGTGTGTGTGTGTGTGTTTGTGTGAGTGAGAGTGAGTGAGTTTGTGTGTATGTTTGTGTGCATGTGTGTGTGGGAATGAATGTGTGATTGTGGGAATGAGTGTGTGTGAGTCTGTGTAGGAATGAGTGTGTGTTGGTGTGAGTGTGTGTGTGGGACTGAGAGTTCATGTGTGTTTCTGAATGTGTGTGGGACATGTGTATGTATGAGTGTGTGTGAGTGTACATGTTTGTGTGGGATTGTGTGCATGGGCGTTTGTGTAGGTGTGAATGTGTGTATGTCGGAGTGAGTGTGAGTGTGTGGAAGTGTGTATACGATAGTGTGTGTGGGAGAGAGTGTGTGGGATTGATTTGTGTGGGTGAATGTGTGTGTGTGTGTTTGTATGAGTGGGAGCGAGTGTGTGTGAGTGTGTTTGTGCATGTGTGGGTGTGGGGGAGGGGATGTGAGAGTGTTTATGTGTTTGTGTGGTGATGTGTGTGGGAGTAAATGTGTGGGTGGGTGTGTGTGGGATTGTATCTGTGTGGGAATGAATGTGTGTGTGAGAATGTGTTGGTGTGAGCATGTGGGGTGTGGGTGTGAGTGGGTGTGTGTGGGAGTAAGAGTGTGTGAGAGTGTGTGTGTGGATGTGTGTGTGTGTTTGTGGGAGTGAGTGTGCATGTGATTGTGTCTGTAGAAATGAATGTGTGTGTGTACGTTTGTGTGTGGGGGACTGTGTGTGTGTCAGAGAATGTGTGTGTGGAAGTGTGTATAGGAGAATGTATGTGGGAGTGAGGGTGGGAGTGTATGTGGGAGTCTGTGTGGGATTGTGTGTGGGTGTGAATGTGTGTGTGAGCGAGTTTGTGTGAGTGGGAGTGAGTGTGTATGTGGGAATGTTTGTATGGGAGTATGTATGTTTGTGTGTGAGTTTGTGTGTGTGCGTTTGTGTGAGTGGCAGTGAGTGTGTGTTTATGGGAGTGTTGGTGTGAGAGAGAGTTGTGTGTGAGGGAATGAGCATGTGTGTGTCTGTGTATTAGTGTGTTTGTGTATGTGAGTGTGAGTGTGTGTGTATGGGAGTGTTTGTGTGTGTGTGTAGGAATTAGTGTGTGTGTGGGTGTGCTGTGGGAGTAAGTGTGTGTGAGTGTGTATGGGAGTGAGTATGTGTGTGTCTGGGAGTGAGTGTGTTTGTGTGTGAGCGTGTGTGTATTGGAGTGTATGTGTGTGAATGTGGGTTTGTGTAGGTGTGAGTGAGTGTGTGTGGGTGTGAGTGTGTTTGTATGAGTGGGGTTGGTTGTGTGTGTGAGAGTGTGTGTATGGCAGTGAGTGTGTGGGAGTCTGTGTGGGATTGTGTTTGTGTGGGAGTTAATGTGGGTGTGAGTGTGTTTGTGTGAGTGTGTGTGTTTGTGTGGGAGAGTGCTTGTCTGTGAGAGTTTATGTGTCTGGTGGTTTGTATGGGTGTAAGTGTGGGAGTGTTTCTGGGAGTTGTGTGTGGGGTTTTGTGTCTGTGGGAATGAATGTGTGTATGAGAGCGTGTGGGATGTGGGAGTGAGTGAGCGTGTGGGAGTAAGAGTGTCTGAGAGTGTGTGTTGGAGTGAGTGTGTGTTTGTGTGTGCAGGAGTATGTGTGTTTTTGGGAGTGTGTCCATGTGATTGTGTGAAGGAATGTGTGTGTGTTTGTGTGTGTGAATGTGTGCAGGAGTGTGTGAGTTGTGTTTGTGTGGGAATGTTTGTGGGAGAGAGTGTGTGTAGGTGTGAGTGTGAGTATTGGAATGTGTGTGTATTGGAGTGTGCATTGGAGTGAATGTGTGTGTGTGGGAGTGAGTGTGAGTGTATGTTTTTGAATGTGTTTTGGAGGTGTCTGTGTGTGAATGTGGAAGTTTGTGTAGGTGTGAGTGTGTGTACGTGTGGGTTTGAGTGTGTGGGGGGAACTATGTGTGTGTGGGAGTGTGTGTGTGTGAAGGAAAGAACATGTGTGTGCGGAAATGTGTATAGGAGAGTATGTTGGAATGTGGACTCTGGAGTGAGTGTATGGAGTCGTGGGATTGTGTTTGTGTGGGAGTGAATGAGTGTGTGAGTGTGTTTGTGAGTGGGAGTGAGTGTGTGTGTGGGAGTGAGTGTCTGTGTGAGTGTGTGTGTAGGAATGAGTATGTGTGTTGGAGTAAGTGTGTGTGTGTGTGTGCGAATGAGCTTGTGTGTGTCTGGGAGAGAGTGTGTTTGTGTGTGTGAATGTGTCTATTGGAGTGTGTGTGTGTGTGCGAATGAGCTTGTGTGTGTCTGGGAGAGAGTGTGTTTGTGTGTGTGAATGTGTCTATTAGAGTGTGTGTGTGGGTGTGAGTGTGCGTGGGAGTGAGTGTGCATGGGAGTGAGTATGTGTGTGTGGGAGTGAGAGTGAGTGTTTGTTTCTGAATGTGTGTGGGAGGTGTGTGTGAGTGTTAGTTAGTGTGGGAGTGTATCAGGAAGTTTGTGTAGGTGTTAGTGAGTGTGTTTATGTGTGTGGGAGTGTGTGTAGGAGAGTGTGTGTGAGTGTGTGTGTGGAGGTTTCATTGGGAGTGAGTGTGTTTTGGAGTGAGTGTGTGTGTGTGAGATTGGGTGTTGGGGGAGTGAGTGTGTGTTTATGTTTTTGTGTGTGTGTGTGTATTTGGGAGTGAGAGTGTGATCGTGGGAGTGAGTGCGTGTGTGAGTCTGTGTAGGAATGAGTATGTGTGTTGGTGTGAGTGTTTGTGTGGTGGTGAGAGTTAATGTGTGTTTCTGAATGTGTGGGACTTGTGTATGTGGGAGTGTGAGTGTGGAATTTTGCGTGGGATTGTGTGTGTTGAGGTTTGTGTAGGTGTGAGTGTATGTATGATGGAGTGAGAGTATGCATGTGAAAGTGTGTATAGGAGAGTGTATGTGGGAGTGAATGTGTAGGAATTAGTGTGTGGGATTGTTTTTGTATTTGAGTGAATGTGTGTGTGAGTGTGTTTGTATGAGTGGAAGCAAGCATGTGTGAATGTGTTTGTGTGAATGTGTGGGAGTGTGTGTGGGGTATTGTGTGTGTGTGTGGTAATGAATGCATATATGAGAGTGTGTTGGTGTATGCGTGTGGGGTGTGGGAGTGAGTGGGCATGTTTGTGTGGGAGTAAGAGTGTGTGAGAGTGTGTGTGGGAGTGAGTGTGTTGGATGTATGTTTTTGTGTGTGTGGGAGTGAATGTGTGATTGTGGGAGTGAGTGCGTGTGTGAGTCTGTGTAGGAATAAGTATGTGTTGATGTGAATGTGTATGTGAGGGTGAGAGTTCATGTGTGTTTCTCAATGTGTATGGCACATGTGTATGTGGGAGTGTGTGTCTGTGAGTGGAAGTTTGTGTGGGATTGTGTGTGTTGAGGTTTATGTAGGAGTGTGTTGAAGTGTATATGGAAGAGTGTATGTGGGAGTGTGTGTGTAGGAGTGAGTGTGTGGGATTGTTTTAGTGTGTGAGTGAATGTGTGTGTGAGTGTGTTTCTATGAGTGGGATCATGCGTGTGTGAGTGTATTGGTGTGAGTTTATTGAAGTGTGTGTGAATGTGGAAGTTTGTGTAGGTGTGAGTGAGTGTGTGTGTGGGTATGAGGTGTGTTTGTGAGTAAGTGTGTGTAAGAGTGTGTGTGGGAGAGAGTGTGTTGTGTGTATGCTTGTGTGTGTGTGGGAGTGAGTGTGCATGTGAGTGTGTGTGAGTGAGTGTGTATGTAGGAATGAGTGTGAGTGTGTTTGTGTGTGTGCGAGTGTGTGTAGGAGAATGTGTGTTGGATTGTTTGTGTGGGAGTGTCTTTGTGGGAGAGAGTGTGTGTGTGGGAGTGAATGTGTGTGTGTGTGAGAGTGAGTGTGAGTGTGTGTTTCTGAATGTGTGTTGGAGGTGTCTGTGTGTGAATGTGGAAGTTTGTGTACGTGTTAGTGAGTGTGGGTGTGATTCTATTTGTGTGTGTGGGAGTGAATGTGTGTGTCAGGGAGCACGTCTGTGTGCGGAAATGTGTAAAGGAGAGTGTATGTTGGAGTGTGGGTGTGGGAGTGAGTGTGTGTTCCATGGAGAGATGGTGAGTGTGGGAGTGAGTGTGTTTATGTGTGTGGGAGTGTGTATGTGGGAGTGTGTTTGTGTGTACATTTGAGTGTGTGTGTGGAGGTTTAAGTGGTCGTTAGTGTGTTTTGGAGTGAGTGTATGTGTGTGGTATTGAGTGTTTGTGGTAGTGAGTGTGTTGTGTGTATATTTGTGCGTATGTGTGGGAGTGAGTGTGTGATTGTGGGAATGAGTGTGTGTGTGTGTGTGTGAGTCTGTGTAGGAATGAGTGAGCATGTAGGTGTGAGGGTGTTTGTTTGTATGAGAATGTGTGTAGGAGAGCGTGTTTGGGAGTGTGTGTGGGAGTGTGTTTGTGTGAATGGGAGTGAGTATGTGTGGGTGTGTTGGTGTGAGTGTGTTGTGAGTGTGTGGGGAGTGTGTGTGTGGGAGTGAGTATGCATGCATGTTTCTGAATGTGTGTGGGAGGTATGTATATGGGAGTGTTGTTTGTGTGTGAATGTGGAAGTTTGTGTGGGAGTTTGTATGTGGATGTTTGTGTGGGAGTGTGTGTGGAAGTTTGTGTAGGTGTGAATGTGTGTGTGGGTGTGTGTATGGGAGATTTGTGGTGTGTGTAGGAATTAGTGAGTGTGGGTGTGTGGGTGGGAGTAAGTGTGTGTGAGTGAGTATGGGAGTGAGAATGTATTTGTCTGGGAGTGAGTGTATTTATGTGTGTGTGTGTGTGTGTTTGTGAATGTGAAAGTTTGTATAGGTGTGCGTGAGTGTGTTTGTGTGTGTGAATATGTGTATTGGAGTGTGTGTTGAGGTTTGTGTATAAGTGAGTGTGTGTTGGAGTGAGTGTGTTTCTGTGGGGGTGAGTGTGTGTGCATGTGGGAGTGTTTGTGTGAGGGAGTGTGAGTGTGGAAGTTTGTATAGGTGTGTGTGTTGCAGTGTGTTTGTGTATTTGTAGGAATGAGTGTGTGTGTTTGTGTGTGTGGGAGTGTTTGTAGGAGACTGTGTTGGAGTGAGTGTGTGTGGGATGGTGTTTGTGAGTGGGAGCGAGTGTGTGTGTGTGTTGGTGTGAGTGTGTATTTGAGTGTATGGGATTGTGTGTGTGGGAGTGAGTGTAAGTGTGTGTTTTGATTGTGTGTGGGAGGTGTGTGTGAGGGAGTGAGTGTAAATGTGTGTTTTTGATTGTGTATGGTATTGTGTGTGTGGGAGAGAGTGTGTGTGTATGGGAGTCTATCTGGGAGTACGTGTTTGGGTGTGTGTGTGAGAGTCTTTGTTATGGAGTGTGTCTGGGAGTAAGTGTGTGTGTGTAGTGAGCAGGTGTGCATGTGGGAGAGTGTGTATAGGCATAAGTGTGTATGTGTGTAGACATTTGTGCGGGAGTGTGTGTGGGAGTGAGTGCGTGAGTGAGTGTGCATGCATGTTTCTGAATGTGAGTGGGAGGTGTGTGTGGAAGTTTGTGTAGGTGTGAATGTGTGTGTGAGTGTGTGTATGGGAGTGTTTGTGTGAGTGTATAAGAAGTGTGTGGGTGTGCTTGTGGAAGTAAGTGTGTGTGGATGTTTGTGTAGATGTGAATATGTGTGTGTGTAAGTGTGTGTATGTGAGTGTTTGCATGTGTGTGTGTAGGAATTAGTGTGTGTGTGGGTGTGCTTATCAGAGTAAGTGGGTGAGAGTGTGTGTATTGGAGTGTATGTCTGTGACTGTGGAAGTTTGTGTAGGTGTAAGTGAATGTGTGTGTGGGTATGAGGTGTTTGTGTGAGTGATTGTATGAGTGGGAGTGTGTGTGTGTGGGAGTGTGTTTGTGGGAGTTTTTATATGTGTTTGTGGGAATGAGAGTGTGTGTGGATGTTTGTGTGGGAACAAGAATGTGTTTGTGTGTGAGGGAATGAGCATGTGTGTGTCTGGGAGTGAGTGTGTTTGTGTGTGTGTGTGAGTGTGTGTGTGGGAGTGAGTGTGTTTATGTGTGTGTGGGAGTGAGTGTGAGTGTATGCTTCTAAATGTGTGTGGGAGGCGTGTACGTGTGTGTGTGGAATTTGTGTAGGAGTGTGTGTGGAGGTTTGTGTAGGTGTGAGTGAGTGTGTGTGGGTATGAGTGTGTCTGTGTGTGTGTGTCGGAGAGAATGTGTGTGTGAGTGTGTTTGTAGGAGTGTGTGTATGGGAGTGTTTGTGTGTGTGTGTGTGGTATTGAGTGTTTGTGGGAGTGAGTGAGTGTGTGCGTATGTGTGTGGGAATGAGTGTGTGATTGTGGGAGTGAGTGTGTGTGAGTCTGTGTATGAATGGGTTTGTGTGTGGGTGTGAGTGTGTGTGTGGGACTGAGAGTTCATATGTGTTTCAGAATGTGTGTGGGACATGTGTATGTGTGAGTGTGTGTGTGAGTGTAGACGTTTGTGTGGGATTGTGTGCATGGTGGTTTGCGTAGGTGTGAAAGTGTGTGTCAGAGTGAGTGTGTGTGTGGAAGTGTGTATTGGAGAGTGCCTGTGTGGGAAAGAGTGTGTGGGATTGATTTTGTGTGAGAGTGAATGTGTGTTTGAGTGTGTTTCTATGAGTGGGAGCGAGTGTGTGTGAGTGTGTTGGTGTGTGTGGGAGTGTGTATGGGATTGTGTGTGTGTGGGAATGGATGTGTGTGTGAGGTGTTGGTGTGAGTGTGTGGGGTGTGGGTGTGAGTGTGTGTGTGTGTGTGTAGGAGTAAGAATGAGTTTGTGTGTGAGAGTTTGTGTATTGGAGTGTATGTGTGTGAATGTGGAAGTTTGTGTAGGTGTGAGTGAGTGTGTGTGGGTATGAGGTGTTTGTGTGAGTGGGATTGGGTGTGTGTGTGAGAGTATGTGTTGAGTGAGTGTGTGGGAGTCTGTGTGGGATTGTGTTTGTGTGGGAGTTAATGTGTGTGTGAGTGTGTGTGTGGAGGTAAGTGAGTGTGTGTGTGTTGAAGTGAGAATGTGTGTGTGTGTTTATGTGTGTGTATTGGTGAGAGTGAGTGTATGCGTGTTTATGGGTGTGTGGGAGTGTGTTGAGGAGAGTGTATGTTCGAGTGTGTGTGGGTGTGAGCTTGTGGGTGTCTGTGTGCGATTGTGCTTGTTTGGGAGTTAATATGTGTGTGAGTGTGTTTGTGGGAGTGTGTGTATTGGACTGTTTGTGTGTATGTGTGAATATGTGTGTGGTATTGAGTGTTTGTGATAGTGAATGTGTGTGTATGTTTGTGTGTGTGAGAGTGTGTGTATTGGAGTGTATGTGTGTGAATGTGGTAGTTTGTGTAGGTGTGAGTGAGTGTGTGTGTGGGTATGAGGTGTTTGTGTGAGTGGGATTGGGTGTGTGTATGAGAGTATGTGTTGGAGTGAGTGTGTGGATGTCTGTGTGAGATTGTGTTTGTGTGGGAGTTAATGTGTGTGTGAGTGTGTGTGTGTGGAAGTAAGTGTGTGTGTGTGTTGAAGTGAGAATGTGTGTGTGTGTTTATGTGTGTGTATTGGTGAGAGTGAGTGTATGTGTGTTTATGTGTGTGTGTGGGAGTGTGGAGAGGAGAGTGTATTTTGAAGTGTGTGTGGGTGTGGGCTTGTGGGAATCTGTGTGCGATTGTGCTCGTTTGGGAGTTAATATGTGTATGAGTGTGTTTGTGGGAGTGTGTGTATTGGAGTGTTTGTGTGTATGTGTGAATATGAGTGTGTGTGGTATTGAGTGTTTGTGGTAGTGAATGTGTGTGTATGTTTGTGTGTGTGATAGTTTTGTGTGGAAGTGTGTGTGTGTTTGTGGGAGTGAGTGTGCATGTGAGAATGTGTAGGAATGAATGAGTGTGTGTATGTTTGTGAGTGGGGGACTATGTGTGTCAGAGAGAATGTGTGTGTGGGAGTGTGTATAGCCGAGTGTATGTGGGAATGTGGGTGTGAGACTGTGTGGGATTGTGTTTGTGTGGACGTGAATGAGTGTGACAGTGGGAGTGAGTGTGTGTGGGAATGTGTGTATGGGAGTGTGTGCGTTTGTGTGGGAGTGTGTGTAAGGGAGTGTGTGTGTGACAGAGATAGTTTGTGTGTGAGGGAATGAGTGTGTGTATGTGTGTGGATGTTTGTGTGGGAGTAAGAGTGTGTGTGTGTGGGAATGAGCATGTGTGTGTCTGGGAGTGAGAGTATTTGTGTGTGGGAGTGAGTGTGTATGTGGGAGTATGTGTATGGGAGTTTGTGTGTGAGTGATGTGTGTGTGTGGGTGTGCTTGTGGGAGTAAGTGTGTGTGAGTGTGTATGGGAGTGAGAATGTGTTTGTCGGGGCTGTGTGTGAGAGTGTGTGCATTGGAGTGTATGTGTGTGAATGTGGAAGTTTGTGTAGGTGTGAGTGAGTGTGTGTGTGGGTGTGAGTGTGTCTGTGTGCGTTGGATTGGGTGTGTGTGTGAGAGTCTGTTTGTGAGTAATTGTGTGGAGTCTGTGTGGGATTGTGTTTGTGTACGAGTTAATGTGTGTGTGAGTGAGAGTGTTTGTTTGAGTGGGATTGAGTGTCTATGTGGGAGTGTGTGTATGGGGGTGTTTGTGTGTCTGTGAGTGTGCGTGCGGAAGTAAGTGTGTGTGTGTTGGAGTGAGAATGTGTGTGTGTATGGGGGTGTTTGTGTGTATGTGAGTGTGCGTATGGAAGTGTGTGCGTGTGTTGGAGTGATAATGTGTGTGTGTGTGTATTGGTGGGAGTGAGTGTGTGTGTGTTTATGTGTGTGGGGGAGTGTATAGAGGAGAGTGTATGTTGGAGTGTGTGTGGCTGTGAGCATGTGGGAGTTTATGTGCGATTGTGCTTGTTTGGGACTTAATGTGTGTGTGCGAGTGGGAGTGAGTGTGTATGTGAGAGTGTATGTATGGGAATGTTTGTGTGTGTGTGTGTGCGTGAATGTGAGTGTGTTTTTGTGGTATTGGGTATTTGTGGGAGTGAGTGTGTATGTATGTTTGTGTGTGTTTGTGTTGGGATGAGTTTGTGATTGTGGGAGTGAGTGTGTTTGTGTGAGTCTCTGTAGGAATGAGTTTGTGATTCGGAGTGTGTGTGTGTGTGTGGAAGTGTGTATAGGAGAGTATCAGTGTGGGTGAGAGTGTGTGGGATTGTTTTTGTGTGGGAGTGAATTTGTGTGTGAGTGTGTTTGTATGAGTGGAGGTGAGTGTGTGTGTGTGTGTGGATGTTTGTGTGTGTGTGTGTTGTAGTGTGTTTGTAGGAATGAGTGTGTGTGTTTGTGTGGGAGTGTTTGTAGGAGACTGTGTGTTGGAGTGTGTGTGTGTGGGATTGTGTTTGTGTGGGAGTTAATGTGTGTGTGAGTGTGTTGGTGTGTGTGTGGGAGTGTGTATGGGATTGTGTATGTGTGGGAATGGATGTGTGTGTGAGAATGTGTTGGTGTGAGCGTGTGGGGTGTGGGTGTGAGTGGGCGTGTGTGTGTAGGAATAAGAGTGTGTTTGTGTGTGAGAGTGTGTGTATTGGAGTGTATGTGTGTGAATGTGGAAGTTTGTGTAGGTGTGAGTGAGTGTGTGTGTGGGTATGAGGTGTTTGTGTGAGTGGAATTGGGTGTGTGTATGAGAGTATGTGTTGGATTGAGTGCATGGGAGTCTGTGTGGGATTATGTTTGTGTGGGAGTTAATGTGTGTGTGAGTGTGTGTGTGGAAGTAAGTGTGTGTGTGTGTGTGTTGAAGTGAGAATGTGTGCGTGTTTATGTGTGTGTATTGGTAAGAGTGAGTGTATGTGTGTTTTAGTGTGTGTGGGAGTGTGTAGAGGAGAGTGTATGTTGGAGTGTGTGTGGGTGTGAGCTTGTGGGAGTCTGTGTGCAATTGTGCTTGTTTGGGAATTAATATGTGTATGAATGTGTTTGTGGGAGTGTGTATATTGGAGTGCTTGTGTGTATGTGTGAATATGAGTGTGTGTGGTATTGAGTGTTTGTGGTAGTGAATGTGTGTGTATGTTTGTGTGTGTGAGAGTTTGTGTGGAAGTGTGTGTGTGTTTGTGGGAGTGAGTGTGCATGTGAGAATGTTTAGGAATGAATGAGTGTGTGTATGTTTGTGAGTGGGGGACTGTGTGTGTCAGAGAGAATGTGTGTGTGGGAGTGTGTATAGGTGAGTGTATGTGGGAATGTGGGTGTGAGACTCTTTGTGGGATTGTGTTTGTGTGGATGTGAATGAGTGTGTCAGTGGGAGTGAGTGTGTGTGGGAATGTGTGTATGGGAGTGTGTGTGTTTGTGTGTGAGTGTGTGTGTGGGAGTGTGTGTAAGGGAGTGTGTGTGTGAGAGAGAGAGTTTGTGTGTGTGGGAATGAGTGTTTGAGTGTGTGGATGTTTGTGTGGGAGTAATAGTGTGTGTGTGTGGGAATGAGCATGTGTGTGTCTGGGAGTGAGTGTCTTTGTGTGTGGGAGTGAGTGTGTGTGTGGGAGTATGTGTATGGGAGTGTTTGTGTGTGAGTGATGTGTGTGTGGGTGTGCTTGTGGGAGTAAGTGTGTGTGAGTGTGTATGGGAGTGAGAATGTGTTTGTCGGGGATATGTGTGTTTGTGTGTGAGAGTGTGTGCATTGGAGTGTATGTGTGTGAATGTGGAAATTTGTGTAGGTGTGAGTGAGTGTGTGTGTGGGTGTGAGTGTGTCTGTGTGCGTGGGATTGGGTGTGTGTGAGTGAGAGTGTTTGTTTGAGTGGGATTGAGTGTCTATTTGGGAGTGTGTGTATGGGGGTCTTTGTGTGTATGTGAGTGTGCGTGTGGAAGTAAGTGTGTGTATGTTGGAGTGAGAATGTGTGTGTGTATGGGGGTGTTTGTGTGCATGTGAGTATACGTGTGGAAGTGTGTGTGTGTTGGAGTGAGAATGTGTGTGTGTGTGAGTGTGTGTATTGGTGGGAGTGAGTGTGTGTGTGTTTATGTGTGTGGGGGAGTGTATAGAGGAGAGTGTATGTTGGAGTGTGTGATGGTGTGAGCATGTGGGAATTTATGTGCGATTGTGCTTGTTTGGGACTTAATGTGTGTGTGAGAGTGGGAGTGAGTGTGTATGTGAGAGTGTATGTATGGGAGTGTTTGTGTGTGTGTGTGTGTGAATATGAGTTGTGTTTGTGGTATTGGGTATTTGTGGGAGTGAGTGTGTATGTATGTTTGTGTGTGTTTGTGTTGGTATGAGTTTGTGATTGTGGGACTGAGAGTTCATGTGTGTTTAAGAATGTGTGTGGGACATGTGTATGTGTGCGTTTGTGTGTGTGAGTGTAGACGTATGTGTGGGATTGTGTGCATGGTGGTTTGCGTAGGTGTGAATGTGTGTGTCAGAGTGAGTGTGTGTGTGGAAGTGTGTATTGGAGAGTGTCTGTGTGGGAGAGATTGTGTGCGATTGATTTTGTGTGAGAGTGAATTGTGTTTGAGTGTGTTTGTATGAGTGGGAGCGAGTGTGTGTGAGTGTGTTGGTGTGTGTGTGGGAGTGTGTATGGGATTGTGTGTGTGTGGGAATTGATGTGTGTGTGAGAATGTGTTGGTGTGAGAGTGTGAGGTGTGGGTGTGAGTGGGCGTGTGTGTGTAGGAGTAAGAGTGTGTTTGTGTGTTGGAGTGTGTGTATTGGAGTGTATGTGTATGAATGTGGAAGTTTGTGTAGGTGTGAGTGAGTGTGTGTTTGGGTAAGAGGTGTTTGTGTGAGTGGGATTGGGTGTGTGTGTGAGAGTATGTGTTGAGTGAGTGTGTGGGAGTCTGTGGGATTGTTTTTGTGTGGGAGTTAATGTGTGTGTGAGTGTGTGTGTGTGGAAGTAAGTGTGTGTGTGTTGAAGTGAGAATGTGTGTGTGTGTTTATGTGTGTGTATTGGTGAGAGTGAGTGTATGTGTGTTTATGTGTGTGTGGGAGTGTGTAGAGGAGAGTGTATTTTGGAGTGTGTGTGGGTGTGAGCTTGTGGGAGTCTGTGTGCGATTGTGCTTGTTTGGGAATTAATATGTATATGAGTGTGTTTGTGGGAGTGTGTGTATTGGAGTGTTTGTGTGTATGTGTGAATATGAGTGTGTGTGGTATTGAGTGTTTGTGGTAGTGAATGTGTGTGTGAGAGTTTGTGTGGAAATGTGTGTGTGTTTGTGGGAGTGAATGTGCATGTGAGAATGTTTAGGAATGAATGAGTGTGTGTATGTTTGTGAGTGGGGGACTGTGTGTGTCAGAGAGAATGTGTGTGTGGGAGTGTGTATAGGCGAGTGTATGTGGGAATGTGGGTGTGAGACTGTGTGGGATTGTGTTTGTGTGGATGTGAATGAGTGTGTCAGTGGGAGTGAGTGTGTGTGGGAATGTGTGTATGGAAGTGTGTGTGTTAGTGTGTGAGTGTGTGTGTGGGAGTGTGTGTAAGGGAGTGTGTGTGTGAGATAGAGAGTTTGTGTGTGAAGGAATGAGTGTGTGAGTGTGTGGATGTTTGTGTGGGAGTTAGAGTCTGTGTGTGTGTGGGGGGAATGAGCATGTGTGTGTCTGGGAGTGAGTGTGTTTGTGTGTGGGAGTGAGTGTGTGTGTGGGAATATGTGTATGGGAGTGTTTGTGTGTGAGTGATATGTGTGTGGGTGTGCTTGTAGAAGTAAGTGTGTATGAGTGTGTATGGGAGTGAGACTGTGTTTGTCGGGGGTGTGTGTGTTTGTGTGTGAGTGTGTGCATTGGAGTGTATGTGTGTGAATGTGGAAGTTTGTGTAGGTGTGAGTGAGTGTGTGTGTGGGTGTGAGTGTGTCTGTGTGCGTTGGATTGGGTGTGTGTGTGAGAGTCTGTTTGTGAGTAATTGTGTGGAGTCTGTGTGGGATTGTGTTTATGTACGAGTTAATGTGTGTGTGAGTGAGAGTGTTTGTTTGAGTGTGATTGAGTGTCTATGTGGGAGTGTGTGTATGGGGGTGTTTGTGTGTATGTGAGTGTGCGTGTGGAAGTAAGTGTGTGTGTGTGTTGGAGTGAAAATGTGTGTGTGTATGGGGGTGTTTGTGTGTATGTGAGTATGTATGTGGGAGTGTGTGTGTGTGTTGGAGTGAGAATGTGTGTGTGTGGTAGTGTGTGTTTTTGTGGGAGTGAGTGTGTGTGTGTTTATGTGTGTGGGGGAGTGTATAGAGGAGAGTGTATGTTGGAGTGTGTGTGGGTGTGAGCATGTGGGAGTTTATGTGCGATTGAGCTTGTTTGGGACTTAATGTGTGTGTGAGAGTGAGAGTTAGTGTGTATGTGAGAGTGTATGTATGGGAGTGTTTGCGTGTGTGTGTGCGTAAATATGAGTTTGTGTTTGTGGTATTGGGTATTTGTGGGAGTGAGTGTGTATGTATGTTTGTGTATGTTTGTGTTGGGATGAGTTTGTGATTGTGGGAGTGAGTGTGTTTGTGTGAGTCTGTGTAGGAATGAGTTTGTGAGTCGGAGTGTGTGCATGTGTGTGGAAGTGTGAATAGGAGAGTATCAGCGTGGGATAGAGTGTGTGGGATTGTTTTTGTGTGGGAGTGAATTTGTGTGTGAGTGTGTTTGTATGAGTGGAGGTGAGTGTGTGTGAGTGTGGGAGTGTGTGTGTGGAGGTTTGTGGGGGTGTGTGTGTGTTGTAGTGTGTTTTTAGGAATGAGTGTGTGTGTTTGTGTGGGAATGTGGGTAGGAGACTGTGTGTTGTAGTGAGTGTGTGTGGGATTGTGTTTGTGTGAGTGGGAGCGAGTTTGTGTGTTTGTGTTGGTGTGAGTGTGTATTTGAGTGTATGGGAATGTGTGTGTGGGAGTGAGTGAGTGTGTGCTTTTGATTGTGTATGGGAGGTGTGTGTATGTGGGAGTGTGTGGGAGTGAGTATGAGTGTATGAGATGTGTGAGGGAGTGTGTGTATAGGATTGTGTGTGTGGGATTGTGTGTGTCAGAGAGAATGTGTGTGTGGGAGTGTGTATAGGAGGATGTATGTGGGAGTGTGGGTGTGGGAGTGAGTGTGTGGATGTCTGTGTGGGATTGTGTTTGTGTGGATGTGAATGAGTGTGTGAGTGAGATTGTGTGAGTGGGTGTGAGTGTGTGTGTGTGGGAGTGAGTGTGTGAGAGTTTTTGTGTGTGTGGGAATGAGATTGTGTGTGGATGTTTGTGTGGGTGCAACAGTGTGTGTGTGTGGAAATGAGCATGTGTGTGTCTGGGAGTGAGTGTGTTTGTGTGTGTGTGTGTGTGTGGGAGTGAGTGTGTGTTTCTGTTTCTAAATGTGTGTGGGAAGCGTGTATGTGTGTGAGTGTGGAAGATTGTGTAGGAGTGTGTGTGTGGAGGTTTGTGTAGGTGTGTGAATGTGTGTGTGTGCTGGAGAGAATGTGTGTGTGTGTGTGTTTGTGTGAGTGAGAGTGAGTGTGTTTGTGGGAGTGTGTGTATGGGAGTGTTTGTATGTGTGTGTGTGAATATGAGTGTGTGTGTGGTATTGAGTGTTTGTGGGAGTGAGTTTGTGTGTATGTTTGTGTGCATGTGTGTGTGGGAATGAATGTGTGATTGTGGGAGTGAGTGTGTGTGAGTCTGTATTGGAATGAGTGTGTGTTGGTGTGAGTGCGTGTGTGGGACTGAGAATTCATGTGTGTTTCTGAATGTGTGCGGAACATGTGTATGTGTGAGTGTGTGTGTGTGTGTGTGAGTGTAGAAGATTGTGTGGGATTGTGTGCAAGGTGGTTTGTGTAGGTGTGAATGTGTGTGTGTCAGAGTGAGTGTGTTTATGTGGAAGTGTGTATAGGAGAGTGTCTGTGTGGGAGAGAGTGTGTTAGATTGTTTTTGTGTTTGTATGAGTGGGAGCGAGTGTGTGTGAGTGTGTTGATGTGTGTGTGGGAGTGTGTGTGGGGGAGGGGATGTTAGAATGTTTGTGTGTGAGGTGATGTGTGTGGGAGTAAGTGTGTGTGTGGGATTGTGTGTGTGTGGGAATGAATGTGTGTGAGCATGTGGGGTGTGGGTGTGAGTGGGCGTGTGTGTGTTGGAGTAAGAGTGTGTGAGAGTGAGTGTGTGTGTGGAAGTGTGTGTGTGTTTGTGGGAGTGAGTGTGCATGTGAGTGTGTGTAGGAATGAATAAGTGTGTGTATGTTTGTGTGTGGGGGACTGTGTGTGTGTGTAGAAGTGTGTGTCAGGGAGAATATGTGTCTGGGAGTGTGTATTGGAGAGTGTATGTGGGAGTGTGGGTGGGAGTGTATGTGGGAGTCTGTGTGGGATTGTGTTTGTGTGGGTGTGAATGTGTGTGTGAGCGAGTTTGTGTGAGTGGGAGTGAGTGTGTATGTGGGAATATTTGTATGGGAGTATGTGTGTTTGTGTGTGAGTTTGTGTGTGTGTGTTTGTGTGAGTGGCAGTGAATATGTGTTTAATGGAGTGTGGGTGTGAGAGAGTGTTTGTGTGTGAGGGAATGAGCATGTGTGTGTCTGGGTGTGAGTATGTTTGTGAGTGTGTGTGTATGTGGGAGTGTGTTTATGGGAGTATTTGTGTGTGTGTGTGTGTGTGTGTGAGTGTGTGTGTGTAGGAATTAGTGTGTGTGGGTGTGCTGTGGGAGTAAGTGTGTGTGAGTGTGTATTGGAGTGAGTATGTATGTGTCTGGGAGTGAGTGTGTTTGTGTGTGAGTGTGTTTGTATTGGAGTGTATGTGTGTGAATGTGGAAGTTTGTGTGGGTGTGAGTGAGTTTGTGTGAGTGGGATTGTGTGTGTGTGTGAGGGTGTGTGTATGGCAGTGAGTGTGTGGGTGTCTGTGTGGGATTGTGTTTGTGTGGGAGTTAATGTGTGTGTGAGTGTGTTTGTGTGAGTGTGTGTGTGTTTGTGTGGGAGAGTGCATGTGTGTGAGTGTTTATGTGTGTGTGTGGTGTGTATGGGTGTAAGTGTGTGGGGTGTTTGTGGGAGTTGTGTGTGGGGTTTTGTGTCTGTGGGAATGAATGTGTGTATGAGAGTGTGTGGGACGTGGGAGTGAGTGGGCATGTGTGTGTGGGAGTAAGAGTATCTGAGTGTGTGTGTGTTGGAGTAAGTGTGTGTTTGTGTGTGCAGGAGTGTGTGTGTTTTTGGGAGTGTGTTCATGTGATTGTGTGAAGGAATGTATGTGTCTGTATGTGTGTGTGTGAATGTGTGCAGGAGAGTGTGTGTGGGAGTGTTTGTGGGAGAAAGTGTGTGTAGGTGTGAGTGTGAGTATTGGAATGTGTGTGTATTGGAGTGTGCATTTGAGTGAGTGTGTGTACGTATGGGTGTGAGTGTGTTTGTGTGTGGGGGTGTGTGTGTGAAGGAAAGAACATGTGTGTGTGGAAATGTGTATAGGAGAGTGTATGTTGGAATGTGGACTTGGGAGTGAGTGTTTGGAGTTTGTGTGGGATTGTGTTTGTGTGGGTGAATGAGTGTGTGATTGTGTTTGTGAGTGGGAGTGAGTGTGTGTGTGTGGGAGGGTGTATGCGAGTGTGTCTGTGTGTGAGTATGTGTGTAGGAATGAGTATGTGTGTTGGAGTAAGTGTGTGTGTGTGCACGAATGAGCTTGTGTGTCTGTGAGAGTGTGTGTTTGTGTGTGTGAATGTGTCTATTGGAGTGTGTGTGTGGGTGTGAGTGTGCATGGAAGTGAGTGTGTGTTTATGTGTTTGTGTGTGGGGGACTATGTGTGTGTGGGTGTGTGTGTGTGAAGGAAAGAACATGTGTGTGTGGCAATGTGTATAGGAGAGTGTATGTTGGAATGTGGGCTTGGGAGTGAGTGTTTGGAGTCTGTGTGGGATTGTGTTTGTGTGGGAGTGAATGAGTGTGTGATTGTGTTTGTGAGTGGGAGTGAGTGTGTGTGTGTGGGAGGGTGTATGTGAGTGTGTCTGTGTGTGAGTATGTGTGTAGGAATGAGTATGTGTGTTGGAGTAAGTGTGTGTGTGTGCACGAATGAGCTTGTGTGTCTGTGAGAGAGTGTGTTTGTGTGTGTGAATGTGTCTATTGGAGTGTGTGTGTGGGTGTGAGTGTGCAGGGAAGTGAGTGTGTGTTTATGTGTGTGTGGGAGTGAGAGTGAGTGTTTGTTTCTGAATGTGTGTGGGAGATGTGTGTGTGAGTGTTGGTTAGTGTGGGAGTGTGTCAGGAAGTTTGTGAAGGTGTTAGTGAGTGTGTTTATGTGTGTGGGAGTGAGTGTGAGTGTATGTTTCTAAATGTGTGTGGGAGGCGTGTATGTGTGTGAGTGTGGAAGTTTGTGTCTGAGTGTTTGTGTAGGTGTGAGTGAGTGTGTCTGTGTGTGTGGGTATGAGTGTGTCTGTGTGTGTGTGCATGCCGGAGAGAATGTGTGTGTGAGTGTGTTTGTGTGAGTGGGAGTGAGTGTGTTTGTGGGAGTGTGTATGGGAGTGTGTGTGTGTGTGTGTGTGTGTGTGTGTGTGTGTGTGTGTGTGTGTGTGTGTGTGTGTGTGTGTGTGTGTGTGTGGTATTGAGTGTTTATGGGAGTGAGTGTGTGTGTATGTCTGTGTGCATTTCTGTGTGGGATGAGTGTGTGATTGTGGGAGTGAGTATGTATGAGTCTGTGTAGGAATGAGTTTGTGTGTTGGTGTGAGTGTGTGTGTGGGACTGAGAGTTCATTTGTGTTTATGAATGTGTGTGGGACATGTGTATGTGTGAGTGTGTGTGTGGGAGTGTAGACGTTTGTGTGGGATTGTGTGCATGGTGGTTTGCGTAGGTGTGAATGTGTGTGTGTCGGAGTGAGTGTGTGCGTGTGGAAGTGTGTATAGGAGAGTGCCTGTGTGGGAGAGAGTGTGTGGGTTTGTTTTTGTCTGAGAGTGAATGTGTGTTTGAGTGTGTTTGTATGAGTGGGAGCGAGTGTTTGTGAGTGTGTTGTTGTGTGTGTGGGAGTGTGTATGTGGGGGAGTGTGTGTGTGGTGATGTTTGTGTGAGCAAATGTGTGGGAGTGTGTGTGTGGGATTGTGTGTGTGCGGGAATGGATGTGTTTGTGAGAATGTGTTGGTGTGAGCGTGTGGGATGTGGGTTTGAGTGGGCGTGTGTGTGTGGGAGTAAGAGTGTGAGAGTGTGTGTGGGAGTGAGTGTGTGTGGAAGTGTGTGTGTGTTTGTGGGAGTGAGTGTGCATGTGAGTGTGTCTAGGAATGAATGAGTGTGTGTATGTTTGTGTGTGGTGCACTGTGTGTGTATGATTGTGTGTCAGAGAGAAAGTGTGTGTGGGAGTGTGTATAGGAGAGTGTATGTGGGAGTGTGGGTGTGGGAGTCTGTGTGTGATTGTGTTTGTGTGGGTGTGAATGAATGTATGAGTGAGTTTGTGTGAGTGCGAGTGAGTGTGTGTGTGCGAATGTTTGTATGAGAGTGTGTAGAGGAGATTAAATGTTGGACTGTGTTTGTGTAGGAATAAGTGTGTGTGAGTGTGAGTATGTAGTGAGTGTGTGAGGAGTGTGTGTTGGAGTGAGTGTGCATGCATGTTTCTGAATGTGAGTGGGAGGTATGTATGTGGGAGTGTGTGTGGAAGTTTGTGTAGGTGTGAATGTGTGTGTGAGTGTGTGTATGGGAGTGTGTAGGAAGTGTGTGGGTGTGCTTGTGGAAGTAAGTGTGTGTGGAAGTTTGTGTAGATGTGAATATGTGTGTGTGTGTGTGTGTGTGAGTGTGTATATGGGAGTGTTTGCATGTGTGTGAGTGTGTGTGTGTCAGGGTAAGTGTGTGTGAGTGTGTGTGGGAGTGAGAATGTGTGTGTCTGGGAGTGAGTGTGTTTGTGTGTGTATGTGTATTGAAGTGAGAATGTGGCGTGTTTATGTGTGTGTGAGTGTGTGCATTGGTGGGAGTGAGTGTATGTGTGTTTATGTGTGTGTGGGAGTGTGTGTTCGATTGTACTTGTTTGGGAGTTAATGTGTGTTTGAGAGTATGTTTGTGGGAGTGTGTGTCTAAGAGTGTTTGTGCATGTGAATATGAGTGTGTGTGGTATTGAGTGTTTGTGGGAGTGAGTGTGTATGTATGTTTGTGTGTGTGTGTGGGGGAGTGAATGTGTGTGGAAGTGTGTGTGTTTGTGGGAGTGAGTGTGCATGTGAGTGTGTGTAAGAATGAATGGGTGTGTGTATGTTTGTGTGTGGGGACTGTGTGTGTATGGGAGTGAGTGTGTGTGGAAGTGTGCATGTTTGTGGGAGTGAGTGTGCATGTGAGTGTATGTAAGGATGAATGGGTGTGGGGACTGTGTTTGTGTTTGGGGACTGTGTTTGTGTAGGAGTGTGTGTGTCAGAGAGAATGTGTATGTGTGGGAGTGTTTATAGGAAAGTGTATGTGAGAGTGTGGGTGTGAGAGTCTGTGGGATTCCGTTTGTATGGATGTGAATGAGTGTGTGAGTGGGTTTGTGTGAGTGGGAGTGAGTGTGTGTGTGGGAATGTGTGTATGGGTGTGTGTGTGTTTGTGTGTGAGTTTGTGTGTTGAGTGGCAATGAGTGTGTGTGAGGGAGTGTATGTAAGGGAGTGTGTGTGAGAGAGAGAGTTTGTGTATGAGGGAATGAGTGTGTGTGTGGATGTTTGTGTTGGAGTAAGAGTGTGTGTGTGTAATAATGAGCATGTGTGTGTCTGGGAGTGACTGTTTTTGTGTGTGGGAGTGAGTGTGTGTGGGAGTATGTGTATGGGAGTGTTTGTGTGTGTGTGAGTGTGTGTGTCAGTGTGCCTGTGGGAGTAAGTGTGTGTGAGTGTGTATGGGAGTGAGAATTTGTTTGTCGGGGGTGTGTGTGTTTGTGTGTGAGAGTATGTATTGGAATGTATGTGTGTGAATGTGTAAGTTTGTGTAGGTGTGAGTGAATGTGTGTGTGGGTGTGAGTGTGTTTGTGTGAGTGGGATTGGGTGTGTGCGTGAGGGTGTGTGTGTGGGAGTGATCATGTGGAGTCTGTGTGGGATTGTGTTTGTGTGCAAGTTAAAGTGTGTGTGGGTGTGTTTGTGTGAGTGGGATTGAGTGTGTGTATGGGGTGTTTGTGTGAATGTGAGTGTGCATGTGGAAGTAAGTGTGTGTGTGTTGGAGTGAGAATGTGTGTGTGTATGAGTGTGTGTATTGGTGGGAGTGAGTGTGTGTGTGTTTGTGTGGGGGAGTGTATAGAGGAGAGTGAATGTTGGAGTGTGAGTGTATGGAAGTTTGTGTGCGATTGTGCTTGTTTGGGAGTTAATGTGTGTGAGTGGGAGTGAGTGTGTATGTGGGAGTGTATGTATGGGAGTGTTTGTGTGTGTGTGAATATGAGTGTGTGTGTGTTTGTGATATTGAGTGTTTGTGGGAGTGAATATGTGTGTATGTTGGTGTGTGTGTTGGAATGAGTGTGTGATTGTGGGAGTGTGTGTGTGAGTCTGTGTAGGAATGAGTTTGTGAGTCAGTTTGAGTGTGTGTGTGTGTGGAAGTGTGTATAGGAGAGTATCAGTGTGGGAGAGAGTGTGTGGGATTGTTTTTGTGTGAGAGTGAATTTGTGTGTGAGTGTGTTTGTATGAGTGGGAGAGTGTGTGTGTGGAAGCTGGTGTAGGTGTGGTGTGTTGGAGTGTGTTTGCGTGTTTGTAGGAATGATTGTGTGTGTTTGTTTGTGTGGGAGTGTTTGTAGGAGACTATGTGTTGGAGTGAGTGTGTGTGGGATTCTGTTTGTGAGCGGGAGCGAGTGTATGTGTTTGTGTTGGAGTGAGGGTGTATTTGAGTATATGGGAATGTGTGTGTGGGAGTGAGTGTGAGTGTGAGTGTGTGTTTTTGATTGTGTGTGGGAGGTTTGTGTATGTGGGTGTGTGTGGGAGTGAGTATGAGTGTGTGGGAGATGTGTGTGAGGGAGTGTATATATGGGATTGTGCGTGTGTCGGATTGTGTGTGTGTGTGGGAGTGTGTATAGGAGAGTGTATGTGGGAGTATGGGTGTGGGAGTGAGTGTGTGGAAGTCTGTGTGGGATTGTGTTTGTGTGGATGTGAATGAGTGTGTAAGTTAGCGTGAGTGGGAGTGAGTGTGTGTGGGAGTGTGTGTGTGAGTTTTTGTGTGTGTTTGTGGGAATGAGAGTGTGGGTGTCTGGGATGATTGTGTTTGTGTGTGTGTGTGGGTGTGAGTGAGTGTTTATCTGTGTGTGGGATTGAGTGTGTGTGTGGGAGTGTGCGTATGGCAGTGTGTTTGTGTGTGTGAGTGTGTGTATTGGAGTGTATGTGTGTGGGTGTGAGTGTGTGTGGGAGTGAGTGTGTGTTTATCTGTGTGTGGGATTGAGTGTGTGTGTGGGAGTGTGCGTATGGCAGTGTGTTTGTGTGTGTGAGTGTGTGTATTGGAGTGTATGTGTGTGGGTGTGAGTGTGTGTGGGAGTGAGTGTGTGTATTTATGTGTGTGTGGGAGTGAGTGTGAGTGTATGCTTCTAAATGTGTGTGGGAGGCGTGTATGTGTGTGAGTGTGGAAGTTTGTGTCTGAGTGTTTGTGTAGGTGTGAGTGAGTGTGTGTGTGTGTGGGTATGAGTGTGTCTGAGTGTTTGTGTAGGTGTAAGTGAGTGTGTGTGGGTATGAGTGTGTCTGTGTGTGTGTGTGTGCCGGCTAGAATGTGTGTGTGAGTGTGTTTGTGTGAGTGGGAGTGAGTGTGTTTGTGGGAGTGTGTATGGGAGAGTTTGTGTGTGTGTGTGTGAATATGAGTGTGAGTGTGTGTGTGTGTGTGTGTGTGTGTGTGTGTGTGTGTGTGTGGTATTGAGTGTTTATGGGAGTGAGTGTGTGTGTATGTCTGTGTGCATTTCTGTGTGGGAATGAGTGTGTGATTGTGGGAGTGAGTATGTATGAGTCTGTGTAGGAATGAGTTTGTGTGTTGGTGTGAGTGTGCGAGTGGGACTGAGAGTTCATTTGTGTTTCTGAATGTGTGTTGGACATGTGTATGTGTGAGTGTGTGTGTGGGAGTGTAGACGTTTGTGTGGGATTGTGTGCATGGTGGTTTGCGTAGGTATGAATGTGTGTGTGTCGGAGTGAGTGTGTGTGTGTGGAAGTGTGTATAGGAGAGTGTCTGTGTGGGAGAGAGTGTGTGGGTTTGTTTTTGTCTGAGAGTGAATGTGTGTTTGAGTGTGTTTCTATGAGTGGGAGCGAGTGTGTGTGAGTGTGTTGGTGTGTGTGTGGGAGTGTGTATGTGGGGGAGTGTGTGTGGTGATGTGTGTGTGAGCAAATGTGTGGGAGTGTGTGTGTGGGAGTGTGTGTGTGGGAATGGATGTGTTTCTGAGAATGTGTTGGTGTGAGCGTGTGGGATGTGGGTTTGAGTGGGTGTGTGTGTGTGGGAGTAAGAGTGTGAGAGTGTGTGTGGGAGTGAGTGTGTGTAGGAGTGTGTGTGTATTTGTGGGAGTGAGTGTGCATGTGAGTGTGTCTAGGAATGAATGAGTATGTGTATGTTTGTGTGTGGGGCACTGTGTGTGTAGGAGTGTGTGTGTCAGAGAGAAAGTGTGTGTGGGAGTGTGTATAGGAGAGTGTATGTGGGAGTGTGGGTGTGGGAGTCTGTGTGGGATTGTGTTTGTGGGTGTGAATGAGTGTATGAGCGAGTTTGTGTGAGTGCGAGTGAGTGTGTGTGTGGGATTGTTTGTACGGGAGTGTGTAGAGGAGATTAAATATTGGACTGTGTGTGTGGGTGTGAGCGTGTGGGAGTCTGAGTGTGATAGTGCTTGTTTGGGAGTTAATGTGTGTGTGAGTGTGTTTGTGTGAGTGAGAGTGAGTGGCTTTGTGGGAGTATGTGTATGGGAGTGTTTGTGTGTGTGAACATGAGTGTATGTGTGTGTGTTTGTGTGAGTGAGAGTGAGTGTGTTTGTGGGAGTGTGTGAATGTGAGTGTTTGTGTGTGTGTATGAATATGAGTGTATGTGTGTTTGTATTATTGAGTGTTTGTGGTAGTGAGTGTGTGTATGTTTGTGTGTGTGGGTATGAGCGTGTGATTGTGGGAGTGAGTGTGTGTTTGAGTCTATGTAGGAATGAGTTTGTGAGTTGGTGTGAGTGTATGTGTGTCAGAGTTAGTGCGTGTGTGTGGAAATGTGTATAGGAGAGTGTCTGTGGGAGTGAGTGTGTGAGATTGTTTTTGTGTGTTAGTGAATGTGTGTGTGAGTGTGTTTTTATGAGTGAGAGTGAGCGTGTGTGAGTGTGGGAGTGTGTGTGTGGGAGTGTGTGTGTGTGGGAGAGGGCATGTGTGTGAGTGTTTATGTGTGTGTGGTGGTGTGTATGGGGGTAATTGTGTGGAGTGTTTGTTTGTGGGAGTTGTGTGTGGGATTGTGTGTGTGTGGGAATAAATGAGTGTATGAGAGTGTGTTGGTGTGAGCATGTAGGGTATGGGAGTGAGTGGGCATGTGTGTGGGAGTAAGAGTGTGTGTGTTGGAGTGAGTGTGTGTTTGTGTATGCAGGAGTGTGTGTGTTTTTGGGAGTGAGTGTTCATGTGATTGTGTGTAGGAATGAGTGTGTGTGTGTTTGTGTGTGTGTGTGTGAATGTGTCCAGGAGTGTTTGTGTGGGAGTGTATTTGTGGGAGAGAGTATGTGTAGGTGTGAGTATGAGTATTGGAGTTTGTGTGTATTGGAGTGTGCATTGGAGTGAATGTGTGCGTGGAGGTGAGTGTGAGTGTGTGTTTGTGAATGTGTGTTGGAGGTGTCTGTGTGTGAATGTGGAAGTTTGTGTAGGTGTGAGTGAGTGTGTGTGTAGGTGTGAGTATGTTTGTGTATGGGGATTATATGTGTGTGGGAGTGAATGTGTGTTTGTGGGAGTGAGTGTGCATGTGAGTGTGTGTAGGAATGAATGTGTGTATGTTTGTGTGTGGGGACTGTGTGTAGGAGTGTGTGTCAGAGAGAATGTGTGTGTTGGAGTGTGTATAGGAGAGTGTATGTGGGAGTGTGGGTGTGGGAGTCTGCGTGGGATTGTGTATGTGTGGGTATGAATGAGTGTGTGAGTGAGTTTGTGTGAGTGGGAGTGAGTGTGTGTGTGTGTGTGTGTGGGAATGTTTGTTTTGGAGTGTGTTTGTGTGTGAGTTTGTGTGAGTGGCAGTGAGTGTGTGTATGGGAGTGTGTGTGAGAGAGTTTGTGTGTGGAGGAATGAGTGTGTGTGTGGATGTTTGTGTGGAAGTAAGAGTGTGTGTGTGTGAAAATGAGCATGTGTGTGTCTGGGAGTGAGTGTGTGTGTAGGAATTAGTGTGTGTGTGGGTGTGTCGTGGGAGTAAGTGTGTGTGAGTGTGTATGGTAGTGAGTGCATGTGTGTGTCTGTGAGTGAGTGTGTTTGTGTGTGAGAGAGTGTGTGTATTGGAGTGTATGTGTGTGAATGTGGAAGTTTGTGTAGGTGTGAGTGTGTCTGTGAGTGTGAGTGTGTGTGTGAGAGTGTGTGTGGGAGTGAGTGTGGGATTGTGTTTGTGTGGGAGTTAATGTTTGTGTGAGTGTTTGTGTGACTGTGAGTGTGGGAGCGTGTGTATAGGGGTGTGTGTGTGTGTTGGAGTGAGAATGTGTGTGTTTTTATGTGTGTGTGTGAGTATGTGTATTGGTGGGAATGAGTGTGTGTGTTTATGGGTGTGTGGGAGCGTGTAGAGGAGAGTGTATGTTGGAGTGTGTGTGGGAGCGAGTGCACATGCATGTTTCTGAACGTGTGAGGGAGGTATGTATGTGGGAGTGTTGTGTGTGTGTGTGGAAGTTTGTGTGGGAGTGTGTGTGGAAGTTTGTGTAGGTGTGATTGTGTGTGTGTGGGTGTGTGTATGGGAGTGTTTGTGTGTGTATAGGAATTAGTGTGTGTGGGACTAAGTATGTGTGAGTGAGTATGGGAGTGAGAATGTATGTGTCTAGGAGTGTGTGTTTGTGTGTGTGTTTGTGAATGTGGAAGTTTGTGTAGGTGTGAGTGATTGTGTTTGTGTGTGTGAATATGTGTATTGGAGTGTTTGTTGAGGTTTGTGTATAAGTGAGTGTGTGTTGGAGTGAGTGTGTTTGTGTGGGAGTGAGTGTGTTAGTGTGGGAGTGAGTGTGTGTGTGTGAGTGGGAGTGTTTGTGTGAGGGAGTGTGAGTATGGAAGTTTGTATAGATGTGTGTGTTTTGGTGTTTGTGTGTTTGTAGGAATGAGTGTGTGTGTTTGTGTGATTGGGAGTGTCTGTAGGAGAGTGTGTGTTGGAGTGAATGTGTGTGCGATGGTGTTTGTGTGAGAGAGTGAGTGTATGTGTGTGTATGGGAGTCTACCTGGGAGTACGTGTTTGGGTGTGTGTGAGAGTCTTTGTTAGGGAGTGTGTCTGGGAGTAAGTGTGTGTGTGCGTGTGTGTAGAGAGCAGGTGTGCATGTGGGAGAGTGTGTGTAGGCATAAGTGTGTTTGTGTGTGTATTGGTGTGTGGACATTTGTACGGGAGTGTGTGTGTGGGTGTGAGTGTGTAGCAATGAGTGTGTGTGGGTGTGAGTCCGTTGTAAGTGTGTGAGGAGTGTGTGTGTGGGAGTGAGTGTGCATGCATGTTTCTGAATGTGAGTGGGAGTTGTATATGTGGGAATGTGTGTGTGGAAGTTTGTGTAGGAGTAAATGCATGTGTGAGTGTGTGTATGGGAGTGTTTGTGTGTGTGTTAGTGTGTAGGAATTGGTGTGTGTGTGGCTGTGCTTGAAGGAGTAAGTGTGTCTGTAGGTTTGTGTAGGTGTGAATGTGTGTGTGTGGGAATGAGTGTGTGTTTGTGGGGTTGTGAGAGAATATGTGGGATTGTGCGTGTGTGTGTGTGAGTCTGTTGGCGTGTGTGGAAGTGTGTGCATTTGTGTGTGTGGGAGCAAGTGAGTGTGTATGTGGGAATGTGTATAGAGTGAGTGTGTTGGTGTGTGCGGGTGTGAGTGTACATGTTTCTGCGTGTGTGGGAGTGAACTCGCGCGTGTGTGTTGTGTTGGATTAAGTGTGTGAGAGTGTGTGTGGGAGTGGGTGTGTGTTTGTGGGGTTGTGAGAGAATATGTGAGATTGTGTGTGTGTGTGTGTGTGTGTGTGTGTGTGAGTCTGTTGGTGTGTGTGAAAGTGAGTGCGTTTGTGTGTGTGGGAGCAAGTGAGTGTGTGTGTGTGTGGGAATGTGTATAGAGTGAGTGGGTTGGTGTGTGAGGGAGTGAGTGTACATGTTTCTGTGTGTGTGGGAGTGAACGCGCGTGTGTGTGATTATGTATGTTAGAGTGTGTAGGAGTTTGCGTTGGATTAAGCGTGTGAGAGTGTGTGTGAGAATGAGCGTGTGTGTGTGTGGGAGTGAGCATGTGTGTGTGTGTTTGTGTATGTGGGAGTTTGTGTTCGAATATGTGGGAGTGAGTGTGTGTGTGTGGGAGTGAGCGTGTGTATGTGTGGGAATGAGCATATGTGTTTGTGTTTGTGTGGGAGTGAGTGTGTACATGTGGGAGTGTGTGTGTAGGTGAGAATGTGTGAGTGTAGGAGTGAGTGTGTGTGAGTTTCTGGGAGTGTTTGTGTGGGAAACTGTGTAGGAGTGTTTGTGTGAGTAGGTGCAGGTGTGTGTGGGGGTGAGTGTCGGTGTGTGTTTCTGGGTGCGTGTTGGAGTGAGTGTGTGTGGCAGTTTATGTAGCAGTGAGTGTGGAGTGTATTTGTGGGGTGGGAGAGAATATGTGGGATTGTGTGTGTGAGTGTGTTGGTGTGTGTGGAAGTGAGTGTGTTTGTGTGTGTGGGAGCAAGTGAGTGTGTGTGTGTATGTGTGTGTTTGTGTGTGCGTGAGTGTGTATAGTGTGAGTGTATTGGTGTGCGGGAGTGAGTGTACATGTTTCTCAGTGTGTGGGAGTGAACGCGTATGTGTGTGTGTGATTGTGTGTATTAGTGTGTGTAGGAGTCTGTTGGAGTAAGTCTGTGAGAGTGAGAGTGTTTGTGTGGGGGGAGTGAGTGTGTGTGTGTGTGTGGGAGAGAATGTTTGTGGGTTTGAGCACATGCATGTGAGAGATTGAGTGTGTGGGAGTGAGTGTGTTTGGCAATGAGTGTGAGTGTTTATAGTGTGTGTGTTTGTGTTTGTGTGTCCGAGTGTGTGTGGGAGAGTGTGTGGGAGAGAGTGTGTGAGTGATTTTGTGAGAAGTGAGTGTGTGTGTCAGTGTGTGGGATTGTGTGTAGGAGTGAATGTGTGTGTGAGTGTTTGTGTGAATAGGAGTGAGTGTACATGTGTGCGAGGGAGTGAGAGTGCCTGTGTGGGCGTGTGTGTGAGTTGGAGTGAGCGTATGTGTGGAAGTGTGTGTGTGTGAGAGAATGTGTTTCTGAGTTTATGTGGGTGAATGTGTGTGTGTGTGTGTGCAGTAGAGAATGTGTGAGTGGGAATGAGTGTGTGTTTGTGGGTGTGTGAGAGAATGTGTGGGATTGTGTGTGTGAGTGTGTTGGCGTGTGTGGAAGTGAGTGTGTTTGTGTGTGTGGGAGCAAGTGAGCAAGTGTGAGTGTGTTTGTGTGTGTGTGTGGGACTGTGAATAGAGTGAGTTTGTTGGTTTGTGGGAGTGTGTGTACGTGTTTCTGAGTGTGTGGGAGCAAATGAGCGCATGTGTGGGATTGTGTGTGTGGGAATGAATGTGTGAGTGGGAGAGAGCATGGAAGAGTGTGTTTCTGCATGCGTTTGGGAGTGTGTGTGTGGAAGTTTGTGTTGGAGTAAGTGTGTTAAAGTGAGCATATGTGCGTGTGTGGGAGTAAGTGTGTGTGTGAGTTTGTGGTGGAGTGTGTGGGAGTGAGCATGTGTGTGTGTGAGTTTGTGTTCGAGTAAGTGTGTGGGAGTGAGAGTATGTATGGAAGTGAGCATGTTCGTGTGTGGGTGAGCGAGTGTGTGTGGGAGAGTGTGTGTGAGAGATTATGTTTGGAGTGAGTGTGTGTGTCAATGTGCAGATTGTATGTGTAGGTGTGAATGTGTGTGAGTGTTTGTGTGTGTGGGAGTGAGTGTGTGTGTGTGGGAGTGAGCATGTGTGTGTGTGTGGGAGTGAGCATCTGAGTGTGTGAGTTTGTGTTGGAGTTAGTGTGTAGGAATGAGAGTGTGTGTGCATGGGCATGAGCATGTGTGGGTGTTGGAATGTGTGTGAGAGTGTGTGTGGACATGCCTGTGGGATTGTTTTTGTGGGACTGATTGTGTGTATGTGTGTGTCTGAGTGTCTGTGGGAGAGTGTGTGTGAGTGATTTTGTTTGGAGTGAGTGTGTGTGTCAATGTGCAGATTGTGTGTGTACGAGTGAATGTGTGTGTGAGTGTTTGTTTGTGTGGGAGTGAGTGTGCGTGTGTGGGAGTGTGTGTATGTTGGAGTCAGCATGTGTGTGGGAGTGAGTGTGTGTGGGTGAATGTTTGTGTGTGGGAGTGTGAGTGTGTCTGTGTCTGCATGCATGTGGGAGCTTGTGTGGGAGTGAGCATATGTGTGTTAGTGTGTGTTGGAGTAAGTGTGTGGGAGTGAGAGTGTGTGTGTGGGAATGGGTGTGTGTGAGTTTGTGTTGGATTAGTGTGTGGGAGTGAGCATGTGTGGGTGTGTGAGTTTGTGTGGGAGTGAGAGTGTGTGTGTTTGTGTGTGGGGAGCCAGTATGTGTGTGGGTGTGAGTGTGTGTATGGGTGTAAGTGTGTATAGTGTGCGTGTGTGCATTGGAGAGTGTGTGTGTAGGAGCGTGTGTGTGTGGGAGAGGATGTGTTTGGGATTCTGTGTGTGTGGGATTGTGTGTGGGAATGAATGTGTGTGTGTCTGTGTGCGTGGGAGTAAGTGTGTTCATTTTTCAGAGTGCATGTGGGAGTGTGTGTGTGGGAGTGAGTGTGCATGCATGTTTCTGAATGTGAG
Source organism: Narcine bancroftii (assembly GCF_036971445.1). Lineage (NCBI taxonomy): Eukaryota > Metazoa > Chordata > Chondrichthyes > Torpediniformes > Narcinidae > Narcine > Narcine bancroftii. The sequence continues at coordinate 64,108,452 of NC_091476.1, read as the reverse complement.
TGGGAGTTGTATATGTGGGAATGTGTGTGTGGAAGTTTGTGTAGGAGTAAATGCGTGTGTGAGTGTGTGTATGGGAGTGTTTGTGTGTGTGTTAGTGTGTAGGAATTGGTGTGTGTGTGGCTGTGCTTGTAGGAGTAAGTGTGTCTGTAGGTTTGTGTAGGTGTGAATGTGTGTGTGTGTGTGTCTGTGTGTGGGAGAGTGTGTGTAGGAGCGTGTGTGTGTGGGAGAGGATGTGTGTGGGATTCTGTGTGTGTTGGATTGTGTGTGGGAATGAATGTGTGTGAGTGTCTGTGTGCGTGGGAGTAAGTGTGTTCATTTTTCAGAGTGCATGTGGGAGTGTGTTTGTGGGAGTTTGTGTGTGTGGTAGTTTATGTGGGAGTGAGTGTGGAGTGTATTTGTGGGGGTGTGTGTGAGTGTGTTTGTAAGTGAGTAAGTGGGAGTGAGTGTGTGTTTGTGGGGGTGTGAGAGAATGTGTGAGATTGTGTGTGGGAATGAACATGTGTGTTTGTGTGCGTGGGAGTATGTATGTGTGGGTTTGTTTGTGTAGGAGTGAATGTGTGTGTGTGTTTGTGTGAGTATTAGCGTGTGTGTGTGTGGGAATGACGGTGTGTGTGTTTCAGAGTGCATGTGGGATTTTGTATTGGAGTAAGTGTGTGGGTTAACATGTGTGTGTGTGGGAGTGTGTGTGTGGAAGTGAGTTTGTGTGTGGGAGCGAGTGTGTGTGTAAGTGAGTGTGTATGTATTTCTGAGTGCGTGTGGGAGTGAGTGTGTGTGGACTTGTGTTTGTTGGGTGTAAGTATGTGTGAGTGAATATTTGTCAGAGTGTGTGTGGGAGTGAGGGTGTATGTTTCTGAGTGTATGTGTGTTGGAGTGTTTGTGTGTATGAATGCTTGTGTGCATAGGAGTGTGTGTGTTTCTGTGAGTGTGTGGGGAGTGAGCATGTGTTTGTGTGGGAGTGAGTGTGTGTATATGGGTTTGTTAGTGAATGTGTGGCATTGTGTGTGTGGGAGTGAGTGTATTTGTGTGTGGGAGCAAGTGAATGTGTGTGTGAGATTGAGTGTGTTTGTGTGTGTGGGAGTGCGTATAGTGTGAGTGTGTTGGTGTGTGTGTGGGAGTGTGTATAGTGTGAGTGTGTTGGTGTGTGTGTATAGTGTGAATGTGTTGGTGTATGTGGGAGTGAGTGTACTTGTTTCTGAGTGTGTGTATGAGTGATCACACATCTGTGTGAGATTGTGTGTGTCTGGGAGTGAATGTATGATTGTGTTTGTGTGAGCAATTGTTTTTGTGGGAGTGTGTGTTTCTGCATGCATGTGGGAGTGTGTGTGGAAGTGAGCATGTGTGTATTAATGTGTGAGTGGGTATGTGTGTGTTAGTGTGTGTGGAAGTGAGCATATGTGCATGTGTTGGAGTAAGTGTGTGGGAGTGAAAGTGCATGTGTGTGGGAGAGAGTGAGTGTGAGTGTTGGAATGTGTGTGAGAGTGTGTGTGAACATGTCTGTGGGATTGTTTGTGTGGGAGTGAGTGTGTGTATGTGTGCGGGAGTGAATGTGTGTGTGATTGTGTTTGTAGGAGTGAGTCTGTTTGTGGGAGTGAGTGTGTGTGTCTGAGTGTGTGTGGGAGAGTGTGTGGAAGAGTGTGTGGGAGTGATTTTGTGAGGAGTGAGTGTGTGTGTCAATGTGTGGATTGTGTGTAGGAGTTAATGTGTGTGAGTGTTTGTGTGAGTAGAAGTGAGTTTGCATGTGTGGGAGGGAGTGAGTGTGTGTGTGGGAGTGTGTGTGTGTTGGAGTGAGCATGTGTGTGGGAGTGAGTGTGTGTGAGTGAATGTGTTTCTGATTTTGTGCGGGTGAATGTGTGTGTGTGTGTGTGTGTCTGTGTGTGTGGGAGAGTGTGTGTGTAGGAGTGTGTGTGTGTGGGAGAGGATGTGTGTGGGTTCTGTGTGCGTGGGATTGTGTGTGGGAATGAATGTGTGTGAGTGTCTGTGTGCGTGGGAGTAAGTGTGTTCATTTTTCAGAGTGCATGTGGGAGTGTGTGTGTGGGAGTTTGTGTGTGTGGTAGTTTATGTGGGAGTGAGTGTGGAGTGTATTTGTGGGGGTGTGTGTGAGTGTGTTTGTAAGTGAGTAAGTGGGAGTGAGTGTGTGTTTGTGGGGGTGTGAGAGAATGTGTGAGATTGTGTGTGGGAATGAACATGTGTGTTTGTGTGCATGGGAGTATGTATGTGTGGGTTTGTTTGTGTAGGAGTGAATAGGTGTGTGTGTGTTTGTGTGAGTATTAGCGTGTGTGTGTGGGAATGACGGTGTGTGTGTTTCAGAGTGCATGTGGGATTTTGTATTGGAGTAAGTGTGTGGGTTAACATGTGTGTGTGGGAGTGTGTGTGTGGAAGTGAGTTTGTGTGTGGGAGCGAGTGTGTGTGTAAGTGACTGTGTATGTATTTCTGAGTGCGTGTGGGAGTGAGTGTGTGTGTCAGTTTATGTGGGAGTGAGTGTGGACTTGTGTTTGTTGGGTGTAAGTATGTGTGAGTGAATATTTGTCAGAGTGTGTGTGGGAGTGAGGGTGTATGTTTCTGAGTGTGTGTGTGTTGGAGTGTTTGTGTGTATGAATGTTTGTGTGCATAGGAGCGTGTGTGTTTCTGTGAGTGTGTGGGGAGTGAGCATGTGTTTGTGTGGGAGTGAGTGTGTGTATATGGGTTTGTTAGTGAATGTGTGGCATTGTGTGTGTGAGAGTGAGTGTATTTGTGTGTGGGAGCAAGTGAATGTGTGTGTGAGATTGAGTGTGTTTGTGTGTGTGGGAGTGTGTATAATGTGAGTGTGTTGGTGTGTGTGTGGGAGTGTGTATAGTGTGAGTGTGTTGGTGTGTGTGTATAGTGTGAATGTGTTGGTGTATGTGGGAGTGAGTGTACTTGTTTCTGAGTGTGTGTATGAGTGATCACACATCTGTGTGAGATTGTGTGTGTCTGGGAGTGAATGTATGATTGTGTTTGTGTGAGCAATTGTTTTTGTGGGAGAGTGTTTCTGCATGCATGTGGGAGTGTGTGTGGAAGTGAGCATGTGTGTATTAATGTGTGAGTGGGTATGTGTGTGTTAGTGTGTGTGGAAGTGAGCATATGTGTGTGTGTTGGAGTAAGTGTGTGGGAGTGAAAGTGCATGTGTGTGGGAGAGAGTGAGTGTGAGTGTTGGAATGTGTGTGAGAGTGTGTGTGAACATGTCTGTGGGATTGTTTGTGTGGGAGTGAGTGTGTGTATGTGTGTGGGAGTGAATGTGTGTGTTATTGTGTTTGTAGGAGTGAGTCTGTTTGTGGGAGTGAGTGTGTGTGTCTGAGTGTGTGTGGGAGAGTGTGTGGTAGAGTGTGGGAGTTATTTTGTGAGGAGTGAGTGTGTGTGTCAATGTGTGGATTGTGTGTAGGAGTTAATGTGTGTGAGTGTTTGTGTGAGTAGAAGTGAGTGTGCATGTGTGGGAGGGAGTGAGTGTGTGTGTGGGAGTGTGTGTGTGTTGGAGTGAGCATGTGTGTGGGAGTGAGTGTGTGTGTCTGTGTGTGTGGGAGAGTGTGTGTGTAGGAGCGTGTGTGTGTGGGAGAGGATGTGTGTGGGATTCTGTGTGTGTGGGATTGTGTGTGGGAATGAATGTGTGTGAGTGTCTGTGTGCGTGGGAGTAAGTGTGTTCATTTTTCAGAGTGCATGTGGAAGTGTGTGTGTGGGAGTTTGTGTGTGTGGTAGTTTATGTGGGAGTGAGTGTGGAGTGTATTTGTGGGGGTGTGTGTGAGTGTGCTTGTAAGTGAGTAAGTGGGAGTGAGTGTGTGTTTGTGGGGGTGTGAGAGAATGTGTGAGATTGTGTGTGGGAATGAACATGTGTGTTTGTGTGCGTGGGAGTATGTATGTTTGGGTTTGTTTTGTAGGAGTGAATGTGTGTGTGTGTTTGTGTGAGTATTAGCGTGTGTGTGTGTGGGAATGACGGTGTGTGTGTTTCAGAGTGCATGTGGGATTTTGTATTGGAGTAAGTGTGTGGGTTAACATGTGTGTGTGGGAGTGTGTGTGTGGAAGTGAGTTTGTGTGTGGGAGCGAGTGTGTGTGTAAGTGAGTGTGTATGTATTTCTGAGTGCGTGTGGGAGTGAGTGTGTGTGTCAGATTATGTGGGAGTCAGTGTGGACTTGTGTTTGTTGGGTGTAAGTATGTGTGAGTGAATATTTGTCAGAGTGTGTGTGGGAGCGAGGGTGTATGTTTCTGAGTGTGTGTGTGTTGGAGTGTTTGTGTGTATGAATGTTTGTGTGCATAGGAGCGTGTGTGTTTCTGTGAGTGTGTGGGGAGTGAGCATGTGTTTGTGTGGGAGTGAGTGTGTGTATATGGGTTTGTTAGTGAATGTGTGGCATTGTGTGTGTGGGAGTGAGTGTATTTGTGTGTGGGAGCAAGTGAATGTGTGTGTGAGATTGAGTGTGTTTGTGTGTGTGGGAGTGTGTATAGTGTGAGTGTGTTGGTGTGTGTGTGGGAGTGTGTATAGTGTGAGTGTGTTGGTGTGTGTGTATAGTGTGAATGTGTTGGTGTATGTGGGAGTGAGTGTACTTGTTTCTGAGTGTATGTATGAGTGATCACACATCTGTGTGAGATTGTGTGTGTCTGGGAGTGAATGTATGATTGTGTTTGTGTGAGCAATTGTTTTTGTGGGAGAGTGTGTTTCTGCATGCATGTGGGAGTGTGTGTGGAAGTGAGCATGTGTGTATTAATGTGTGAGTAGGTATGTGTGTGTTAGTGTGTGTGGAAGTGAGCATATGTGTGTGTTGGAGTAAGTGTGTGGGAGTGAAAGTGCATGTGTGTGGGAGAGAGTGAGTGTGAGTGTTGGAATGTGTGTGAGAGTGTGTGTGAACATGTCTGTGGGATTGTTTGTGTGGGAGTGAGTGTGTGTATGTGTGTGGGAGTGAATGTGTGTGTGATTGTGTTTGTAGGAGTGAGTCTGTTTGTGGGAGTGAGTGTGTGTGTCTGAGTGTGTGTGGGAGAGTGTGTGGTAGAGTGTGTGGGAGTTATTTTGTGAGGAGTGAGTGTGTGTGTCAATGTGTGGATTGTGTGTAGGAGTTAATGTGTGTGAGTGTTTGTGTGAGTAGAAGTGAGTGTGCATGTGTGGGAGGGAGTGAGTGTGTGTGTGGGAGTGTGTGTGTGTTGGAGTGAGCATGTGTGTGGGAGTGAGTGTGTGTGAGTGAATGTGTTTATGAGTTTGTGTGGGTGAATGTGTGTGTGTGGGAGAGAATGTGTGTGAGTGGGAATGAGTGTATGTGGGCGTGAGTTTATTTCTGAGTGTGTGTGTGGGTGTGTTTGTGGGAAAGTGTGTGTGGGATTGTGTTTGTTTGGGAGCAAGTGAGTGTGTGAGTGTAGGTGTGAATGTGTGTGTGTAGGAGTGAGTGTGTGTGTGTGAGTTTGTGGGAGTGTTTGTGTGGGAGAGTGTGTGTGTTGAAGTGTGTGTGTTAGGAGTTAGTGTGTGAGTAGGAGCAAGTGTGTGTGTGAATGTGTGTGAGAGTGAGTGTGTGTGTGTTTCTGAGTGCATGTTGGAATGAGTGTGTGTGGGAGTGTGTATGTGTGGTAGTTTATGTGGGAGTGAGTGTGGAGTGTATAGTGTGTGTGGGAGTGAGAGTGTGTGTGTGGGAGTGAGAGTGTGTGTGTGTGGGAATGAGAGTGTGTGTGTGTGGGAGTGAGCGTATTTGTGTGTGTGGGAGTGAGTGTGTGTGTGTGTGTGTGTGTGTGTGTGCACGCGTGGTTTGTGTGTATATCTGGTCCAGGAGATTTATCTGTCTTTAATTCATTCAATTTCCCTTGCACAATTTCTCTTGTTATCTTAACTGTATCTGACTCTACTCCCTGAAGCCTCTGTCAGCGATATCATTAACGTCTTCCACAGGCATAAAATATTCACTTAATTCTTCTGCCATTTCTTTGTAACCCATTATATCTTCCCCAGCATCGATTTCTATTGACTCTATGTCAACACGTGACTCTCTTTTATTCTTTCTTTATTTAAAAACTCAGTGTCTTTTTCTATAATGTTTGCTAATCTCCTTTCATAACTCATCTCTTTTCCCTTATGACTTTCTTTGTAAGTTTCTAAAGGAATTCTTTGGTTCCCCACTCGTTTGTGTGTGTGTGTGTGTGTGTGTGTGTGTGTGTGTGTGTGTGTGTGTGTGTGTGTGTGTGTGTGTGTGTGTGTGTGTGTGTGTGTGTGTGTGTGTGTGTGAGTGAGTGAGTGTATGTGTGAGTGAGTGAGTGTTTCTGGAGTGGGAGTGTGTTGGTCTGCTCTCCCCTTCGCTTTTATCCTGGCCTTCACTTCTTTCGTTGGCCATGCTGGGACTATCTTTCCTTCGACTAATTTCCTTTTCCTTGGAATATATCTATCAGATGCAAGGATCGACAATGAGATAGACAACAGACTCGCCAAGGCAAATAGCGCCTTTGGAAGACTACACAAAAGAGTCTGGAAAAACAACCAACTGAAAAACCTCACAAAGATAAGCGTATACAGAGCCGTTGTCATACCCACACTCCTGTTCGGCTCCGAATCATGGGTCCTCTACCGGCACCACCTACGGCTCCTAGAACGCTTCCACCAGCGTTGTCTCCGCTCCATCCTCAACATCCATTGGAGCGCTTACACCCCTAACGTCGAAGTACTCGAGATGGCAGAGGTCGACAGCATCGAGTCCACGCTGCTGAAGATCCAGCTGCGCTGGATGGGTCACGTCTCCAGAATGGAGGACCATCGCCTTCCCAAGATCGTGTTATATGGCGAGCTCTCCACTGGCCACCGTGACAGAGGTGCACCAAAGAAAAGGTACAAGGACTGCCTAAAGAAATCTCTTGGTGCCTGCCACATTGACCACCGCCAGTGGGCTGATAACGCCTCAAACCGTGCATCTTGGCGCCTCACAGTTTGGCGGGCAGCAACCTCCTTTGAAGAAGACCGCAGAGCCCACCTCACTGACAAAAGGCAAAGGAGGAAAAACCCAACATCCAACCCCAACCAACCAATTTTCCCTTGCAACCGCTGCAATCGTGTCTGCCTGTCCCGCATCGGACTTGTCAGCCACAAACGAGCCTGCAGCTGACGTGGACTTTTTACCCCCTCCATAAATCTTCGTCCGCGAAGCCAAGCCAAAGATCTATCCTGCAAAGGTATCTTCCATTCCTGCTCTGTTCCTCCTACTTGTTTGCTTTTCCGGCAGCCCTGAGCCAGTTCTTTCCCCAAACCACTGTAATTTCCTCTATTCCACTGAAAAATTGAAAGGTCTGATAACCCTCCTTCCTTTTCAACTTTGAAATCAGATTCAACCATATGGTGGTCACTGCTTCCTGGAGATTCCACCACTCCCTAACGTTTCACATGTCCCAATCCCCTAGTCGGTTGTTCAAAAAATATCCATCTCTTAGCTTTTCCACAAACTCATTCTCCTGCGTCCAGTGAATTCCTGCTCTTCCCAATCCCCTATCACGTTCAAAGCCCCCACAATTATTTTGATATTATCTTTGTGACATGCCCTTTGTATTTCTGTCTGTATCGCCATAACCCACCTCCCGACTTCTGTTAGGGGGACTGTAATAAGATCTTTTTACCCAGGGCATTTCTTATTTCAACCCATACTGATTCTACCGCGTTCGACCCCATATTGATTTAACGTCATTACTTATCATCGGAGTCACCCCTCCTCCTCTATCCCCCGCCCATCTTTCCTGTAGACGATGTATCCTCGGATACTGTGCTCCCGGCCACATGCCTTATTGAGCCACGTTTCGGTAAAGGCCACCTTTTGAGATGAATCTGAGTGGCCAGGTCACCCACCTTGATTCCGATACTACGTGCATTTAAGTCAAGTGCCCTTAAGCCCGTTATCGATGGTGTGTTCCTGGTGAACAGCTCAATCTCCCGCCTACTCACCTGCCTTTCCTTCACGTTGTTATTGACCACCTCCTCCCAGGATATGGGTCCCCTTCCAGATCAGGTGCAGCCCATCCCTTTTATAGAGGTCCGACCTGCCCCCAGAAGCAATCCCAGTGATCTTGGAATCTAACGCCCTGCCCCCTGTACCAACTCTTTTGCCAGGCCTTCATCTGCCGTCACTTTCAATTAGTTCCCTGCCTTGAGCTTGGCACAGGCAGCGATCCAGGGGATTACCGCCCTTGAGGTCCTGTCTTTTAACTTTCTACTGAGCTCCCTATAATCCCGAGGGGATTATCTCTACCTCCGTCTACATTATTGGTCCCCACGCAGACCACGACATCCACCTGTTCCCCTCCTTCCCTTCCAGAATGCCGCGGAGACAATTCAAAACATCCCCGACCCTGGCACCCGGGAGGCAACAGACCATCCGGGAGTCTCGATTCATCCCAGCAAACTTCGTGTCTGCCCTCCTAACCAACGAGTCCCTTGTTACTAATGCTCTCTTCTGCTTAGCCCTTCCCTTCCCAGCTGAGGTGTCAGTCTCTGTGCCAGGGACTTGGCTGCCTCCACTCGTCCCTGGTAGACCGTCCCCACCAGCGGTATCCAACACGCCATACACATTGGCGGTGGGAGCGTCCACGGGGGTAACTCTGCATTACCCGCCCCTTCCCTTTACCCCCCGACAGTCACCCATCTGTCTGCGTCCTGCCTCTTGTGGGGTGATGACCTCTTTGTGACTGCCTCGGCCTCCAGAGTAACCCACAGTTCATCCAGTCCCAGTCCAGTTGCCGAACTCAGTCAGAGAGGTGCTGGAGCCGAATGTACTTCCTGCAGGTGTGGCTGTCAGGGACGATTAAACCGTCCCAGATCTCCCACACCCCGCGGCTGGAACAACTCACGGCCCGAGATGACTCCATTCGCTTGAAGAATAATACCCTTGACTGGCCTGATCTTCTCCCCTTGCCTTGGTTGCCACAGTTGCTCTCCTCGCGAGCCAAAGCCTCGAAGCCCCACACTTTCGCTGGGATGCTCCTCGCTGTGCCACACTTGGCTGGGCCACCCCTCGCTGGGACGTCCCTCGTTCGGCCGCTACTGGCTGGGATGCTCCTGGCCGGGACGCTCCTTCACATTACCCTCTTTTTAATTGGCCCTCGACCAATTAACCTCATCATTCTCACCTCGCCCACTCCTCCTCTGAACACCGCCGAGCTCAGATGGGGAGGGGCAGTGAGGGAGCCCCGCACTGGGGGAGGGGCGTTAAGTGAGCCCCGCACTGGGGGAGGGGCGTTGAGGGAGCCTCGCTGCACTTCAGCCCCCACATTCCTGATCCATGGCCACCTGGTGTGGGGAGGGTACGGCCGTTCAGTTGATCCCCACCTGGGGTTGGTGAAACTGGCCATTCACAGGTCGAGCCAGCAGGCAGTCGAGTGAGAGCCGACTGCCTGCCTGTATTTTGGGGTCACCTCCAGGCCCAGCCGGTGTTGGGGCGGGAGCTTTTGCCTGTGATGTCCTGGGCTTTTACGCTCAGGAGTATAGATGAATGGACTGGCCAGTCCGAACCTCCCGGACCCCTCCCTTGGCTCCTCCTGGAATTTCCTAAGAAAGGCCAGGGTGCCCGGACCTGCCCCCTGTTGTACTGAACCTCCGCAACCTCCTGAGGAAGTCGAGCAAGAAATGGTCCGCGCCCGTCTTCCTGGAGAGGTTCCCGGTTTGGGTGAGACCGGGAGGGCTTCAAGACCCTAATAGCTGTTGTGAAGGAGTCTTTATTTTAACATGAGGTGCAGCCTCAAGGAGACACCAGCCCCCACCCTATCAATCATGCCTCAACGCAGCCTTCAGGCGGAAGGCATAGAAGCCCGACGACCAGCCCCCTCCAGCTTCAAGAGTAGTTATTGTCCATCAGGTCGTACTAAACGACGCAGTCATTCATTCAGGTGGCTTTCCGTTCGAGGGTGGGTGATCACGTCCTTTGATCCGTCTCTGACCCTCCGAATTGTAGCTGTTGCCTCTGTTGTCTTTGAATGGAAACCGTGGCCGATGTTGAATCCGTCATTATACGGGATGGGGGGGGGGGGGGTGGGGGGGAGAGACTGAAGAGGCTTCCTGTCGCAGGATGGTGACCATGTCCATCCACAGTTTCATCTGCCCAGCGTTTACAGCCAAAAATTCCAATCTGCTTGTAAAAACCATCCACCATCTGGCTTTACGTGACCCTGCCGCTGAACACCTTGCCCCAGCGTGACCTGCAGGCTGTCGGACGGAAGGGGCGCCCGACACCATATGCTGACTACTCAGGGACCACCAACCTTATCTGTTCACCTGCCTGAAGGCCTGGTCTCCCACCCGGAACAATGTCCAGCCCCTTACCACGTGGGCCGCGGGCCCGAGGCGGCGGATGTGTACGTGGCTGCAGAGGGTGAGGGAGGCGAATCCCCGGACACTTGGTGACTGTCCCCCATTGTTGGGGGCGCAGGGCAATAGTTGAAGTTCATCAGGTATCGCAGCAGAGTCGCTGCGGTTCCAGCTCGAGGTGGAGAGAAAGCTCGCACATGAAGGAGTGTCGACGACACTGACAGCCTCTTATTGGCTGCCGACCCCGTCACCACCGGGGGCATGGTTGGAGCGGGGCCGGCTGCCGATTGGACCCCGCGATCCGCCGGAGGCAATCGGTGGCTACTCCTGCGGTGGGCGTCTCATCCCGCTTGCTCGATCACCGTGATCGACAGCCATTTCCTGGGTCTGCACGTGACGTTGTTAATGTCATTATTTTGTGACAATAAAAGGAACCTTCGCCCCTTTAGCGACTTGAGTTCATCTCTTACCTGTCAGCCATCCCAAATGTTTCTATTCAGCAGTCTTTCTGGGTGTTTCTATGTTACAAGCCCAGAGGACCCCAAAACCCAGCAACAATAGATATTCACCAAGACAAAAGGTTACTTAAACAAAAGTTGTTTTTAATTATCTTTAAACATGAAAATAGAATCTCTATTGACTTACTTAACCTAACTTAATCCCCTTCTAATTCTAAGCACACATGTGTGTAATGTATGTGAAAGTTCTTTGGTTCACAGTCCAACCTCACTTCTCATTCTTCCAAGTTCACTGGTTGCAGGTAATTCTTATACTGTATACAGAATTTAACATTTATAAAGTTCACCAGGCTTTGGTGCTTGAAAGGTAAATGATTACCACTCAGGAAGGTTCTTGTCGGTTTTCAAAGAGAGATTTGTTCCAGGATTTCCACTGTCACCTCAGTGTCTTGCTGACAGAACTTTCCCCCTCAGGGTTTTCCAAGCGAAACATTAGGCAGCCAATCCTCACCTCATGGATGAACCACAAGGGCTTTGACCAGGCTGTCATCCAAATGGGCTTGCCATCTTGTCCTGTTCGAGTCCCAGCTACTTCTGTTGCCTGTAACACTGTCAAGTGATCTCTGCTTCTCTCTCTCTATCTGAGAGAAAGCCTGTTTGACTCTCTCTGCTTGCAAAACCACATGACCCTCTTACAACAGCAAGTTCTCCTTCCAGATAGTAGCAGCTCCAGCACACTCTTTCACCTGTTGCCTTTTGCAAACTACAATCCATTAGTGAAGTCTCTTGAGCACCCTTCAAAGCTCTTGCAGAGGCTGTGGAGCCATTATGTCTAGCATTAGCAGAGCTCCAGTATTTCAAATAAGATCTGTTTTGAAGTGTTTGTATGTGACCTACTCTAACAAACCTTTCACAATTTATCTCCCCAAAACGTATCTATATACTCTGTCACAACAGTTCCAGAGGGCTCAATCTTCCCTCATTGACTAACTCCCTCATCTCTGGATTCAACCTGGTGACCTCCTTTGTTTTTACATTAACATCTCTGGTTCAATTGGCTCCTAGATCCTCTCCGGACCCACTTCAGACATGCTTCCACCACCACCACCCCCCCAATCCTCCACCCCACGACACCCCAGCATTCTTGGGACAACACCCCACAGCGTTTGGGAAGGCCACCATTCAAAAGCCAGGGCTGAGGTTGAAGCAATTCTGGTGCCAGGCAGCTGAAGCCGAACCCTGTCATTACATCTCCTCAGAGGTACATGAGAGGAATTAACGGCCCTAACTTCTACAATTGTCCAGGCTAAGTGCAGAATCATGCAGTGACAATTGTGGGATACAGAGTCGGTGAGTACCCACCCCGAGCTGAGAATGAGTCACACAGAGAAGCTGGCCCTTCCACCTTGCCCATACATCCACACCAGTCCCAACTACAAGCACGGTCCGTAGCCTTCTGTGCCTTGGTGACTCAAGTGCCCATCCAGGCATTGCACAGGCTGATGGGTTGTTAGGGAGGGGGATGGTGTGCTGGGCATTATAAACCATGGGATCCGTGAGTTGACATTGCAGCTGCACAAGACTTTGGTTAGCCCCCCCACCAACTTGGAATATTGGGTTCTGCTCACTACAGGAAGGATGGAGAAGCTGTAGAGAGGGCACAGAAGAGATTCACAAGGACCGCTCCCCGGATTGGCAGGCGCACCTTGTGAGGATGTGTCTTTTCTCCTTGGAGTGATGGAGTGTGAGGGTGGTGTACAAGACGATAAGAGGCTTTCATTGTGTGGACATACCACAGATAGTTTTAAAGGTGCTCAGGAGCAAGTGCAGGGGGTGTTATATAGTCCGGATAATGTGAACAATTTTATAACTGCATAAGAATACACCCTTCTGATTGTAATAAATTGTAGTGCACCATTGTGGGGCATATGCATATGAGTGAGTGTGAACAGTTTCCTGAGATGGTGGAAGGCATCAGTAAGTAAAGTCTCTTCTGTTATTTGAATCTTGCATCTCTTAGTTATTTAAGAAGTCTCCCAAGTCACACAGAGACATAATGGGTGGTGGGGGTAAGATTCAAGAGGTAGGTTCTTCACACAGAGAGTGGTGGGTGCACAGAATGACCCAGGCTGAACCAAGCACTCACAACCCATCATCCAAATGGGGTTTTACATGAGCTTGCCAGCTTGTCCTGTTCCAGTCCCAGCTGCTGCTGCTGAACTGTAAAACTGATCACCCTCTCTGAGAGAAACGCTGTTTGACTCTCTCTGCTTGGAAAACCACATGACCCTCTTAGAACAGCAAGTCTTCCCTCCAGACAATCTGTGGACGTTCTTTCATCCTTGCCTTTTTGTAAACAACAATCCATTAGTGAAGTCTCTTGGGCACTCTACAAAGCTTTTGCAAAGGCTGTTGGCTTCGACATGTCTAGCATGGGGCAGATCTCCAGTATTTTAAATCAGATCTGTTTTAAAGTGACCTACACGAAAGGCCCTGCCCCAATTTATCTCCCCAAAAAAAACATATATATATATATATATATATATATGTCGCAATATGGTAAACCGACAAGAACAATTTTCTTTAAAGGGACAGTACAAAATTACCAAAAACACAAGGTATTAACCTTTACACCGGTTGCCTACACCGTCTTGTGATGGACTTGCCAAGCACAGGACACACAATACAGAGAGTTGTGAACTCAGCCAGTGTCCGCCCCATCGAGATCTCCAGGAGGAGGTCTCTTCAGAAGCAGCTTCTACCCTCAAGGGTCCCCCCACTGCCCAGGCCAGGCCCACTTCCCGCTTCTCCCATCAGGAAGGAGGTCCGGAAGCCCGAAGACGAGCACCCAGCGGTGCAGGGGCAACTTCTTCCCCGCTATCATCCGATTCCCGAACCGCACTCACCCGCTCACTTTCTCGAATCATCGCGCACATTGATGTTAATGTTTGCACCGTGACGTTGCCAGATCGTGGCTATAAATTCTGATGCTGATTCAAGGTAAACACTGGCCCGACTGAGGGTGCGGCGGCGGCGATCCGGGGCAGGGTCTGGGCCAGGCAGCCCCCACCCCGTGGCCCATGACCTCATAGTGAGGATGGTGGTCACACTGCCAACGGCGAGAAACATCCCGTGGCCAAGGAAGGGAAGACACCCGTCGGGCAACCCTCTCCAAGGATTAAAACAAAAGGCACCCAGAGGTGGCGGTGGAAGGGTGCCAGCGCCTCTTGCCGGGCTGGGGCATGTCCGCCTGCGGCGTGGAGAACGCCCTGAGAGCCCTGTGCGACGCCGCCAGCGACGGGGAGCCCGAGGTGAGGGAGCAGGTCGGCCGCTCCCTGCGCTCGCTGGCCGCCCGCCTCCCCGAGCTGGTGCTGGAGACCTGCCGCGGCCACCTGAGCCAGCGCGGGCAGCTGGATGACGCCACCCGCTCGGTCCTCCTGCGAGGGATGGAGGCGGCGGCGCGAGACGCCGGCCGCGTCCCCGACCTGCTGGGCAAGAAGATCATCTCCGCCGTCGGCCAGGAGCTTTGCCAGGGCGGGCCCGGGACGCTCCCGCCGCTTCCAAAGAGGCCGCCAGCGACCTTCTGGTCGCTCTGGGCGGCGCATTCCCAGTGGACGTCCTGGAGGAACTGCTCGGGAGCCTGGGGTCCAACTCTCCTCCCGACCCCGTCACCGTCAGGACCGTGGGACACTTGTTAGTTGCCAACGCCGACGGCACCATGCCCTACATGGCCCGCATCCTGGAAAGGCTGATGCCCCTGCTGAACCAGAACTTGCCCAACCAGATGAAGGCAGCCCTGGCCTCTGCCTTCGGTTCCCTGTGCAGAAGCATCTGGACCTACCAGGACCGGCTCCCCGACCCCACCCTGAGGAGGGAGGACTTCTCCCAGGAGATCCAGGATGCCTACTACGTCTTCTTCGACGTCTGGATGCGGCAGAAGGCCTCGAGCCTCCGGGTGGAGGTCCTGTCGGCGCTGGGGGACGTGGCCCAGGTCATGGCCAGCGAGAGGCTGCGGGAGGAGCTGCCGCGACTGGTGCCGGACCTCCTGGCTTTCTGCAAGAGGCGGTCCGAGGCGCCGGCCGCGACCCGCTGCTTGTACCGGGTGCTGGGGGCCGCCGGCGAGTCGGGAGGGCAGGCGCTGGAGTCGCAGGTCGAGGCGCTGCTGCCGCCCCTCCTGCAGCAGGCATGCGGGACTTCGGAAGCCGGCGCCGAGCTGCTGGGCTGCTGGGTTATGTCGGTCCGGGCTTCTCCCGGCGCGGTGCTGCGCTTTCTGGCTCGCAAGCTGGCCGCCCACCCGAGAAGCCGCGTCGGGGCCCTGACCGTCCTCCGCCACCTGGTCTCCACCTGCCTGGCCGAGCTGCAGGGCTGGGAAGCCGCCGTGCTGGCCAGCGTTGTGCCCGTCCTCTCGGACCCCGACCGGCGGGTCAGGAAGGCATCACTGGAGGCGACGGAGGCTTTGGTGGCCGGGATATACCTGGAAGCCATGGTGGGCAGCGCGGTGCTGGAGTTCGTCGCTGCCAGTGCAGCCGCCCTCCCTCCGAGGCCGGGGACGAAGAGCTGAGGGCCGTGGCTGAGGGTCTTCTGACTCGGGCCGCGGCCACGGAAAACCTGGACCGGGTGCTGTGGCCCACCCTGCTGGGGTACATCACCCAGGGCGTTACTCTGACGGGATCGCCGTCCTCTGCCGAGCCCTGGAGCTCATCGCCTCCCGCCGGCGCAAGACCTCGACCTTGCACTCCCGGCCCGGCCGACCTTCCCCCCAGACTCTGCTGGCCCGTTTGCTGACCGCGGCCTCCTGGCCCCACGATGGCCGGGGCAGGGCGGCGCCGGCGTTGAGGCTGCTGCTGCGAGTGGCTCCCTCCGTCCACCCGGCCCTCCAGGGCCCCTGGGGCGCAGAGCTGCGTGACCTGATGCGCTTCGTGGCCGAGACCCCGGCGAAGACTTTCCCCCAGCGGCAATGGGAGAAGAGCCTGCTCTTGCTGTTCCACAAGAGCGCGGAGGCGGTGTCCGACGCCGTCTGGACTCGCCGGCTGATGGAGGAGGCGGCCGCCCTGGTCCGCGCGCCCCAGCCGCTGTCTTCCCGGGAGAAGCAGTTCCTCTCCCAGTGCGTCGGCCTCTTGCTCCAGCGCACCGGCTCCGCCGAGGTCATCGACCGGCAGCTACGGGAGATGCTCCTCGGCGTGAGGCACCGGGAGGCCGTAGAGAGGGAAGGGGTTGCCATTGGCGTGGGCTCTGCGCCCGGACCCACTTGGACCAGACCCTGGCCTCCTGGAAGACTTCGCCCAGTGGAAGAAGACGGGCGGTCCGCTCGGCGCGTTGATGGAGAGGCTGGGCGGCGACGTGGAGCGGATGAGAACCACCTTGATCCTCTGCTACGGCTACGTGGCCCTGTACGCCCCCGAGGACCTCCTCTTGGCCAGGGTGGACAGCGTCCTGCTCCACGTCATTTACCTGTCCCACGCCCAGGTGCTGGGCGTCAGGATCGAGAGCAAGGACCTGGAGACCAAGCTGAGCTTCATCAAAGCCGTCACCCTCGTCGCTCAAGCCCTGCTCGCCCACCAGCACGGCCAGTCGTTCGCCTTGGCCAGGAAGGGGGAGCTGCTGACATACCTACAGAACCTCATCAAGGCAGAGCCAAGGAACCGGCTGACCACCCCCGTGCGCCGGCTGGCCATCACCGCCTGTACCTCCCTGCTCAGGCTGGCGCACCCGCTCAACCAGGCGACTGAGCTCATCCAGACGTGCCTGGACAGCGTGTTGGGGCTGCAGGGGCCAGCGGAGGAGGACGCCGCCCAGCAGGAGACCCAGTCCGCTCTCCAGGGCCTCCTGAGCGAGATCCTCCTGTGGGATCCGAGCACGGACGGGATCCAGGCCCTCTTCAAGCACGTCGAGGGCTGGCTCGTGCCCCCCCCCCCCCGGGACTGGGAGCGGGAGCGGGCCATGAAAGTCGTCCGCCAGCTGCTGACGCTCTACCCGGAGGAGGCCAGCGGCCGGCGCCCGGCGGAGTTCGCCCACGGGGGCTCCATGCTGGGGCGCTTGGCCCCGCGCCTCGGCGACCCGGCGCCCAGGGTGAGGGTCTCGGCGCTGGCAAGCATCTGCGCCCTCCTCCTCCTCCATCCCGTGCCCGAGGGCCGGCCCGACCAGCCGTTCGAGCACCTGGAAGCCGCCGGCGCCGGACTCCAGTGCCCCGACGGCCCGCTCCACCTTCAGCTGTACGCTGAGCTGGCC
Source organism: Narcine bancroftii (assembly GCF_036971445.1). Lineage (NCBI taxonomy): Eukaryota > Metazoa > Chordata > Chondrichthyes > Torpediniformes > Narcinidae > Narcine > Narcine bancroftii. Next base: position 64,091,511 of record NC_091476.1, on the reverse strand, counting down.
CAGGCCGCGGGCGGACACCTCCCCGTCCGCCAGATCGGCCCTTTCCTCCTCGTCCTTCCGACGGCCATCCTCATGAGCGCCGTCGTCCCGTGCTGCGGATCGGCCCTGCGGGGCCAGATCTCCCACCTCCTCCGGCCACTGTCCGTGCGCCTGCGGCGAGCGGCAGGCGAGCTGGGACGCCTGCCCATCGTGCGCTTCATCTCGGCGATGGCCGCGCACCACCCAGCCGAGACGGTCTCCTGCCTCCTCTCCTCCCCGCTGCCCTTGGACGCCCCCGCCCGCCAGCTGTGGCGCTGGCTGGCCGTCTCCGTCCTCCGCCTGCTGATCGATGCCCTGGACAAGTGCCCGCGCCCCCCCCCCCCCCCCCGCAGCCCCTGAGTGTGGTCTGCGCACTGAAGGAGATGCTGTGCAGCCGGGAGGGCGCGGCGGCTCTTCTGCGCTCTGTTGCTGCACCTCGGCGCCAGCGTCGGGGCGTCCGGAGGGCGGCCCGACCCCCCGAGCTGCTCGGCCATGGCGCTGCGGGCGCTCCTGGGCAAAGGCGGCGGGGAGGACTGGTCCGCCCTGACCGACCCCGAGCGCCACCTCCAAGGAGTGGCCGCTATGGCCACGGCCGTGGCCTCCGACGCCGGAGCCCGGCTGAGCCCGATCGTCCGCCACGTGTCTGGCCGCCGGCCCCGAGCAGCCGGGCCACCCCGCTGCCACTGAGCCCGGCCTGGCCGACGCGCTGGTCGACGGGCTCCTGGCCTGCCTGCGGGAGCCGGCGGCCGCCGTCCGGGCGCTCGGCCTCCGCGGCCTGGTCAATCTGGCCCGCGGCCCCCGCCGGCAGGTCGAGCGCCGCGCCGCCCCGGTGCTCGGAGCCCTGATCACGCTGGCCAGCGACGCGCGTGAGCCGCTGCCGGCGCTCAAGCTGGAAACCCTGGCTGGCTTGTCGCGCCTGCTGCCCCTGCTCCAAGACGCCCAACTCTGCGGCTTGCTGGGGCCCGCCCTGGTGGCCGCTCGGTCCCTCTTCGAGAGCCTGGACCCCCGTTTGAGGGCGGCGGTATTCGACCTGCTCGGCGATCTGTCTCGTTGCGGCCGAGGGGACCTCTGGCTGGTCTACGCGGAGCAAATCCACGCCAGCCTGGTCCTGCACGCCCGCGACGGCAGCCCGGACGTTTCCCGAGCCTGCACCGGGGCCCTGAGGCAGGCGGCTCCTCTGCTGGGCTCCGACCGCCTTTCCGCTCTCCTGCGAGCCGACGCCTTGCCCTCCCTCCGGGAGCTCTCCGAGGAGGTGGCGTGCCACTTCCCCGCCAAGGTGTCCACCTATCTGGTCGCGGGGCTCACCTGCTTCCAGAGCCCGCTGCCCGAGATCCGGGCTGACGCCGTCACCTTCACCGCCTACCTCTCCCACCGGCTTCCCGGCGAGGGCCACCAGACAACAGCCGGCGGCAGCGACTGCGCCGAAGTGGTCGCCCTGCTCCGGGTCCCGGTGGCCAGGGTGCGGGTCAGCGCGGCCGAGGCGCTCTCCTTCCTTCTCTGAGGCCGGACCCAGCGGGGAGGCTCCGCCGCAGACCCGAGGGGAACAGATTCAGCGCAGAAGCCACGGCCAACCTGGAGGCGAAATCATGGGGCAGATTTAATCCGGAAATAAAGAGGTTCGGGGACCCGAGAATTGCGTCTTAATCCCACTCCCGGTCTCCTAAGCAATTCAGGGCAAAGGGGGAGGATGGGGACTTTCCACTCTGACCGACCACCCCCCCCCCCCCCCCCCCCACCTTCACCACCTCGCCTCCCTGATTCCCTCACTGTTAGAGATAGAGAATTTAGGTTAAAATGGCTTAAGTTAAAATGTGATGATTAATCATAAAAAGGGAAGCCAGGACAGGAAGCTTACTAGCAGCCAAGGACAAAAAGTTCAGCTGGATTTGTTTTTTTAAACATATCTTTTCATGGTCATAGTGAGAGACATGCAGGAGACAAAAGATTGATAAGAAGGGTGAGAAACAGAATTTAGTGTATGTAGAGTTCGCAGCGTACGTAACGAACGTGATAATTAAAAATGCAGTTGTACTTAGAATGCTTTTGCAATACTAACCAATTAAAACAGTATTAATAAGAAGGGGAAGGGCAAACAACAAGGGTATAAAAATCAATGCACTGTATGTATCGGGGCTTAACTGGTGAGAAGCCAGTTGAGTCCAACTCTGCAGACTTGTAAATAAAGCTTGTCGTGTCATCAGTTTTAAAGAGACTCATGTGTGAGAAGTTTTACTTCTGACAAATGGGGGCTCGTCCGGGATCTACACTCCGGCCGTGAGGGGAGGCGAGAAGAGGGACATCGGAAGTGGTGCACCCCGCTGAGTTCAGCGGCTCCTAGTCCCTTGCTCGTCGCTTCGGGCGGCTTGAGCGAGTGGTATCCGGACAAGGTGACACGACAAGACGGAGAGGAGAAGGGTGACGGTTCAATCCCCGGGAAGACACCGGTAAGTGACGACTTACGATTGTGGTGTGGGGATTGGGTAACAGGTGTAACGGGATACACCTGTTTGGATAAAAAAAACCTAACGTAATAGATCAGGTATAGAGCTTTTGTCGTGGCGTGAGGACCCTGTCGTGGGACTCTAGGATAGACCCCAGGGAAACCTCGGCGGTAACCGAAGGAGGGACAGCACCTCCGACGAAATGCCGAGAAGAGAGGGGTCGACCCCAGGGAAACCTCAGCGGTAACCGAAGGAGGGACAGTACCTCTGACGAGGCGTCTGAGAAGAAGGGAGTAGGGTCCAGAACGAGAGGGTCCTCAGCAACGATAAACGGATCTAGGTGGGAAAATGGGAGGATCAAAATCTAAGGGCTCATCTGAAAATTCAGGACAATTCCTGGGAGTTCCCCTTGACAGCCCTTTGGGGAGAATGTTTGAAAATTTGGATAGTAAAAGATATCGAGACAAAAACAAGAAAAAGATGGTTCAATATTGTCTCCTTTGGTCGAAACAACCTATTAAAGGTTCCTCGGTCTGGTGGCCGAAATTTGGATCTGATGAGGATTGGGTTAAGCAAGCATTAAACATATATGTAAATTCGAGACCAAAGGTGAATCAAGAAGAGTCAGCATATGCATTTTGTTGGGTTCCCTGGCCAGGATCCTTAACAAAATGTTTTAAATTGAGGGTAGCGGGAGAAAAGAAGTGGGAACCTCTGGACAACCTTCCCCCTCCTTATATTCCCCTGGTGCCCACTGCGCCCGAGGAAAGCTCATTACCGGAGGGGAAAGGTGATGAATCTGATTGCCCCAAAAGGGGCCGGGAAAAAAAAGAATGAATTAAGGGAGTCGGACCCTAAACTTCCACCGGTAAACCGACCCTGGACAAGATCCCAGACTGGTCCAGGACCATCAAAGTTTTCAGTAAGCCTAAATCCGCTGAGGGAAGTTCCTATGGGAGGACCGGGAGGGGGAACGGGATATGTGAATGTTCCCCTAACTAGTACAGAGGTGCGGGGATTTAAGAAAGAAATGAAAAAGTTATTGGAAGATCCTATAGGACTGGCCGAACAGCTCGACCAATTCCTGGGACCAAACACATATACGTGGGAAGAGATGCAGGCAATAATGGGAACATTATTCTCACCCCAGGAGAGGCAGATGATTCGACGGGCTGCCCTCCTCATGTGGGAATATGAACAACCTGGGGACCCCAGACCCCATTAACAAAAATATCCCTTAAATGAACCCAGGTGGGACAAACGAACACCCGAGGGATTGGCAAGTATGAGACAATATAGAGAGTGGACAATTAAAGGGATACGGGAGGCTGTGCCAAAGGGTCACAATTTCACCAAGGCATTTGGGAACCACCAGGGGAAAGACGAGTCCCCTACTGATTTCTTGGAGAGGGTGAGAAAGAATGTCCAACAGTATGCGGGCGTGGACCCTAGTACACCAATGGGTGAACAGCTTATTCGAATTGAATTTGTTTCCAAATCATGGCAGGACATTAGAAAGAAACTAGAAAAGGAGGAGGACTGGAGCGAAAAACCCCTAAGCGACCTGTTAAAAAAGGCGCAAAAAGTATATGTGCAGAGAGAAGAAGAAGATCAAAAGAGGGCGACAAAGGTTATGGTACAGACTATCCGACAGATGAATGCCGAATCCAGAGGGGAAAGAAAACAAAACCTTCCTCTAAACAATCCAAGATATCCAAGAGAGGGAAGACCCCGGAGGTTCGTTAAGTGCTATTACTGCAATGAGGAAGGACACTTTAAGAGGGAATGCCCCCGATACAAGAGGGAATTGCGTGCCCTCGAACTTATGGAAGAAGATTAGGGGGGTCAGGGGTTCCAAATGTTAGGGACCAAGTATAAGAGGGAACCCCTGGTAAAACTAAAAATTGGTCCCAAGGGAGAAGAGGTGGTGTTTATGGTGGACACAGGAGCGGAACGAAGTAGTGTAATAACTGTGCCAATCGGAACTGAGCCTGTAAAAAGTAATTTGACAATTTCTGGGATAGAAGGGGCTCCCAGAATGGTATCAATAATTCCCCAAGTAACAGTGAAACTGGAAGAAAGAGAAGGGGTACAAGACCTCTTGTTGTTACCGTCGGCTGGATTTAACCTCCTAGGAAGGGGCTTACAGGCTCTCCTAGGTTTGGGTGCTCTCCCTGTGGACGGAGAAGTGCGAGTCCACCTCTGTGCTCTAAAGGAAGAGGATGAACGGCAGATTGACGAGAGAGTCTGGTATAAGGAGGGAAATCGAGGAGGTCTGGACATCCCACCTTTCTTTGGCTTGGCTTCGCGGACGAAGATTTATGGAGGGGGTAAAAAGTCCACGTCAGCTGCAGGCTCGTTTGTGGCTGACCAGTCCGATGCGGGACAGGCAGACACGATTGCAGCGGTTGCAAGGGAAAATTGGTTGGTTGGGGTTGGGTGTTGGGTTTTTCCTCCTTTGCCTTTTGTCAGTGAGGTGGGCTCTGCGGTCTTCTTCAAAGGAGGCTGCTGCCCGCCAAACTGTGAGGCGCCAAGATGCACGGTTTGAGGCGTTATCAGCCCACTGGCGGTGGTCAATGTGGCAGGCACCAAGAGATTTCTTTAGGCAGTCCTTGTACCTTTTCTTTGGTGCACCTCTGTCACGGTGGCCAGTGGAGAGCTCGCCATATAATACGATCTTGGGAAGGCGATGGTCCTCCATTCTGGAGACGTGACCCATCCAGCGCAGCTGGATCTTCAGCAGTGTGGACTCGATGCTGTCGACCTCTGCCATCTCGAGTACCTCGACGTTAGGGGTGTGAGCGCTCCAATGGATGTTGAGGATGGAGCGGAGACAACGCTGGTGGAAGCGTTCTAGGAGCCGTAGGTGGTGCCGGTAGAGGACCCATGATTCGGAGCCGAACAGGAGTGTGGGTATGACAACGGCTCTGTATACGCTTATCTTTGTGAGGTTTTTCAGTTGGTTGTTTTTCCAGACTCTTTTGTGTAGTCTTCCAAAGGCGCTATTTGCCTTGGCGAGTCTGTTGTCTATCTCATTGTCGATCCTTGCATCTGATGAAATGGTGCAGCCGAGATAGGTAAACTGGTTGACCGTTTTGAGGTTTGTGTGCCCGATGGAGATGTGGGGGGGCTGGTAGTCATGGTGGGGAGCTGGCTGATGGAGGACCTCAGTTTTCTTCAGGCTGACTTCCAGGCCAAACATTTTGGCAGTTTCCGCAAAGCAGGACGTCAAGCGCTGAAGAGCTGGCTCTGAATGGGCAACTAAAGCGGCATCATCTGCAAAGAGTAGTTCACGGACAAGTTTCTCTTTACACCTTTACATGTCACATTAATACCAGGTCATCAGCCGGTAAGGAAACGTCAGTATCCTATTTCTTTGGAAGGGAGAAAAGGGCTACAGCTGGTAATTGAGACTCTAATACGAGACAGACTATTAGAAGAATGCATGTCACCTTATAACACCCCTATACTCCCAGTGAAAAAGTCAGATGGATCCTATCGCCTAGTTCAGGATCTAAGAAGTTTGAATGCTATTGTTCAGACCCGCCACCCAGTGGTGCCTAATCCCTATACTATTATGAGTCGGATTCCCCCAGACCATGAGTGGTTTAGTGTTATCGACTTGAAGGATGCCTTCTGGACGTGTCCATTAGAAGAGGAAAGTAGAGATATGTTCGCGTTTGAATGGGAAAATCCATGGACAGGTAGACGGAGACAGCTTCGGTGGACTGTATTGCCCCAAGGGTTCACTGAATCTCCGAACCTGTTTGGACAAATGCTAGAACAAATCCTGGCGGACTATCCACAATCTGATGATTCCCAACTAATGCAGTATGTGGACGATTTACTATTATCAGGACCCAAGGAACAAGAAATGAGGGGAGATACAATTAGACTCTTGAATTATCTGGGGAAAAAGGGTCTACGGGTGTCCAGGAACAAGTTACAGTTCGTTGAGAGAACTGTGGTATATCTGGGACACCAGATAAGTAAAGGACAGAAACGGATTACCCCTGAACGGATTGCGGGAATCACTAGAATGCCGTTACCCCGTAATAAGAAGGAAATAAGACAATTCCTGGGACTCTTAGGTTACTGTAGGTTATGGATAGAGGACTACTCAGCGTTGGTGAAGTTTATGTATGAAAAGCTGACAAATGAAAATGAATATCCATTGAAATGGACCCAGGAGGAGGAGGGATGGTTTGAGGACTTGAAGCATCGCCTGACACGAGCCCCGGTACTCACTCTGCCCTCTTTAAAACAGCCCTTCCAGCTATTTGTCACTCATAACCAAGGAACAGCTGTGGGAGTTTTAACACAGGAAAAAGGCGGTCAGCGACACCCAGTGGCTTTCCTTTCCAAAATGATGGACCCAGTGTCTTGCGGATGGCCGACGTGTATCCAGGGAGTAGCGGCTGCTGCTCTGTTGGTAGAGGAAGCACGTAAACTTACTTTTGGAGGAAAGATGACTGTGTACACCTCCCATTCTGTGAGTGTTTTATTAACACAAACTGCCCATCGATGGCTGACTGATTCTCGCATATTAAAGTATGAAACCATTTTAATGGTCGGAGAAGATCTACAGTTTGCAAAGATTAATAGCTGCAACCCAGCTCAGTTTTTATACGGCAGTGAAACAGAGAGAGAGGTGGAGCACGACTGTGTCGAGTTGACGGATCTTCAGACCAAGACCCGAGAAGACCTTTGCGATACTCCTCTGGGAGAAGGATATGAATTCTACATTGACGGCTCCGCCAGATATGTTGACGGAATGAGAAGAAGTGGGTATGCTATAATAGAAGAAAATACTTGGAAAGTAGTAGAATCCACGAGACTACCCGGAAGCTGGTCAGCACAGTCCTGTGAACTATATGCCTTGCAGAGAGCCCTCAGAATACTGGCAGAGAAAACTGGAACGATTTACACTGATTCCAAATACGCATACGGGGTAGTGCATACCTTTGGTAAGATCTGGAAGGAGCGTGGTCTAATTACATCAAGAGGAAAGGAATTGGCACATGAACAGATGATTACTCTGACTTTAGAAGCCTTGACATTACCCCAGGAAATAGCAGTGGTCTACATACCAGGCCATCAGAGGGGAGATACCCCGACAGCAATTGGAAACAGACTGGCTGATGAAGAAGCCAAAAGGGCAGCCATGCAACAAGAAGTCCGTTTGCTGACCTTAATCCCAATAAGACAAGGCATAAAGAAGGCTCCCATTTTCACTGCTAAGGAAGAAAAGGACATGGCTCAGCTGGGCGCAAGCCAGCTGCCTGATGGAACATGGAAGACACCAGATGGAAGAATGGTTCTAAATAAAGAAATAACTCACAATATTTTAAAACACCTGCATCATCAGAGCCACTGGGGCACCCAAGCCTTATGTGACACAGTGCTTCGAGAATATGTGTGTAAGGGAATCTACACCTTGGCCCAACAGGAGGTGCAGAACTGTCACCTATGCACAAAAATTAATAAGAAGATAATGAGGACAGGGACCATGGGAGGTCAACCATTAGCCATACGCCCTTTTCAAAGTATCCAGATCGACTTCACAGAGTTACCTCAAGTCCAAAGATGGAAGTATCTGTTGGTGGTAATAGATCACTTTACCCGATGGGTGGAAGCCTTCCCAACAGTAAATGCTACAGCCTCTACAGTAGCTCGCCTCCTCCTAGAGCAGATAATCCCCAGATATGGTATAATGGATTCTATAGACTCAGACAGGGGTCCACATTTTTGTTCAAAAATCCAGCAATTGATTTGTAATGCATTACAGGTCTCTTGGAAATTGCATACCCCTTGGCATCCACAAAGCTCAGGGAGGGTTGAACGTATGAATGGAACCCTAAAAATGCAATTGACAAAATTAATGGTGGAAACTAAAATGCCTTGGATAAAGTGTCTGCCCCTGGCTTTATTGAGAATTTGTACTGCCCCACGAAAAGATGTAGGGTTGTCCCCTTATGAAATGATGTTTGGGCTTCCCTTCTGGAGTACAGTTGAGGGGTGTCCCACCTTGGGGGAAGGGGATATTTTTGTTAGGAACTATTTACAGGTACTGTCACGCTCTCTTACAGATTTACGAAAGAGAGGACTATTGGCACAAACACCGCCTCTAGACTTTTCTTTACACAAAGTGGAACCAGGAGACTGGATTCTCATCAAGACATGGAAAACTGAAAAACTCCAGCCTCAGTGGGAAGGACCATACCAAGTTCTCTTAACTACAGAGGCTGCAGCACGAACAAGAGAGAAGGGGTGGACACACGCATCCAGATTTAAGGGACCTGTAGAGGCGCCTCAGGACCCTGATACGAACTCAGATTGGACTTGTGTTCCTGGAGAAAAACCTCTTACCTTGCGATTTCGCAGAAAGACTTGATTCACAATGTTATTGTTATGTTCTTTGATTTTTCTTAGTTTGCCTATGTCTTTATCAGGTCTGAAATGTAAGAAATGCAGAGACACAGTGGTCCTGTTTCAGGACCGCACTTGGGGAAGAAAGGAGGGTAATTTTATTTCCCATACCTCAGTTCCTGAGAAATGTTGGGCAGAAAATACCACCCAACATCCATATACCCCTTGTGTGGAAAAAGAAGGAAATAATATGGGTCATTATATACAGATTCCTAATACCACTCCTTTCCCTCTTAACGGTTGGAAGGGTGACTCAGACCCACCATGCCCTGATGGACTCTGGTTTTGCATACACCAGCGTACTGTTCCAATAAGAAATTCCACTCCACACTCAAAAGTGCCTGCCCCTTTAAGACAGCCGGACTTAGTTCGAGTCCATCCAAATAACCATGAAAATTTCGGTGACGCAGTTGGGGAAGATAACCTTTTTGTTGATCTTGCAACTAGAATTGCAGGAACTTTTAATGTAACCAATTGTTGGGTCTGCGGGGGTCCACGGATGTCAGAGCAATGGCCTTGGTGGGGGGAGTCCCTCAATTCATTGACCATGATTTCCCGAATTTGGACAACTAACCGAACGAGATCAAGAGAAACTTGGTCTCTCTCTAACGTCCCCTCTGGTTTTTATTGTCTCTCACGAACCGGCAAATACCCAGTAGGAAAAAGTCCCTGCAAGGCTGTATGGATTCGCATTTCGCCTGGTAATTTCATTTGGTTTCCTAAACCCCTGACTTGGTTCTTATCCACTGTTTTTAAAACTAATTGCCTACCCCTGTCTAATAGCAGTATTCAGCTTTGGAATTGTACCAGTTCCACCATCACAGGACCATACCAATCAAACCCCACTCTTAAAAGAGTTTGGGAACGGGGATATGGAGTATCCCCAAATGGATTATTCTGGGTATGTGGTAATAAAGCTTATACTCGTCTCCCCTTACAGTGGAGTGGAAAACTTGTTTCCTAGGAATAATCCGCCCAGAATTTTTCCTCCTACCCCACGATCACGGTCATAAATTAGGAGTGAAGATTTTTGATACATTACACCGTCAGCCCCGCTCTAGCACGGTACATTTGGGACAATGGGGAGATGATTGGCCTCCAGAATGCATAATTCAATATTATGGTCCCGCTACATGGGCTCAAGATGGATCCTGGGGTTATCGTACTCCTATTTATATGTTAAATCGCATTATTCACTTGCAAGCAGTCCTTGAAATTATTACAAATCAAACAGCTCTAGCCCTGCAATTACTTGCATCCCAGCAAGGTCAAATGCGCTCTGCTATATATCAGAACCGTCTGGCCCTAGACTATCTCCTAGCCACAGAAGGAGGTGTATGTGGAAAGCTTAACTTGACTAACTGCTGCTTACAGATTGATGATAATGGCCAAGCCATTCGAAAAATCGCTGATAATATTCGTATTTTGTCCCATGTACCGGTTCAAACCTGGCATCCTTTTGCAAAATTAAATTGGATGGACAAATGGTTTGGAGGAACCTGGTGGCGTACCTTATTGTGGGTCATCGGAGGTATTTTATTCCTCCTACTTGTTTTGCCCTGTATTATTCCCTGTCTACGCAGCCTGGTGATTTCCATGGTCCAACAGGCTATGCAACCAGGGGAACTGGGAGACCCCATTAGAATTTTACTTCAGCACGAAATTAATTTATCATGAGACGTTTCTCTTCCCCGAGTTAAAATCCCCATATATATATAATACACACATTTTAAAGAGAGAAATGGGTGGATTGTTAGAGATAGAGAATTTAGGTTAAAATGGCTTAAGTTAAAATGTGATGATTAATCATAAAAAGGGAAGCCAGAACGGATAGGGAGCTTACTAGCAGCCAAGGACAAAAAGTTCAGCTGGATATGTTTTTTTAAACATATCTTTTCATGGTCATAGTGCAGGAGACAAAAGATTGATAAGAAGGGTGAGAAACAGAATTTAGTGTATGTAGAGTTCGCAGCGTATGTAACGAACGTGATAATTAAAAATGCAGTTGTACTTAGAATGCTTTTGCAATACTAACCAATTAAAACAGTATTAATAAGAAGGGGAAGGGCAAACAACAAGGGTATAAAAATCAATGCACTGTATGTATCGGGGCTTAACTGGTGAGAAGCCAGTTGAGTCCAACTCTGCAGACTTGTAAATAAAGCTTGTCGTGTCATCAGTTTTAAAGAGACTCATGTGTGAGAAGTTTTATTTCTGACACTCACCACCCTCTGAGAGATAATAGATTATTGGAAGTAAAGTTAGTATGAATAAAATAATAGATTATAGGAAGTAAAGTTAGTATATGAATGAAATAAAGAATAATAGATGACTAGAGGAAGTTAAGTAAGTGCTGAATGTCAGAAGTACAAATTCTCACACATGAGTCTCTTTAAAGTTGGTGACACGACAAGCTTTATTTACAAGTCTGCAGAGTTGGACTCAACTGGCTTCTCGCCAAGTCAAGCCCCGATACATACAGTGCATTGATTTTTATACCTTTTTTGCTTGTCCTTCCCCTCCTCTTTAGCACTGTTTTAATTGGTTAGTTTTTGCAAAATCATTCTAAGTACACTTGCATTTGTAATTATCATGTTAGTCAAGTACACTACGAACTCTGCACACACTAAATTCTGTTTTTCACTCTTTTATCAATCTTTGGCTCCTACATGTCTCTTTGTGACCATGAAAGATCTCTGTTTGTTATAACATTGTCCAGCTGAACTTTTATGGTAAGCTCCCTGTCTAGTCTGGCTTCCCCTTTTATGATTAATCATCACATTTTAACTTAAGCCCTTTTTAACCTAAATTCTCTATCTATAACAATCCACCCCTTTCTTTCTTTAAAATGTGTGTACTATTTCTGAATGGGGGCCTTAACCCAGGGAAGAGAACCATCTTCTGATAAATCAATTTAGTGCTGAAGTAAAATTCTAACTGGGTCTCCCAGGACCATCGAAATCACTGGACCATCGAAATCACTAGGCTGCGCAGACAGGGAATAATCAGCAACTACAATTCCAAAGCTGAAAACTGCTATTAGACAGGGGTAGGCAATCAGTCTTAAAAACAGTGGATAGGAACCTAGTCAGGGGTTTAGGAAACCAAGTGAAATTACCAGGCGAAATGCGGATCCATACAGCCTTGCAGGGACTTTTCCTACCGGGTACTTGCCGGCTCGTGAGAGGCAATAAAAACCGGAGGGGACGTTGGAAAGAGACCAATTCTCCCTTGACCTTGTTCAGTTAGTGGTCCAAACCCGGGAGATCATGGTCCATGAGTCGAGGGACTCCCCCCACCAAGGCCATTGCTCTGACATCTGTGGACCTCTGCAGACCCAACAATTGGTTACATTAAAAGTTCCTGCAATTCTAGTTGCAAGATCAACAAAAAGGTTGTCTCCCCCAATTGCGTGGCCGAAACTTTCATGGCCATTTGGATGGACCCAAACCAAGTCCGGATGCCCCAAAGGGGCAGGCACTCCCGAGTGTGGAGTGGGACTCTCTACCGGAACAGTACGCTGGTGTATGCAGAACCAGAGTCCATCAGGGCATGGTGGGCCTGATTCACCCTCCCAGGGCCAACCATTAAGAGGGAAAGGAGTACTATTAGGAATCTGTATATAATGACCCACACTACTTCCCTCATTCTCCGTACAAGGGGTATATGGATGTTGGGTGGTATTTTCTGTCGAGCATTGCTTAGGAACTGAGGTATGGGAAATGAAACTACCCTCCTTTCTTTCCCAAGTGCGGTCCTGAAAAAGGACTACTGTGTCTCTGCACTTCTTACTCTTCAGACCTGTCAAAGACATAGGCAAACCAAGAAAAACCAAAGCATAGAACAATAACATTGTCAATCAAGTCTTCCTGCGAAATCGCAAAGTAAGAGGTTTGTCTCCAGGAAAACAAGTCCAATCTGAGTCCGTATCAGGGTCCTGAGGCGCCTCAACAGGTCCCTTAAATCTGGATGCGTGCATCCACCCCTTCTCTCTTGTTCGTATTGCAGCCTCTGTAGTCAAGAGAACTTAAAATGGACCTTCCCATTGTGGCTGGAGTTTTTCAGTTTTCCAGGTTGTGATGAGATCCAGTCTCCCGGTTCCACCTTGTGTAAAGAAAAGTCTAGAGGTGGTGTTTGTGCCAATAGTCCCCTCTTTCGTAAATCTGAAAGAGAGCGTGACAGTGCCTGTAAATAGTTCCTAACAAAAATATCCCCTTCCCCCAAGGTGGGACACCCTTCAACTGTACTCCAGAAGGGAAACCCAAACATCATCTCATAAGGGGACACCCCCACATCCCTGCGTGGGGCAGTACGAATTCTCAATAAGGCCAGGGGCAGACACTTTATCCAAGGCATTTTAGTCTCCACCATTAATTTTGTCAATTGCGTCTTTAGGGTTCCATCAGGCAGCTGGCTTGCGCCCAACTGAGCCATGTCCTTTTCTTCCTTAGCAGTGAAAATGGGAGCTTTTTTATACCTTGTCTTATTGGGATTAAGGTCAGCAAACGGACTTCCTGTTGCATGGCTGCCCTTTTGGCCTCTTCATCAGCCAGTCTGTTCCCAATTGCGGTCGGGGTATCTTCCCTCTGATGGCCTGGTATGTAGACCACTGCTATTTCCCGGGGTAATGTCAGGGCTTCCAAAGTCAGAGTAATCATCTGTTCGTGTGCCAATTCCTTTCCTCTTGATGTAATCAGACCGCACTCCTTCCAGATCTTACCAAAGGTATGCACTACCCCGTATGCGTATTTGGAGTCAGTGTAAATTGTTCCAGTTTTCTCTGCCAGTACTCTGAGGGCTCTCTGCAAGGCATATAGTTCGCAGGACTGTGCCGACCAGCTTCCGGGTAGCCTCGCGAATTCTACAACTTCCCAAGCATCTCCTTCTATTATGGCATACCCGCTTCTCCTCATTCCGTCAACACATCTGGCGGAGCCGTCAATGTAGAATTCATATCCCTCTCCCAGGGGAGTATCGCAAAGGTCCTCTCGGGTCTTGGTCTGGAGATCCGTCAACTCGACACAGTCGTGCTCCACTTCTTCCCCTGTTTCACCGTCGTATAAAAACTGAGCTGGGTTGCAACTATTATTCTTAGCAAACTGTAGGTCTTCTCCGACCATTAAAATGGTCTTGTACTTTAATATGCGGGAATCAGTCAGCCATCGATGGGCGGTTTGTGCTAATAGAACACTCACAGAATGGGAGGTGTACACAGTCATCCTTCCTCCAAAAGTGAGTTTGCGTGCCTCCTCCACCAACAGAGCAGCAGCCGCTACTCCCTGGATATACGTCGGCCATCCGCGATACACTGGGTCCATCATTTTGGACAGGAAATCCACTGGGTGTCGCTGACCGCCATTTTCCTGCGTCAAAACTCCCACAGCTGTTCCTTGGTTATGAGTGACAAATTGCTGGAAGGGTTGTTTTAAAGAGGGCAGAGTGAGTACCGGGGCCCGCGTCAGGCGATGCTTCAAGTCCTCAAGCCATCCCTTCTCCTCCTGGGTCCATTTCAATGGATATTCATCTTCATTTGTCAGCTTTTCATACATAAACTTCACCAACGCTGAGTAAGGGTTTTGTTTCCTTTCCCCTCTGGACTCGGCATTTATCTGTCGGATAGTCTGTACCATAATCTTCGCTGCCCTCTTTTGACCTTCCTCTTCCCTCTGCACATATACTCTTTGCGCCTTTTTTAACAGGTCGCTCAAGGGTTTTTTCATTCCAGTCCTCCTCCTTTTCTAGTTTCTTCCTAATGTCCTGCCACGATTTGGAAACAAATTCAATTCGAATAAGCTGTTCACCCATTGGTGTACTAGGGTCCACGCCCGCATACTGTTGGACATTCTTTCTCACCCTCTCCAAGAAATCAGTAGGGGACTCATCTTTCCCCTGGTGGTTCCCAAATGCCTTGGTGAAATTGTGACCCTTTGGCACAGCCTCCCGTATTCCTTTAATCATCCACTTTCTGTATTGTCTCATACTTGCCAGTCTCTCGGGTGTTCGTTTGTCCCACCTGGGTTCATTCAGGGGATATTTTTGTTCATGGGGTCTGGGGTCCCCAGGTTGTTCACGTTCCCACATGAAGAGGGCAGCCTGTCGAATCATCTGCCTCTCCTGGGGTGAGAATAATGTTCCCATTATTGCGTGCATCTCTTCCCAGGTATATGTATTTGGTCCCAGGAACTGGTCTAACTGTTCGGCCAGTCCCATGGGATCTTCCAATAGACTTTTCATTTCCTTCTTAAATCCTCGCACCTCAGTACTGGTTAGGGGAACGTTTACATATCCCGTTCCCCCTCCCGGTCCTCTCATAGAAACTTCCCTCAGGGGATTTAGGCTTACTGGAGCCTTCGATGGTCCTGGACCAGTCTGGGATCTGGTCCAGGGTCAGTTTACCGGTGGAAGTTTAGGGTCCGACTCCCTTAATTCATCCCTTCGTTCCTGGCCCCTTCCGGGACAATCAGATTCATCACCTTTCCCCTCCAGCAGCGAGCTTCCCTCGGGCACAGTGGGCACCGGGGGAACATAAGGAGGGGGGAGGTTGTCCAAAGGTTCCCACTTCTTTTCTCCCGCTACCCTCAATTTAAAACATTTTGTTAAGGATCCTGGCCAGGGAACCCAACAAAATGCATACGCCGACTCTTCTTGATTCACCTTTTGTCTCGAGTTTACATATATGTTTAATGCTTATCTCACACCAAGACACAAGAGAAACTTGTCCGTGAACTACTCTTTGCAGACGATGCCGCTTTAGTTGCCCATTCAGAGCCAGCTCTTCAGCGCTTGACGTCCTGCTTTGCGGAAACTGCCAAAATGTTTGGCCTGGAAGTCAGCCTGAAGAAAACTGAGGTCCTCCATCAGCCAGCTCCCCACCATGATTACCAGCCCCCCCACATCTCCATCGGGCACACAAAACTCAAAACGGTCAACCAGTTTACCTATCTCGGCTGCACCATTTCATCAGATGCAAGGATCGACAATGAGATAGACAACAGACTCGCCAAGGCAAATAGCGCCTTTGGAAGACTACACAAAAGAGTCTGGAAAAACAACCAACTGAAAAACCTCACAAAGATAAGCGTATACAGAGCCGTTGTCATACCCACATTCCTGTTCGGCTCCGAATCATGGGTCCTCTACCGGCACCACCTACGGCTCCTAGAACGCTTCCACCAGCGTTGTCTCCGCTCCATCCTCAACATCCATTGGAGCGCTTACATCCCTAACGTCGAAGTACTCGAGATGGCAGAGGTCGACAGCATTGAGTCCACGCTGCTGAAGATCCAGCTGCGCTGGGTGGGTCACGTCTCCAGAATGGAGGACCATCGCCTTCCCAAGATCGTGTTATATGGCGAGCTCTCCACTGGCCACCGTGACAGAGGTGCACCAAAGAAAAGGTACAAGGACTGCCTAAAGAAATCTCTTGGTGCCTGCCACATTGACCACCGCCAGTGGGCTGATATCGCCTCAAACCGTGCATCTTGGCGCCTCACAGTTTGGCGGGCAGCAACCTCCTTTGAAGAAGACCGCAGAGCCTACCTCACTGACAAAAGGCAAAGGAGGAAAAACCCAACACCCATCCCCAACCAACCAATTTTCCCCTTCAACCGCTGCAATCGTGTCTGCCTGTCCCGCATCGGACTTGTCAGCCACAAACGAGTCTGCAGCTGACGTGGACTTTTTACCCCCTCCATAAATCTTCGTCCACGAAGCCAAGCCAAAGAAGAAGATCTAACCCAATCCTCATCAGATCCAAATTTCGGCCACCAGACCGAGGAACCTTTGATAGGCTGTTTCAACCAAAGAAGACAATATTGAATCATCTTTTTCTTGTCTTTGTCTCGATATCATTTACTATCCCAATTTTCAAACATTCTCCCCAAAGGGCTGTCAAGGGGAACGCCCCCGGAAAAGTCCTGATCTTTCAGACGAGCCCTTAGATTTTGATCCTCCCATTTCCTCGCCTAGATCCATTTATCGTTGCTGAGGACCCCCCCCCCCCCCCCGTTCGGGACCCTACTCCCTTTCATCTCGGACGCCTCGTCGGAGGTACTATCCCTCCGCCGGTTCCCGCCGAGGTTTTCCCTGGGGTCTATCCTAAGGTCCCACGACAGGGTCCTCACGCCACGACAAAGGCTCTACACCTGATTTATCGTTTTATATATTTTTTTCCGTCATGACCGTTAACTGGGTGGTCTCGTCCGTCAATCCCCACACCACAATCGTAAGTCGTCACTTACTGGTGTCTTCCTGGGGATTGAACCATCACCCCTCTCCTTTTCGTCTTGTCGTGTCACCTTGTCCGGATACCACTCGCTCAAGCCGCCCGAGGCGACGAGCAAGGGACTAGGAGCCGCTCTACTCAGCGGGGTGCACCACCTCCGATGTCCCCTTTCTTGCCTCCTCCCACGGCTGGAGTGTAGATCCCGGAAGTACAAATTCTCACACATGAGTCTCTTTAAAGTTGGTGACACGACAAGCTTTATTTACAAGTCTGCAGAGTTGGACTCAACTGGCTTCTCGCCAAGTCAAGCCCCGATACATACAGTGCATTGATTTTTAAACCTTTTTTGCTTGTCCTTCCCCTCCTCTTTAACACTGTTTTAATTGGTTAGTTTTTGCAAAATCATTCTAAGTACACTTGCATTTGTAATTATCATGTTAGTCATGTACACTACGAACTCTGCACACACTAAATTCTGTTTTTCACTCTTTTATCAATCTTTGGCTCCTACATGTCTCTTTGTGACCATGAAAGATCTCTGTTTGTTATAACATTGTCCAGCTGAACTTTTATGGTAAGCTCCCTGTCTATTCTGGCTTCCCCTTTTATGATTAATCATCACATTTTAACTTAAGCCCTTTTTAACCTAAATTCTCTATCTATAACACTGAATAGGGATGAATTCCGATAAGAGTGTGAGGAAGGGTTAGCAAGTATAATAGAAGAAAGGTCTTATAGTGATAGAAAGAATTAGTTAGCAAATTCTGCATATAGAATTAGTAACTCCTGGGGGTTGAGATGTTTGAATAAGAACAAAGGCAGATTCATGAATAAGGACAATGACATGATGGGACCCAGACAGGATATTCCCCCCACCCCCCATGGTCTTCCAAGTTTACAGAAACTGCAGGTAGGCAGACAGAATTACCAAATGCCAAACCAATCCAGGAGGCAGAAGAATGTTAAGGGGGGGGGGGGGGGTGGTATCTCTACACTGAAATGAACCGTATAAAAGTTGGGTGAGCCCCAGTATGTGTGTGTATTCCCATGGTAAGGGGAAGCACCCCTTACCATTTATTGTTGTACAATAAATGTTCTTTGTTCTCCATTTTTGTCTCGAGCGAAATCTGTGAAGGTACTTCTGTTTCTCACAAATGGGGGCTCGTCCGGGATCGCACTCCCTCCACTGACAGAGTGCCCGACGACGGGGGTAGATGCACCCCAGCTGATTCAGCTGGACTCCCAGATGAAGGGTGACTGGTCAGTGGACGAAGCGAGTAATATCCGAGAGGAGGCATTGAGAACAAAAGACAGGAGGACATTAAGGAAGCGCGCTAGGAATAGCTACTGGATCCCGGTAAGAGGAATTTATTTACCTGCTAGTGTGGGAGGAGTAAGTAGCAAGAGAAACAGTCCTGGAGAAGGACGAGAAGATCAGATACCTAAACATAGTCTGTTAGGGTTATTGTTATCTGATTGGGGTGCGGGGAGAACCCATGGGAAAGATAAACAGACCATGGTCAGGTATTGCTATCAGGAATGGGTTAAGAATCCGATAAGAGGGAGTTCGGTATATTGGCCAAAGTTTGGATCCGACGAGGACTGGATGTGTCAGGCATTGAACATCTGGCTCTACCAAAATCAAGGAGGTAATACCGAGAGCAGAGAATATGCAGCCTGTTGGCTCAGTGGATCGTTTGATCAAATGATTTTGAGCAAAAAGGATTGTAAGAACAAGAAGGATGAGGAACCTTCTGCCCCTGAAATACAAGGATGGGATGTGTTACATTCTCTTCCTCCACCTTATGCTCCCCCTGTGCCGGCTCCTATCTTCCCCCTCTCACCTACACTTTACCCTTTTTCACCTTCCCCTCTTCCTCCACAGTTAGAGAAAGAAAAAGAAAGTAGGGGTGGTATGATGACCCGCTCACAGAGTACAAGATTACTGCCTCAATTGACATGAGAGGAAGGAGACTTTGATTATGAGGGTCATTCAGAACATCATAGAGGAGGGGATAAGCTAGAAATTAACTGGATGAGACCTTTATGAGAGGTTTCCTTGGGAGGAGATGTGGGGGGTCTCGGGTTCGTAAATGTGCCTCTGATCAGTACAGAGATGTGCAATTTTAAGAAAGAAATTACCTCTCTGATAGAAGACCCTCAGGAATGTGCAGAACAATTAGATCAATTTTTGGGACCTAATATATATACCTGGGATGAATTAATGTCTATCTTTAAGACTCTGTTTACTTTGGATGAGCGTGGAATGATTCACCAGGCAGGCATTAGGATCTGGGATAGGGAACACCAAGGGGGACCAGAGGCGATACCTGGAGAAGCTAAATATCCCCTGGCAAACCCAAATTGGGATAAGACTACTAATGATGGTCGCACGTGAATGGATGAGTACAGGGTTAATCTAATAAAAGGAATGAAGGAGTCTGTTCCAAAAGGACAGAACTTTAAGAAGGCATTTGAGGTTCCCCAAGGTCCCGAGGAGACCCCCTCTACATTTCTGAATAGATTGCGTGTGGCCATACAGCAATATGGGGGGTTCGATATAGGATCCCCAGCAGGTGAACAGTTGGTATTGACGGGCTTTGTTACTAATTCAGCCCCAGATATCAGGAAGAAATTACAAAAGACAGAGAATTGGTATGATCAGGGAATAACACAGCTTTTACAGATCACACAAAGGGCATACGTCCAGAGGTCTGAAGATAAACAGAAAGGAAAGGCTAAGATTTCGATGCAGGCAGTCAAGGAAGTTGTGGAGGGACAGCAGGGAAATGTTAGGAGCTGTGTGCCAGCTCCTGGACATTGGGAGGAGCGCCAGGGGTGGGGAAGTAGAGACCAGAGCAGAGGCACGGGTAGAGGAGAATTCTGGGGACGACGACCATCCCCGGGACCCCATGGAGACCCTGGTAGAAATTGGGAAACAGGAGCATTAGTTTGCTATTATTGTATAAAGGAGGGACACTTTAAGAGGGAATGCCCAATGCGAGCCAGGGAGACGCGATCTTATGCATTGATGGAGGCAGATTATGAATAGGTGGGTCAGTCAATACACACCGTGGGGCTGCACAGAGAACCATTTGTAAATTTATGCATAAGACCCCACAGTGATGAGATGACTTTTCTAGTAGATTCTGGGGCAGCCCGGTCTAGTATTTTACAACAGCCCAAGGGTGTTAAAACAGAAGGGACAGTGCTGGTTTTGGGAGTGGGAGAAAGAGATTTTACGGTTCCTATACTAAAGAATGTAAGGATACAAATGGGAGAAAAGATAATAACAGAGGGTATTTTACTAGTTCCCCAAACTGGAGTTTGCCTGTTGGGAAGAGATTTACAAGACCAATTGGCTATCGGTACCAGACCACAGGGATCTGGTTCAATTTTATGTACTAACAGAGGAGGATCGGGAACTAATAAATCCTAGGGTATGGGCAAAAAGAGGCAATAGAGGAGGATTAGATGTTCCTCCCCTGTAAGTTACTTTAAAATACCCTGACCAAGTAATTAGACAAAAACAGTACCCAATTCCTATGGCTGGCCGAAAGGGCCTGCAGCCAGTAATTGACCAATTGGTGAAAGATGGTATACTCGAACCTTGTATGTCACCTTTTAATACCCCAATTTCACCTGTCCAAAAACCAGACGGTACCTATCGATTAGTGCAGGGTTTGAGGGAGTTAAACAAAATCATTCTCACCCGTTATCCGGTTGTACCTAACCCCTATACGATAATGGGTAAAATTGATCCCCATAGTGTGGTTTAGTGTAATTGACCTCAAAGATGCCTTCTGGACCTGTCCGTTGGCAATAGACAGTAGGGACATGTTTGCATTTGAGTGGGGAAAATCCTTTTACAGGACGGAAAAATCAATACCGGTGGACGGTCCTTCCCCAGGGCTTTACAGAATCCCCAAATTTGTTTGGCCAAGTTTTAGAACAGGTACTAGATGAGGCCCCTCGGAGAGAGAATTGTCAATTAATACAATATGTTGATGATTTATTAATCACGGGAAAAATGTATGATGTGGTTAAACAATACACTGTTGAATTTCTGAATTTCCTAGGGAATAAGGGTCTTAGAGTGAGCGAGTCAAAGTTACAATTTGTTCAATCTGAAGTTAAATACTTAGGTCATCTGGTTAGTCAAGGGATTAGGAAGATAAGTCCAGAGAGAACACACGGTATTCTGCAGATCCCGCCTCCAAAGAGTGCTCGAGACTTAGAAAATTCCTTGGTTTAGTGGGATACTGTAGAATTTGGATTGAGAACTATTCTAGCCTGGTCAAATTTCTTTATGATAAACTTGCGACTCTAGGGGATGAAACTGTTGTCTGTACGGAGGAGGAGATTAAAGATTTTACCTTGGTGAAACAGCGTCTTATTAGTGCCCCAGTTTTGGCTTTACCTGACCTAAATAAGCCATTTGATCTATATACCAATGTGAAAGATGGTGTGGCCATGGGAGTATAAATGCAAGAGAGGGCAGGCTTTAGACAACCAGTTGCCTTTCTGTCAAAAACTTTAGATCCTGTTTATCGTGGTTTGGCCAGAATGTGTGCAAGCAATTGCAGCCACTGCTATTTTCGTCGAAGGACGAAAGATTATGTTTGGTGCCCCGATGTTAGTTCATACCCCTCACACAGTCTGCACCATTGTCTTACAATGTGCCAGAAGGTGGCTTACTGATTCTAGAATTTTAAAGTATGAAGCGATTCTCATGGATAAGGATGATTTTACACTGATTATGAACAAAGAACAGAATCCAGCCGCCTTCTTGGTTTCTCCAGATTCTGATACTGTCCCCAATGATTTAGAGCATGTATGTTTAGAAGTGATTGATTTACAGACAAAAATTAGAGATGATTTAAGTGATGAACCTTTACAGGAGGGTGAAAGATGGTTTATTGATGGATCTTCCCGCTGCATTGACGGCATTCGTTATAGCGGGTATAGTATAGTGGATGGGAATGAAGGAGTTGTGATTGAAGCCGGTCGGCTTCCTGGTAATTGGTTGGCACAATCCTGTGACTTATATGCCCTCTGCAGAGCTCTCCAGGGTTTAGAAGAAAAGGTGGGCACAATCTATACCGACTCCAAGTATGCTTTTGGTGTAGTGCACACCTTTGGAAAGAGCGGGGAATGATAACTGGGAAGGGACAAAAGTTGATCCATGAGAACTTAATTGTTCAATCCTTAGATGCTCTTATGTTACCTGAGGAGATAGCTATAGTTCATGTATGGGACCATCAAATTATTGACAGTCCTGAAGCACAGGGGAACAGACGGGCAGATGAAGCTGCCAAACAGGCTGCACTCACAGAAAAAATAGACATGCAGCTGTTACTCCCCACCTCACATGAGGTTCAAAAGACTCCCATCTTTTCACAGGAAGAGGAGATTTATATGAAAGACCAGGGAATGCGTCAAACTGCCGATGGATTGTGGTGGACGGCAGAGGGACACCAAGTACTGAACAAAGCCCTGGCTCGTCAGATTATTGATCAGCTCCACCAGCAGACTCATTGGGGAACACATGCACTTGTTGATGCTTTTGTACGGTCCTTTAATTGCTTGAGAATATACACCATAGCCAAGCAAAGTACTCGGGGGTGCCCAATCTGTCAGCGAGTGAATAAGAAAGTCATGCACCAGGTAATGCCTGGCGGTCACGATATAGCCGTACGCCCGTTTCAATGACTACAGATTGACTTCACGGAATTACCTAAGATAGGGGTTTATAAATACCTTCTGGTGATGGTGGATCATTTTACTCAATCGAGGTACACATTTTACCTCTCAGGAACTCCAGGGTGTGTGTAAAATTTTGGAAATAGATTGACAGTTACATACCCCATGGCACCTCCAGAGTTCAGGCCGTGTTGAACGGATTAATCAGACCCTGAAAAATCAACTCACTCGACTTCATGAGGAAACTGGCCTCTCCTGGATTAAATGCTTACCCTTAGCTTTAATTAGGACTCGCACAGCTCCTCGTAAGGACCTTGATGTCTCACCATATGAAATTATGTTTGGTCTTCCTTGCATGGGATTCCACACTGATACCCCTATCCCTGAGGCTAATGACCAGTACATATCTAAATATTTACAGGGACTTTCTACTTCTCTGTATGACTTACTACAGAAGGGTTTATTAGCTCAAAACACACCCCTGGACTATCCTATTCATTCTGTTAAACCTGGTGATTGGGTATATGTAAAAGCATGGCAAGACCATAAACTAAAACCAATATGGGACGGCCCTTATTGTGTACTTCTGATTACAGACACTGCAGTGTGAACAAAAGAAAAGGGGTAGACTCACATACAACACATTAAACAAGCTAACTCACGAACTAAAGACGTTGATAATACACCCTCCACCTGGCGTGCAGTCTTGCATCCTTCTGGTCTGAAAGTTACGCTACGCTGGGAAAAAGTGCTGTAATGTTATCTTTATTATTTGCTGTGTTGTTTTTCTGCTAGTACCAACCACCCAATTGTACACAATGTATTAAGTCCTCCTGGAATAGAGGCAGCAGAGGTGATAATTACTTTGAGGAATGGACAGGTTTACCTTTAGAATGCAGACAGGGCACAGGTATATAGTGTATTCATAGTGGGGTACTTTATTTAGTATGGTTTAATTTAAGATCCCAACATGGACCAGGGAAACAGAACTGCCCTAGGGGAGTGGATTGGGTTTGCGTCCCGACCTCTAAAGATAGTAAAGAGATGAGTGCTAAAAATATGGTACAAAGGAGAAGGTGGGAAAATGATAGGCAGAACATTAGTCAGGGCTATACCTGGAGTAGGGATAAAGGGGGTATAATATGCTAATGCTCGCAGACAAGCTGCTACTCACAGGTTAGGTAACAATAAACGGTCCCCCCCCCCCAACTTGGCATCTTGTAAATCATCCTTTGGGTCATGAATGCATTCAGAAGGCTAAAGGGAAGGCTAAAGGCAAGGCTAAAGAAAATCACTATAAGGGTGATTCGAGTTGTAAATGGCTCAAGCTGCTCCAGAATACCACAGCTGTTTGGCATTTAAACCGTTTAACCAGACTCCAGGCAGTTTTGAAGATTATCACCAAACAGACAGCAATGGCTTTGGATTTATTGGCTGAAGAACAATGACAGATACGAGCTACAGCTTCTCAAAACCGCCTGGCTCTTGATTACTTGTTAGCTGCTGAGGGCAGCGTTTGTGGAAGATCGATTGATGACAATGGTCACAATGGTCAGGCGGTTGAACTTTTTACTGGTGACTGGAAGTGGATACACACAGCCCTTATAGCAGTTGGACTCATTACTTTAGCCATCATGAAACTTCCCTGCCTAATGACTTGTGTGCAGTGTTTAATTCAACGGACCCTTCATCAGATCACTACAACCCAAAGAATGTATGTTTCCAAAACTCCGTCTGATGATGCTGAGATTGCAGTTCGTTTGCTGACTCGCTGGGAAAAAGACCAAGTTTCCAGTTGAGAATTTACTAAGCGTAGCTAAAGAAAAAGTGGGGATTGTGACAGATAATAGATTATAGGGAGTTAGTATGAATAAAATAATAGATTATAGGAAGTAAAGTTAGTATGAATAAAATAATAGATTAAAATTAGTCTGAATGAAATAAGAATAGACTAGACTAGAGGAAGTTAAGTAAGTGCTGAATAGGGATGAATTCCGATAAGGGTTACGCATGTATAATAGAAGAAAGGTCTTATAGTGAAGCAGGTTCTGCATATAGAATTGTATGCAGAGGTTGAGAGGTGTGAATAAGGACAAAGGCAGATTCATGAATAAGGACAATGACATGATGGGACCCAGACAGGATACCCCATGGTCTTTCAGATTACAGAAACTGCACTGAGGCAGACAGAATTACCAAATGCCAAACCAATCCAGGAGGCAGAAGAATGTTAAAGGGGGGGGGGGGGTGGTATCTTTTTTTTTCTTTGGCTTGGCTTCGCGGAAGAAGATTTATGGAGGGGGTAAAAGTCCACGTCAGCTGCAGGCTCGTTTGTGGCTGACCAGTCCGATGCGGGACAGGCAGGCACGGTTGCAGCGGCTGCAGGGGAAAATTGGTTGGTTGGGGTTGGGTGTTGGGTTTTTCCTCCTTTGCCTTTTGTCAGTGAGGTGGGCTCTGCGGTCTTCTTCGAAGGAGGTTGCTGCCCGCCAAATTGTGAGGCGCCAAGATGCACGGTTTGAGGCGATATCAGCCCACTGGCGGTGGTCAATGTGGCAGGCACCAAGAGATTTCTTTAGGCAGTCCTTGTACCTCTTCTTTGGTGCACCTCTGTCACAGTGGCCAGTGGAGAGCTCGCCATATAACACGATCTTGGGAAGGCGATGGTCCTCCATTCTGGAGACGTGACCCACCCAGCGCAGCTGGATCTTCAGCAGCGTGGACTCGATGCTGTCGACCTCTGCCATCTCGAGTACTTCGACGTTAGGGATGAAAGCGCTCCAATGGATGTTGAGGATGGAGCGGAGACAACGCTGGTGGAAGCGTTCTAGGAGCCGTAGGTGATGCCGGTAGAGGACCCATGATTTGGAGCCGAACAGGAGTGTGGGTATGACAACGGCTCTGTATATGCTTATCTTTGTGAGGTTTTTCAGTTGGGTGTTTTTCCAGACTCTTTTGTGTAGTCTTCCAAAGGCGCTATTTGCCTTGGCGAGTCTGTTGTCTATCTCATTGTCGATCCTTGCATCTGATGAAATGGTGCAGCCGAGATAGGTAAACTGGTTGACCGTTTTGAGTTTTGTGTGCCCGATGGAGATGTGGGGGGGCTGGTAGTCATGGTGGGGAGCTGGCTGATGGAGGACCTCAGTTTTCTTCAGGCTGACTTCCAGGC